>NC_092334.1:392057500-392389166 GCF_046630445.1 Rutidosis leptorrhynchoides
GGTTCGATCCCTGCTGGTGGCATCCTTTTTCTTTTTAAAGCCTACTTATATGAGGTAGTTTTTCTTTCATTATTATTATTATTAATTATTAATATTGTTATTTTTATTATTATTATTAGTATTATTATTAGAATTGTTATTATGATTATTATTATTATTGTTATTATTACACTTATCATTATTGTTATTACTATTATTATCATAAAGTATTAAAATTATTATTATTAATTAGTATTATTAATAATTAGTATTATTATTAAATGTAATTATTATCATTATTCTAAATATTATCATTTACTTACTTATTATTAATAGAATAAGTATTATTATTGTTATTATGATTACGATTAAGATTATTGTTATTATATATTCATTATTATTATTATTATTATTATTATTATTATTATTATTATTATTATTATTATTATTATTATTATTATTATTGTTATCTATATCAAAATCAATACATTGTAGTTTTTATTTAAAAATCTTATAATTATTAGTACTATCAATATAAGTATTACTATTATCAACATGATTATGATTATTATTATTATTATTATTATTATTATTATTATTATTATTATTATTATTATTATTATTATTATTATTATTATTATTATTATTATTATTATTATTATTATTATTATTATGAGAATGATACAAATTGTTATTATTTTCATTAATATTAGTACTTGTATCATTTTATAAGTATTAGTATTATTAATATTGACACAAGTATTATTATTAAAAATATCATTTTTATTAATATGATTATCATTAATGAGCATTGTTATTATTATAAAATTAATATAATTACTACTAAAAGTATTATTACCTTAAATCTATATTTTTTTTTCTATTATTAATACTATTATTATTACTAGTAGTATGAAAATTATTATTATTATCATTATAATTATTCTAGTGTTATTATAAATAGTATTTTGTAAACAAAAAGAGTAATCATATAAAAATATATTTAACACCCATAATTTAAATATACTAATATTATTATATATCTAAAATATACAAAATGGAAATATAATAAAATATATAAGTTATTAATATAAAAATTTTCACTAATAATAATATAAATATTTGTTCGATTACAAGAATATGTTTTAATACATATATGAATGATATAGGTTTGTGAATTCGAGGCCAATCCTGCATTGTTCAGTTTCGTCATATGTATTTTTACTACAAAATACAGTATAGTGAGTTTCATTACTCCCTTTTTAAATGCTTTTGCAATATATATTTGTAATGACCCGCACTTTTTCGATCGTTCTATACTTATAAGATTAATATTTATATAAATTAAACCTTACCAACATGATAAGCAATCCAAATTGTTAAGATTTATGTTTTTGAAAAGAGTTTTACACAACGTTTGACCGTCTAGTTTGACCGATGATATCACGAACTATACAATATATGATAATTATACATACATATTTAACATGATCTAAGGATGTTTTAATATCTCATTTTGTATTAATAACAAAAAGTCATAAGTATATTTTGAAACTACTAACTTAAGTTTTCAAAACAATAACCTACGTAACGTTATTTGACATAAATACTGATGATTTATAATGTTTATACATATATCGTATAAGTAATGTATTTAATCATTTTTAAAGGGCTTTTATACATAAAACAATATAAGTATATTTACAAAAGATAGTTATATTTGAATTCTCGTTCCGTTTCCTCAATAATCCTATACGTATATCTAGGGTACTATACACAGCTTCTAGAAGTATTTACTATTGGTATATACCAATAGAAATCTTCAATTATTGGAATAATATGTCATTCATGACATAATAAATTTTAACTTATCTTAGATATTTTCACTAAAAACCAAATTTTCAAGCCTATAAATAAGCACCATTTCTAACTCATTTTTACACATTCATTTTCCAAATTTTACTTCCAATTTTCACACACACTTGCAAGAACTCTCTCAACTTTTATTTTACTACTTCTTTCCAGCAACTTTACATTTTAAACTTGAGGTAAAAACTCTACTTCAACTCTTTTTCAATTCATATATTTAAAGCTATATATATAAGAGTTTATAAACTAGAACATAGTTTGAATGATTTCAAACTTGTTCGCAAACTAAATAGATCCTTCTAACTTAACTTTTAAAATACTTAAAGACCTGTAACATATCTTAATTATATGCTAACTTAACAAGGTATAACTTGGTTTTTCAAAGAACACCTTAAAAACTGAATTTACGACGTCGGAGTGCAACCGGGGGCTGTTTTGGGTTGGATAATTAAAAACCATCTTAAACTTTGAATTGGAGGTTTATTTTCTGGAAAAATGATTTTTACTATGAATATGATAACACATAAAAATTTCATGATTTAACTCAAAGTATAAGTATTTTTAGAAAAATAATCATTTGAGGTTGTTTACATGATGGAAAATGATTAACTTCATAAGTTTCACTAAAGTTTGACCTATGCCGTGTGATTTTGAATACAAACTAAGGTATTTACAGTTCATAGTCTTAAAGAGGGACTCGATCCAAGGAGATGGCAAGTTGAATCAACGAAAACGGAGTTGTAACGAAGAAACTATGACCGAAACAAAATCGGATATCCAAGACTAGTTTAGCCACGAAAATAATTGGGAAAAAATTAAATAAATCACATCTTTTTAAGTTAACATGATATTTTATATATATGTACTTATAATTCAATTTTATATGGTTCAGGATCACCCGTAAACAACACGAGAAGATTAATCATAAGATCCCATGATTGTACGCAACACGTCATTTGACAACACCGGTACCATGGGTCAAGATTAATCTCGACCAATACATATACGATGGGATTTTATTTATTTCATTGGGGGTTTTATTTATTTCATTGCGGGTATATTAAACATCTAAAAATGAACCATTAAAATTGAATTACTAACAACGAACTGCTAACTACGGACTAAGGAATTATTCAAAGTATTAAAAGTATAACAAGTATATATATGTGACGTTTGTTTAAAAAGAAAAGGTATTGATATATTATATATGGATAGGTTCGTGATATCAACCGGAGACCAAGTCAAATTATATATATATCTTCAAGACGAAAGTGAGTATATAGTCCCACTTTTAAACTCTAAATATTTTGGGATGAGAATACATGTATTTTATGTTTTACGTTATGGACACAAGTAACTGAAAAATATATTCTACGTTGAGTTGTACCACTGGCATACTTCCCTGTAGCTTGGTAACTAATATTTACAGCGGTATTGTAAACGCGAATCCTGTTGATAGATCTATCGGGCCTGACAACCCCAACCGGACTGGACGACCAGTATTCAACGGTTGCACAGTACTTCGTTTCGTGACTACACTTGGTACGGTGTAGTAAGATTTCATAATAAAGGGAATATGCGACGTGATTAAATGTTAAGTATGGTTACCAAGTGCTCAACCACTTAGAATATTTTTATTAAACTGTTTATATATGAAATCTTGTGGTCTATATATATATTGCTGCCGGCACTAAACCTATATCTCACCAACTTTATGTTGACGTTTTAAACATGTTTATTCTCAGGTGATAATTAGAAGTTTCCGCTGCATTATGTTGAATTTGAGCAGGATCTTGCGTACGCATATTTGTGTCAAAAATAAAACTGCATACCCAAGGATTTGTGTTGTAAAATATGCTCGAAATCGTGTTGTTATCATTATATGTAAAGTTTGTAAGTCGAAGATTATCGCTAAACGATAATCATCTTTTTATTGTCTAAAGCTTGTAACAAAAATAATGGTTATGGTTTGTAATGTATAATATATGCAGTTTCTCTTTTAAAAATGTCGCATATAGAGGTCAATACCTCGCAATGAAATCATACGTTATCTAACACGTTCTTATGGTTAAGGACGGGTTATGACATGTGGTATCAGAGCGGTGGTCTTAGCGAACCAGGTTTGCATTAGTGTGTCTAACTGATAAGTCATTAGGATACATTAGTAAGTCTGGACTTTGACCGGGTCTGATTTCAAAAACCATTGCTTATCACTGTTGGTTAAAATTTATATGTAAATATTATGTAGTACTAATGAGTTAGTTGTGGTGTGATAGATGTCGGGCTCAAAACTTATTATCACATTCAGCGACTCCGAATCAGAATCTTCAGATGGTGTTCCAGTCATTAACCTATCCGATGACGAAAATAATATCTTTGGGGAAGACTCACAAATTCCAGATGAACCAACTATAGAAAATCTGGAAAGTGAACCCGAGGAGGAAAGTGAACCCGAGGAAATTACGAAAGACAAGTTCGAACAAGGAAAGAAACGAAAAGCTAATGAATTAGAAAATTCAAATCCCGAGTTTAGGGAGGATGATGTGGCACCAAATCCACTAAACACTACCACCCCTATTCCCGCTATTCCTATTCGTGCTGTCCCGACATCTAGTTCTTCAGCCCCACCGCCAAAATATAGGCAGACAGCTAGGATAAGCGTTAGGCCATTCATTGGAACTAAACGTCCTAGAAAATAGACCAAACGATGCGCTGCCGTATTAAACCATGGGATCATATAATGTTTTGTATAATATTATTAGTGTGGTTTGCTTAATGTTCGATGTAAGATAAGCATATGTAAAATAGTGAAGTGTGAAATGCAATAATTTTCCATGGTTAAGTATTATTTAGATTGTAGTAATTGGTTCGGTACTAAGCTATTAAGTATGAACATTAACGGGTAGGTACTACCCTAGATATAATTATAAAACGCTAATAAGAAGAAAAGGCTTTTATAATAATACCTGGTTCATATTATTAATAAGCTATAATGTACTGTAAATATACACTACATCTATAATATTCCATGTGAATAATTATTTTCTTTTCATTCTTATAGAAGAAAATGGCGCGATTGAACCGAATGACGGAACAAGAAATCCAGGAACTCATCAATCAGCGAGTGAACGACAGAATGTTATGGGTCGAGGCTGCAAGAGGTGCTGCAGTTAACCCAAATCCTCGTGTGGGGTGCACTTACAAAACTTTTCAAGCTTGCAAGCCCTCATCATTCAGTGGAACAGAAGGACCGATCGGTTTAACCCGGTGGATAGAAAAGATGGAAACTGTGTTCAAAATCAGTGGTTGTGTTGAAAAGGACATGACCAAATACGCATCGTGCACTTTACAAGATAGTGCACTCACGTGGTGGAAAAATTATGTGAAGGCTGTAGGAGGGGATGTAGCTTATGATACTCCGTGGGAAGAATTCAAAACAATGTTAATCAACGAATATTGTCCAAGGAACGAGGTTAGGAAGTTGGAAGATGAGTTACGAAGTCTGAAGGTTATTGGTACTGAAATCACCAACTACAATCAGCGATTCATGGAATTAGTTTTGCTATGTCCTGAATTGGTTCCAACCGAAGAACGGAAGATTGAAATGTACAAAGATGGTTTGCCCAAAAAGGTCAAGGCAAACGTTACAGCATCGAAACCTAAGACAATTCATGAAGCTATAACCATGGCAAACGAGCTAATGGATCAGGTCATCATGGATAAGAAAGTATCCAATACTGATGTGAAGGTATCAGGTAACAAAAGAAAGTGGAATGGAAATTATGATCGAGGTAACCAACAACAATCTTTTAAGAAACAAGAAAACACGCAAGGTGCGGGTAGTGGTTTAAGCTTTGGTTATAAAGGACAAAATCCTTTATGCAACCGATGCCACAAACATCACTCTGGCTACTGTAATGTGGTATGCAACAAATGTAATTGAAAGGGTCATCTTGCTGAAGATTGTAGGGCTCTCGTTACAAATACAAATGGTACCAAGACTCTTGCCACCAATGCAAATAGAACTGCTTTGGCTACCATTACTTGTTTTGGGTGTGGAAAACAAGGTCACTATAAGAGCCAGTGCCCGAATCCAGAGAAGAATATCGGACCTGCACGTGGAAGAGCATTTGTTATTAATGCTAAAGAGGCATGTGAAGACCCGGAGCTTGTTACGGGTACGTTTACCATTAATAACTTATCCGCATCTATTATATTTGATACTGGTGCTGATAGAAGTTACGTGTGTAGAGACTTTCACGCTAAATTGAATTGTTCATCATTACCTCTAGATGCTAAGTACATGATTGAGTTAGCTAATGGTAAACTAATTAAAGCCGATAAAATTTGCCGTGATTGTAAAATAAATTTAGCCGGAGAAACATTTAAAATTGACTTAATACCCGTAGAATTAGGAAGTTTTGATGTAATAGTCGGCATGGACTGGATGTCCAAAGTAGGAGCTGAAGTTGTGTGTGCCAAGAAGGCAATTCGCATTCCTTGTAAGGATAGAATGCCGGTGATGATTTATGGAGAGAAGGGTAACTCAAAGCTAAAACTCATTAGTTATTTGAAAGCTCAAAAGTGCTTGAAGAAAGGGTGCTATGCTATCTTAGCACATGTTAATAAAGTCGAAAAGAAAGAAAAAGAGAAGTGCATCAACGACGTGCCTGTGGCAAGAGATTTTCCTGAAGTTTTTCCGGAAGAGTTGCCGGGATTACCTCCATTTAGATCTGTAGAATTTCAAATAGATTTAGTACCAGGAGCTGCACCAGTGGCTCGTGCTCCATATAGACTTGCACCGTCCGAGTTAAAAGAACTTCAGAGTCAGTTAAAAGAATTACTGGATCATGGATTCATACGACCAAGTACTTCACCGTGGGGAGCTCCGATTCTATTTGTTAAAAAGAAAGATGGATCTTTTAGGATGTGTATAGATTATCGTGAATTAAATAAGTTAACTATCAAGAATCGGTATCCACTACCGAGAATTGACGACTTATTTGATCAACTCCAGGGATCATGTGTTTATTCGAAAATCGACCTAAGATCGGGCTATCATCAACTACTTGTCAAAGAAGAGGACATTCCAAAAACTGCTTTTCGGACACGTTACGGTCATTACGAATTTTTGGTCATGCCGTTTGGATTTACGAATGCGCCAGCTGTATTCATGGACCTCATGAATCGAGTTTGTAGTCCGTATTTAGATAAGTTTGTTATCGTTTTCATTGATGACATTCTTATCTATTCCAAGAGTGAGCAAGAGCATGAGCAGCATTTAAGGTTGATATTAGAGTTGTTGAGAAAAGAACAGCTATACGCTAAATTTTCTAAGTGTGCTTTCTGGTTGAAAGAAGTGCAATTTCTTGGCCACGTTGTTAGTAGCAAAGGAATTCAGGTTGATCCAGCAAAAATTGAAGCCATTGAAAAATGGGAGACTCCTAAAACACCAATGCAGATACGCCAATTTTTGGGTTTAGCCGGTTATTATAGAAGGTTTATTCAAGATTTTTCCCGAATAGCTAAGTCGTTGACAGCATTAACGCAAAAAGGGAAGAAATACGAATGGACCTCGGAGCAGGAGAACGCATTTCAATTACTGAAGAAGAAGTTAACTACAGCGCCTATTTTATCGTTACCTGAAGGGAACGATGATTTTGAAATATATTGTGACGCTTCGCGACAAGGTTTTGGTTGCGTTCTTATGCAACGAAAGAAAGTTATTGCATACGCATCCCGACAATTGAAGATTCACGAGCGGAATTATACGACGCATGATCTAGAACTGGGAGCAGTTGTGTTTGCATTGAAGATATGGAGACACTACTTGTATGGGGTTAAATGCACTGTGTTTACTGATCATAAAAGCCTTCAACATATTTTTGATCAGAAACAGCTGAACATGAGACAACGTAGGTGGGTCGAGTTAATAAACGACTATGATTGTGAAATTCGTTATCATCCCGGGAAGGCGAACGTGGTGGCCGATGCTTTAAGCAGAAAGGAACGAGAACCAATTCGAGTACGAGCGATGAACATAAAAATTCGCATGAATCTCAACTCACAAATCAAAGAAGTTCAACGAGAAGCACTTACTAAAGAAAATATAGGAAATGAAATAATGAAGAAGTATGAGAAGCAACTCGTTATGCGGGAAGATGGAATTCGATATTTTGCAAATCGTATTTGGGTACCGAAGTTGGGTGGATTAAGGAAGTTGATATTAAATGAGGCACATAAGACAAGATACTCGATACATCCTGGAGTTGGAAAGATGTACCAAGATCTTAAGACACATTATTGGTGGCCTAATTTAAAGACAGACGTTGCAACATATGTTGGGGAATGTTTAACTTGTTCCAAAGTCAAAGCTGAACACCAGAAGCCGTCAGGGTTACTTCAACAACCAGAAATCCCAGAATGGAAATGGGATGGTATTACCATGGATTTCATCACGAAGTTACCAAAGACTGCCTGGGGATACGACACCATTTGGGTGATTGTTGATCGTCTCACCAAGTCTGCACACTTCTTGCCTATAAAGGAAACGGATAGAATGGAGAAACTATTACGATTGTATATAAAGGAAGTTGTTTCAAGGCATGGAATACCTATTTCCATTATATCCGATCGTGATAGTAGATTCACATCAAAGTTCTGGCAATCACTACAGGAGGCCCTAGGAACTCGTTTGGATATGAGTACCGCGTATCATCCGCAAACCGACGGGCAGAGTGAAAGAACGATTCAGACTCTTGAAGACATGCTCAGGGCATGTGTGATCGATTTTGGAAACGGATGGGATAAATATCTACCATTAGCAGAATTCTCGTATAATAATAGTTATCATGCGAGCATTAAAGCTGCGCCATTCGAAGCATTGTACGGAAGGAAGTGTAGATCTCCTATTTGTTGGAATGAAGTAGGAGATCGACAATTAACTGGTCCCGAGATCATACACGAAACGACTGAGAAGATAGTACAAATCAAGGAGAGATTGAAAACAGCCCGTAGTCGCCAAAAGAGCTACGCCGATGTTCGAAGGAAACCATTAGAGTTTCAGATCGGTGACATGGTTATGTTAAAGGTGTCACCGTGGAAAGGTGTAATACGCTTCGGAAAAAGGGGTAAACTGAACCCAAGATATGTAGGCCCGTTCAAGATCATCGAACGCATTGGACACGTAGCTTATCGACTCGAGTTACCGCAACAACTCGCCGGAGTACATAATACCTTTCACGTCTCAAACCTTAAGAAGTGTCTTGCAAAGGAAGACCTCACCATTCCTCTTGAAGAAATCCATGTCGACGAGAAACTACAATTCATCGAAGAACCAATCGAAATCATGGATCGTGAAGTTAAACGGCTCAAGCAGAGCAACATACCGATCGTTAAGGTTCGTTGGAATGCTCGAAGGGGTCCCGAGTTTACTTGGGAACGAGAGGATCAAATGAAACAAAAATATCCACACTTGTTTTCCGATGACGCAAAATAGGTACAATTTTAAAATTTCGGGACGAAATTTATTTAACGGGTAGGTACTGTAATGACCCGCACTTTTTCGATCGTTCTATACTTATAAGATTAATATTTATATAAATTAAACCTTACCAACATGATAAGCAATCCAAATTGTTAAGATTTATGTTTTTGAAAAGAGTTTTACACAACGTTTGACCGTCTAGTTTGACCGATGATATCACGAACTATACAATATATGATAATTATACATACATATTTAACATGATCTAAGGATGTTTTAATATCTCATTTTGTATTAATAACAAAAAGTCATAAGTATATTTTGAAACTACTAACTTAAGTTTTCAAAACAATAACCTACGTAACGTTATTTGACATAAATACTGATGATTTATAATGTTTATACATATATCGTATAAGTAATGTATTTAATCATTTTTAAAGGGCTTTTATACATAAAACAATATAAGTATATTTACAAAAGATAGTTATATTTGAATTCTCGTTCCGTTTCCTCAATAATCCTATACGTATATCTAGGGTACTATACACAGCTTCTAGAAGTATTTACTATTGGTATATACCAATAGAAATCTTCAATTATTGGAATAATATGTCATTCATGACATAATAAATTTTAACTTATCTTAGATATTTTCACTAAAAACCAAATTTTCAAGCCTATAAATAAGCACCATTTCTAACTCATTTTTACACATTCATTTTCCAAATTTTACTTCCAATTTTCACACACACTTGCAAGAACTCTCTCAACTTTTATTTTACTACTTCTTTCCAGCAACTTTACATTTTAAACTTGAGGTAAAAACTCTACTTCAACTCTTTTTCAATTCATATATTTAAAGCTATATATATAAGAGTTTATAAACTAGAACATAGTTTGAATGATTTCAAACTTGTTCGCAAACTAAATAGATCCTTCTAACTTAACTTTTAAAATACTTAAAGACCTGTAACATATCTTAATTATATGCTAACTTAACAAGGTATAACTTGGTTTTTCAAAGAACACCTTAAAAACTGAATTTACGACGTCGGAGTGCAACCGGGGGCTGTTTTGGGTTGGATAATTAAAAACCATCTTAAACTTTGAATTGGAGGTTTATTTTCTGGAAAAATGATTTTTACTATGAATATGATAACACATAAAAATTTCATGATTTAACTCAAAGTATAAGTATTTTTAGAAAAATAATCATTTGAGGTTGTTTACATGATGGAAAATGATTAACTTCATAAGTTTCACTAAAGTTTGACCTATGCCGTGTGATTTTGAATACAAACTAAGGTATTTACAGTTCATAGTCTTAAAGAGGGACTCGATCCAAGGAGATGGCAAGTTGAATCAACGAAAACGGAGTTGTAACGAAGAAACTATGACCGAAACAAAATCGGATATCCAAGACTAGTTTAGCCACGAAAATAATTGGGAAAAAATTAAATAAATCACATCTTTTTAAGTTAACATGATATTTTATATATATGTACTTATAATTCAATTTTATATGGTTCAGGATCACCCGTAAACAACACGAGAAGATTAATCATAAGATCCCATGATTGTACGCAACACGTCATTTGACAACACCGGTACCATGGGTCAAGATTAATCTCGACCAATACATATACGATGGGATTTTATTTATTTCATTGGGGGTTTTATTTATTTCATTGCGGGTATATTAAACATCTAAAAATGAACCATTAAAATTGAATTACTAACAACGAACTGCTAACTACGGACTAAGGAATTATTCAAAGTATTAAAAGTATAACAAGTATATATATGTGACGTTTGTTTAAAAAGAAAAGGTATTGATATATTATATATGGATAGGTTCGTGATATCAACCGGAGACCAAGTCAAATTATATATATATCTTCAAGACGAAAGTGAGTATATAGTCCCACTTTTAAACTCTAAATATTTTGGGATGAGAATACATGTATTTTATGTTTTACGTTATGGACACAAGTAACTGAAAAATATATTCTACGTTGAGTTGTACCACTGGCATACTTCCCTGTAGCTTGGTAACTAATATTTACAGCGGTATTGTAAACGCGAATCCTGTTGATAGATCTATCGGGCCTGACAACCCCAACCGGACTGGACGACCAGTATTCAACGGTTGCACAGTACTTCGTTTCGTGACTACACTTGGTACGGTGTAGTAAGATTTCATAATAAAGGGAATATGCGACGTGATTAAATGTTAAGTATGGTTACCAAGTGCTCAACCACTTAGAATATTTTTATTAAACTGTTTATATATGAAATCTTGTGGTCTATATATATATTGCTGCCGGCACTAAACCTATATCTCACCAACTTTATGTTGACGTTTTAAACATGTTTATTCTCAGGTGATAATTAGAAGTTTCCGCTGCATTATGTTGAATTTGAGCAGGATCTTGCGTACGCATATTTGTGTCAAAAATAAAACTGCATACCCAAGGATTTGTGTTGTAAAATATGCTCGAAATCGTGTTGTTATCATTATATGTAAAGTTTGTAAGTCGAAGATTATCGCTAAACGATAATCATCTTTTTATTGTCTAAAGCTTGTAACAAAAATAATGGTTATGGTTTGTAATGTATAATATATGCAGTTTCTCTTTTAAAAATGTCGCATATAGAGGTCAATACCTCGCAATGAAATCATACGTTATCTAACACGTTCTTATGGTTAAGGACGGGTTATGACAATATTTTTGAGACTGAGAATACATGCGCTGCTTTTATAAATGTTTAACGAAATAGACACAAGTAATTGAAACTACATTATATGGTTGAATGGATCGAAGCCGAATATGCCCCTTTTAAACTTGGTAGCCTAAGAATTAGGGAACAGACCCCCTAATTGACGCGAATCCTAAAGATAGATCTATCGGGCCCAACAAGCCCCATTCTGGAATTTGGAATGCTTTAGTACTTCGAAATTATCATGTCCGATGGGTGTCCCGGAATGATGGGGATATTCTATATGCATCTTGTTAATGTCGGTTACCAGGTGTTCAATCCATATGAATGATTTTTATGCATGATGTTTATGAGAAATGGAAATATGAAATCTTGTGGTCTATTAAAATTATGGAAATGATTATTTCTGATAAACTAATGAACTCACCAACCTTTTGGTTGACATTTGAAAACATGTTTATTCTCAGGTACGAAAGAAATCTTCCGCTGTGCATTTGCTCATTTTAGAAATATTACTTGGAGTCATTCATGGCATATTTCAAAAGACGTTGCATTCGAGTCATCGAGTTCACCAAGATTATTATTAAGTCAATTATAGTTGGATATACTATGAAATGGTATGCATGCCGTCAACTTTCGATGTAATGAAAGATTGTCTTTTCAAAAACGAATGCAATGTTTGTAAAATGTATCATATAGAGGTCAAGTACCTTGTGATGTAACCAAATGTAATGTATTCATCCAGATGGATCGGGATGGGTCATGAAAGTTGGTATCAGAGCGGTGGTCTTAGCGAACCAGGTCTTGCATTAGTGTATCTAACTGATAGTTGTTTAGACGCATTAGTGAGTCTGGACTTCGACCGTGTCTGCATGTCAAAAGTTTTGCTTATAATTTCTAGTCAGAAATCATCTGCTTATCATCCTTAGGAAATTACCTGCTTATCATTCTTAGGGAATCACTTGCTTATCATTCTTAATCTAGACATATCTTACTGCCTGGATTGCATGAATAGTGTACATACAAAAATTCATATCTTAGCGTATCTGTTACTGTAAGCTTTGCCTGACATATTCCGTAAATTCCTCCGTAATCTACGAAATCTTTTGTTCTATATAAATAGATATTCTATGTAATTAGAATATCATCTGATAGCCGGAAATCATTTCATATTGAAAAATCCTTTATTCGAAAGTACGAAATGGAACTCGTTACTAGTTCAAATTCCTCGGATTCCGACAGCTATTCCGACATGGATGTTCACCTAAGCTCCGAAAACAGCGTCACCAGAATAAATCAGCCAATCAGCCATCCCCAATTCATCTGATGAGTTCGTAGCCTCCTTAATCATTAGAGACAAGAAGAAGGCGATCCTTTCCATCCACTGACTTTCCCTCTTGGCGAAGAACCTGAAGCACTTACCGGTGAACCAGTCCGAAATATCATTTTCACCCTCATTTCTCGAATATCTCGTCATGATTACATAATATCTCAGATTCTAAATCTTATTCATTCGCTCGTTTCAACCGACAATCATCCCGGAATAATAGAAGAAGTCAACGAACTTCGCGCTCGAGAAATAAACTTGGAAAACATGGTGCAAAACTTACCAGCTTCAGCAACAACATCAACACCAGTACCACCAACAACCCAAGTTCAACATCTCACACCTCAACATCTCATTATGTACCTCGAGCATAATCATCAATCTGCGAATCGTTCTACATCATTTATCTTCGTTCGACATGGCGATTATGTAATCTCTAATGTTTTAGAGATTATGTATTCTAGTTCTAACAGTAAATCAAATGAGATTAATATTATATTAACTCATTAAATTCATGATTACATCTGAAGAAAATATATATGTAAGTATATTTTCATAAATATTGTAATTAAAAATTCTTTCGTACAAACTGTTAATGGTGAAAATATTTTAACGGGTAGGTAATACCCGAGGAATATTCAGATTTCACATTAATAAGTTACACTGTACATTCATCGAATCTGATTCAACAGTCATTTACTATCCTACTTACATCCACATATATACGAATCCGTTCACCACAGAATAACCATTTTCATTCAATTTCATATTTGGATTTTGATCTATCAGAATCCAATAAGTGGCATAATGAAGAAAACATTTGACAAAATAAAATTTATTAGAAACAAACTAATTAACTATGAGAAATTTTGTTAAGAATCCACGCTAAATGTTCCTAGCTAACTGTTCCTAGCTAACTGATTACATTTAATTATCGCAATTTTTAATTCTCGCAATTTTATTTATCGTCATTTAATTTCTGTTATTTATTTTACGCACTTTAAATATCGGGACACGTATACAAGGTTTTAACATATCATATCGACGCATCTATATATATTATTTGAAATAACCATAGACACTCTATATGCAGTAATGCTGGAGTTAGCTATACAGGGTTGAGGTTGATTCTATAATAATATATATACTTTGAGTTGTGATCGAGTCTGAGACATGTACACGGGTTACGATACATATTAATTAATTCAAATATTATAAACTATATATGAATTATTGAATTAGTAACTGTGAACTGTTAACTGTGGACTACCAACATTGGACAATTAAAATGAATTAAAATATTGATTATAACATATGAAACTAAACAATTCTTCAAGTTTGCCACTTGATTTCATCTTAAACCTCGTTTGTATCTTGACAATTACAATCTGCGTTCAAACCTTTCATGATTCTGGAAAACACCTCAATCGAGAAGATGAACCAACCGCACTTCATCTACGGAGAAAATATTGATGCATATAGTTATGCACCTGAAAAACTCTCGGAAACTGAGTAAACGTTTAAAACGTAACTGTGCAATTTCCTTTGGCGTTGTTATTACCGGAAATAACTTTACAGTCTTTTTCCAAAATAGCCAATTTTGTCACAGCTCCAGCAAATCAACTTCAAGTTTTCATTCGAATTAGTCTTACTATAACAATTGCCCCTTAGTCATCGTTACCGGGGAACCGTTTATATTATACTACATTAGCAGTAAACTTACCAACAACTTCATTGATCTTTGACTTTCCGAAAAGTTATTATATTATCGACACCCTATTATATACTCATCCGCATCTTATAACGAGAATTGCCACATCAATTACCAGGAATTAGCAATCAGTATTTTGAAATCTCACAGTGTTTCTACATCAATAGTTATATGTATACATATAACATTTATCTCTTAGAATTATGATCTTCAATTCTGAAATTCTGAAAAACACCCTAAACTGCGAATTAGTTCTTCGAAGTTTAGAAAATACTGATGAAGCAGCAAAAAAAAATTGTAAACGACCTTAACAGTCAAAAGTTTGATGATAAAGAATAATGTGTTGGAAAAGCTCAGAAAAAGAGAAGGTTTGTAACTAGAAAACGGATTAAGCAAACCATGAAGGTGGCTGTGGACAAATCACAAAGACTAAACCTGCCTTCAAAGAATCTAAATGATTCAGTGTCTGCTGAAATTATTATCGAATACCTTGCTCCTGACTCTAAACCCTTGCGGACAATATTCTTCATCATCCTCTGAGATTAGAAATTCTAAGATATCATCGTATCTTTCATTATAAATATCCTTCATATTTCTGAAGATATTTTTATAATTATTCCTATCTGAAATCATTTACCTCTTCGCGCTATCTGTATTACATCATAAAAAAGACTATTTTAGTTTCTAAATTCTGAAACTTTCGAGTTTAAAATAGAATTATTTTTGAAGTAATGTTGGGAACTGAAGCATGAGTTAGAATAATATAATGACACTTGATCAACGTGATTATATTACAGTAAGTCATGCTGAGTTTCCAATGGAACGTGATGATTCACAGATTATACCGTCATCATGTTCCATGTTACACGACTCTTGTATTCTATTTAACCTCAAAAATATCAAGAAAATATTTCCTTGATGATTCGGTCTTTTTCGGATATTCTGATAATTTGACAAATCAAATCGTGCTAATACGTTCTTTCTTGTTTAGAACATGATGTTCATTCGAAACTCCATACTTACGAATTCTGGACCATTACTCGCTTTACTAGAGGTTGAGAAGAGAATAAAAAGGCAAATAGCTCCAAAATATAAGAGAAAATATAAAGCCCAATAACAACACGGAGGTTACAAACCGTGGATATTAATATGAAAAGCAATATAAGGACATGGTAGAATTAAGAATAGTATCACCCCAAGGTAATAGTAAAAGTAACAGATTTTCTGGTGGAAGATTGAAAAGAAGGATGACAGAAAGGATAATTAGGAAAATATAAAGGATTAGAACTGGATCAAGCATTTTCACAATCTCTTGGATGTACGAACTAAGAAAGAAAGTATAGGAATGGTGAAAATAATGGAACGGAAAAAGTTTAATTTATAATGGAAATATCAGACGGAGTAATCAAGACAGATCACCGTATTTAATTATAGAGATCTTAATTTCCTTACTCGTTGAAGAATCAAATCTTTTAGATTTCGAAGATTTTCTCTAAATTCCTTGATTTCCGGAAAATCAACCGTGACTACATCAAAAGATATGACGAAACCTTATTTTCCCATTTCACTCTTTTGCGATAGCTTCGCTTATACTCTTCGAGTAATCAAATTATCTTATCTATATTACTCAATGGTAATAAAACTCTATTTATCAGCTCATATTCGTCAGGAAAACATTTTTATTGTTAGCCATGACGATCTCGATCAAATTTCGGGACCAAATTTCTTTAACGGGTAGGTACTGTGACGACACGAAAATTTCTGATAAAATTTTAACTTAATCTTTAAAAGATTTCGACACGATAAGCAAAGTCTGTAATATTGAGTCTCGAAAAACTTTGGAACTATTTCATTATACCATTTGACCTTTGACTAGTTCCCGACGATTCACGAACCATTATGCGTAAATAAATATGTAAATATATATATTAGTATATATATATATATATATATATATATATATATTGTATAAACAATAAATATTCAGCATATATTATCATATAATATATATAACAATAATAATTAAAGGTAACTACAAGCTATAAATATATTTGTTATAATATTATTACTATTACTTTAATTATTATTAATATCAACATCAGTATTATTAATCTTTTTATAGAAACTTGTAACTTGTTATATTTTCGTTATTATTAGATATTATTATTATTAAACTATATAAAATTTAATACTTATTATTATATAATATATATTATATTGTTATATTACATAATCTATAATATGTAATACTAATATAATTAATAAATTATAATTTCTGTAATAATATTGTTATTACTTTCAATATAATATCAATACTAGTGCTACTAATATTATTATCTTAATTATAAAATTTATAGATATAAATTTGATATAAACAAATTGTTATAGTATTTTTATTACTTTCAATATTAATATCTACACTAGTAATTATCAATATGAAAATGAATATATATAAATCGTTATATTATAATGTTAGTATGATTAGTATTATTTTTAATATCAAAGATAATAGTATTATTATCATTTTTTTATTAGCATCATATTTTTTTACTTATTATTAATATTAGCAATATTATATTTCTAATATTATTAGAATTCTTATTAAAATTACGTATAGATTTATATTTATTAAAGATTAATAGCTAGAGTAAATTATAAAAACAGATATATGTTACATGCATCTGTTCGAAATTTTTTTTTTTTTTTGCTAACTGTATTAGATTTTGTATTTTGTCTCTTAAATTGTGAACAAATTGAAATCAAACACAGAACATAAAACAAATGCAGTTACAGGTCTTTTTCTACTTTTAATTTTTTTTATTTCGTTTGTACTGGATCGATTATTATCAATAACACCAATATGTTAAATAACAACGGATTCTCAGTATCCATTGATTAATTCCTTTGTTTTCTTCACCCTCTATATCTGATAATGCTAAAAACGAACATATATTTCATAGCATTATTCCTCAAGAAAGACAAGCTTTTAGTTGCAATTGTTCTATTTACAAGTGATATTCGTTTAAATAATAAAAGGTGAAGACAAAAGACAGATTCGACGAATTGAAGACGCAAACGACCAAAAAGCTCTAAAGAACAAAAGATAATCAAAAAGGTTCCAATTGTTGATAAGAAACGTCTCGAAATTACAAAAGTACAAGATTCAAAACACAAAGTACAAGATATTAAATTGTACGCGAGGACGTTCGAAAATCCGGAACCGGGACCAGAGTCAACTCTTAACGCTCAACGCAACGGACTAAAAATTACAAGTTAACTATGCATAAAAATATAATATAATATATAATTAATTATATTAATTATATATATATTATATATATATATTAAAAACCGTCGGCAGAGAAAACTCCAAGGACTGAGCTGTAATTTCTATCTCCGCGACTCGCGGAGTTTGGAGAGGCTTTTGCCGCGAGTCGCGGAGCCCCAATTTTCAACTCTGGCTATAAAGCAAACCGAATTCTGATCAAATTTCATATTCTATTTCAATCTCTCTCTCAATATATACGTAATATATATATAATTTATATTTTAATTTTAATTTTAATTTTAAATCCTAATAATAAGGGTATGTTAGCGAATGTTGTAAGGGTGTAAGTCGAAATTCTGTCCGTGTAACGCTACGCTATTTTTAATCATTGTAAGTTATGTTCAACCTTTTTATATTAATGTCTCGTAGCTAAGTTATTATTATGCTTATTTAAAACGAAGTAATCATGATGTTGGGCTAATTACTAAAATTGGGTAATTGGGCTTTGTACCATAATTGGGGTTTAGACAAAAGAACGACACTTGTGGAAATTAGACTATGGGCTATTAATGGGCTTTATATTTGTTTAACTAAATGAAAGTTTGTTAATGTTAATATAAAGATTTACAATTGGGCGTCCCTATAAATTACCATATACACTCAATCGGACACGATGGGCGGGGTATTTATATGTACGAATAATCGTTCATTTAACCGGACACGGGAATGGATTAATAGCCACTAGAATAATTAAAACAGGGGTGAAATTACATTCAAGGGTAATTGGTGTAATTGTTAACAAAGTAGTAAAACCTTGGTTTACACGCAGTCGATAACCTGGTGTATTCATTAAACAAAGTATTAAAACCTTGTTACAATTCGAATCCCCAATTAGTTGGAATATTTAACTTCGGGTATAATAATAATTTGACGAGGACACTTGCAATTTATATTTATGACTGATGGACTGTTATGGACAAAAACCAGATGGACATATTGAATAATCCAGGACAAAGGACAATTAACCCATGGGCATAAAACTAAAATCAACACGTCAAACATCATGATTACGGAAGTTTAAATAAGCATAATTCTTTTATTTCATATTTAATTTCCTTTATTTTATATTTAATTGCACTTCTAATTATCACACTTTTATTTATTGTTATTTAATCGCACTTTTAATTATCGTACTTTTTAATTATCGCAATTTTATTTTATCGCATTTTTATTATTCGCAATTTCATTATCGTTATTTACTTTACGCTTTAATTTAAGTCTTGTATTTATTTTATATTTTACATTAGGTTTTAACTGCGACTAAAATCTTAAAATCGACAAACCGGTCATTAAACGGTAAAAACCCCCCTTTATAATAATAATATTACTTATATATATGTTTGTATTTTTATAAAAGTAAACTAATATAGCGTTGAGCTTTGTTTAAAGATTTCCCTGTGGAACGAACCGGACTTACTAAAAACTACACTACTGTAGGATTAGGTACACTGTCTATAAGTGTTGTAGCAAGGTTTAAGTATATCCATTCTATAAATAAATAAATATCTTGTGTAAAATTGTATCGTATTTAATAGTGTTTCCTGCAAAAATTTAATAATATTTTATACCCCTCTGCTTTGACATCAAGTATTTTTGGCGCCGCTGCCGGGGAACTATCTTAAAAGCCGGAAGCGCAACGCTAATAATAAAAAAAAAAAAAAAGATTTTTTAGTTTACTTTTATTAAAATTCGCTTTTGTAAAAATACGTTTTAATTATTCAAAAATATAAAAAAAGAAAAAACAAAAATATAAGCATTTTTAAGATTTTGTTAAATATTTAAGTTTTATAAGTTTCTTTATTTCTATTTTAGTTTATAAAAATATAAGTTTTATTTTAAAATCTTTTATTTATTTAAAAAACAGAAAACATAAAATAAAAAAAAATAATAATAAAGAAAAACGCGTAAAAATTGAAAGCTGTCAACAGAATTTCTAAACCCCGCGACTCGCGGGGTTTTCCTCATTAATCACCGCAACTCGCGGAGCCACTCTGACACGCGAACAGAAGCCCTAAAACTGCATTAATTACGGGTTATTAATTATTATTATTATTATTTAACCTAATTATTATTATTATTATTATTAGTTTTAGTTTTATTTTTACTTTTTACTTTTTATTTATATATTTTAGTTAAATTAGTTTTATTAAATTATAAAATTAATAGTTTTATAAAATAAATAATATAAAAATAATATTTTTATAAAAATTGTACTTTGTACAACTTTTTGTATATTTTTATATTTTGTCCCTTTTTAATCGTTGTAGCGTAATTTTTGTATTTTTAGCTCATATTTAATTTTAAACTTAGTTTTTGCTATAGTTATTTTTACTCCTAGATTTTTAGGCTTTGCCGTAGAATTCCTTAAGTGCTTTTTCTTTAGACTAAGATTTAGGTGCTTTAGAATTTTGCGACGCCTTTTTAAGTTTTAGTTTCTTTTTAAGTTATTTCTATTTGGGATTTAGTTTTTCCTGTAAGCTTTAATATTTTTAGACCTTTAATATGTACCAATTATCATTCCAATTAATAATTTCAATTTGCGATTATAATTTTAAGTTAGTTGTAGTAATAAGGTTAGGTTAGTTAAGTATTTTTAAGTTTTTATAAGTTTCTTTTATTTTTCCGTCACCTTTTATTTTTTTTTAAACCATTTTTTTCTTTTTCGACCTTTTTCGACGAACTCTTTTTCTCTCTTATTTCTCGCTATTCTAGTTTTTAGGACTTAGAATTTTTTCTACTTCTTATCTAAATTTTTAAAATTTACGAAAATTTATTTTGAGTGGTTAAATTGATAGACATCAAAATTTTCTGGTTCGTAGTAATAGTTGGATTTGTACGTGGACCGGGTTATTGGAGCCAAACAGTCCTCAATTATATTGAGACCAAACGAATCCTGCCCCTCTGCTGCATCTTTTGGCTATTCAAAACGTGGGCAAAATCAGAAAAGTCTATTGATTGGATAACTTATTATAATTTTTCTTTCCTTTTAAAAACTAATAGGATATTCTGTGAATGCACCGAGCAAGACGTTCATCACCTTTTGTACGTTCACCACCTGTAACTAGATCAAGACATTTAGCGAATATAACCGCCGTTGATTTTTCTTTAGAATCGTCATCCAGTCAACCAAGTACTTCAGTTCAAATTTCCGATAATCCATTTTTTGAACCCAACCTCACAATTGAGAATCCGGAAAATATTCAGGAACGGTTCATAGATCCTGAACCACTAAACTTTCCTCCGGAACCACCAATCATTCAAACAGAGATTGTTGAGGAACGAACCATTAAATCTGAAGCATCTAGTGATACCGATTCAACAAATTCAATTATGGAGAATCTGGAACCTTTAAGTATGGAAGACCGAATGAGAGCTAAACGCACTGGCCAAGGTCACGCAATTACTCATCCAGACATTAATGCGCCAGATTATGAAATCAAAGGACAAATTCTACACATGGTGACTAATCAATGCCAATTTAGTGGTGCGCCGAAGGAAGATCCAAATGAACATCTACGTACCTTTAATAGGATCTGCACACTATTTAAAATACGAGAAGTGGAGGATGAACAGATATATCTCATGTTATTTCCCTGGACTTTAAAGGGAGAAGCCAAAGATTGGTTGGAATCGTTACCTGAAGGGGCGATCGATACATGGGATGTTTTAATTGACAAATTTCTTAAGCAATTCTTTCCTGCATCTAAAGCCGTAAGACTTCAAGCAGAAATTGTTACGTTCACACAGAAACCAAATGAAACTCTATATGAGGCGTGGACAAGATATGGAAAGTTGTTAAGAGGATGTCCGCAACATGGTTTAGACACCTGTCAAATAGTACAAATATTCTACCAAGGATGCGACATCACTACAAGAAAAGACATAGATATAGCAGCTGGTGGTTCTATTATGAAGAAAACTGAAACTGATGCTTACAAAATTATTGATAATACTGCTTCCCACTCACATGAGTGGCACCAAGAAAAAGATATCGTTAGATCATCTAAAGCAGCTAGAGCCGATTCTAGCCATGACTTAGATTCCATTTCGGCAAAGATAGATGCTTTCGAGAGACGAATGGAAAAGATGACTAAAGATATTCATGCTATACGAATTAGTTGTGAGCAGTGTGGAGGACCACATTTGACAAAAGATTGTCTCAGTATTGAATTAACAATGGAACAAAGAGAGAATATTTCATACATAAACCAAAGGCCTGGAAATAATTATCAGAATAATTATCAACCGCCAAGACCTATTTACAATCAAAATCAGAACTATAACCGAAATGTTCCATACAACAACCAACAAGGTCCTAGCAATCAACAAGTATCCAATAATATTTACAATCAGCAAAGACCGAATTTTCAAAACAAACCACCACAACAAACCGATGATAAAAAGCCAAATTTAGAAGATATGATGACGAAGCTAGTTGAAACTCAAACGCAGTTTTTCACATCTCAAAAACAAACTAATGAACAAAATGCTCAAGCATTTAGAAATCAACAAGCTTCTATTCAAAATCTGGAACAAGAAGTAAGTAACCTAACAAGGTTAATAGGTGAAAGAAAACCGGGAAGTCTACCTAGTGATACAAACGCTAACCCCCGGAATGAAACAGCTAAAGCCATTACCACAAGAAGTGGTACAACACTTAAATCACCTGAAATACCTGTAACTTCTGATGAAACTATTCCTACTCCACAAGAACCACAACCTGATCAAGATAAGGAAAAAGAACCGGTAGTTGAAAAGGTTAATGAAGATAACACAGTTAAGGATAAACCTTATGTTAAACCATACCAACCACCACTTCCTTACCCGAGTAAAATGAAGAAAGAAAAACTTGAAGCCGAGCAATCCAAATTCTTGGATATGTTTAAACAGATAAATGTAAATCTTCCTTTCATTGATGTGATTTCAGGAATGCCAAGATATGCTAAATTCTTGAAAGATCTAATCACGAATAGAAAGAAAATGGAAGAACTCTCGGCTGTTACTATGAATGCTAATTGTTCAGCAGTGCTGTTGAATAAGATACCAGAAAAACTATCTGATCCAGGAAGTTTCACAATTCCATGTTTTCTGGGTAGTCTTAGTTCAATAGAAGCATTGGCAGACTTAGGTGCTAGTATAAATCTAATGCCGTATTCACTATACGCTAAACTAGACCTTGGAGAATTGAAACCAACCAGAATAAGCATACAACTAGCCGATAGATCAATAAAATATCCTAGAGGGATAATGGAGAACATGCTAGTTAAAGTTGGTACTTTAGTATTTCCAGTAGATTTTGTTGTTTTGGACATGGAAGAAGATTCTCAAGTTCCTCTCATATTAGGAAGACCATTCTTAAACACGGCTAAAGCAATGATAGACGTGTTCGGTAAGAAACTGACCCTAAGTATAGAGGATGAGAGTGTTACCTTTTCAGTTGATAGAGCAATGCAACAACCACAATCTGCAGATGATACATGTTATTATATTCAAACTATAGATGCACATGCAGAATTATTAGAAGAATTTCCAGAATTACAAGGAACAGGAGAATGTTCTTTAGGAGAAGGTAATGAACTAATTGATGAAGCTGAAATGTTAGCTACACTCATAGCTAATGGATATGAACCAACAACAGAAGAAATTCAAATGCTAAAAGAAGAAGACAGATATCGATATAAATCATCAATAGAAGAACCTCCGAAATTAGAGTTAAAGCCACTTCCAACCCATTTGGAATACGCTTATTTACATGGTGAATCTGAATTACCTGTAATAATATCGTCTTCTCTTACTGAAAATGAAAAATCACAACTCATTTCTGTGTTGAAAGCTCATAAACCAGCCATTGCATGGAAGATTCATGATATTAAAGGAATAAGTCCTTCGTATTGCACACATAAAATCCTTATGGAAGAAGGTCATAAAACGTATGTGCAACGCCAACGAAGACTAAATCCTAATATGCAAGATGTAGTTAAGAAAGAGATTATTAAACTGCTAGATGCAGGTTTAATTTATCCAATCTCTGATAGTCCATGGGTAAGCCCAGTTCAATGCGTGCCTAAGAAGGGTGGCATGACTGTCATTACAAATGAGAAAAATGAGCTTATTCCTACTAGGACTGTAACAGGATGGCGTGTATGTATTGATTATAGAAAATTAAATGACGCCACCAGAAAAGATCACTTTCCCTTACCTTTCATAGATCAAATGTTGGAAAGATTAGCCGAAAATAGTTACTATTGTTTTCTAGATGGATTTTCCGGATATTTTCAAATTCCAATAGCACCCGAGGATCAAGAGAAAACCACATTCACGTGCCCTTATGGTACTTTTGCTTACAAACGCATGCCATTTGGACTTTGCAACGCCCCTGCAACCTTTCAAAGGTGCATGATGGCGATTTTTCACGACATGATAGAAGAATGCATGGAAGTATTCATGGATGACTTTTCAGTCTTCGGTGATACATTTGAATCATGTCTAGTTAATCTGGAACGAATGCTTATTAGATGCGAACAATCAAATCTAGTACTTAATTGGGAGAAATGCCATTTCATGGTTAAAGAAGGCATCGTTCTTGGACATAAAATTTCAAAAGAAGGAATCGAAGTGGATAGAGCTAAAGTAGATGTAATTGCTAAACTTCCACATCCCACCAATGTTAGAGGAGTTAGGAGTTTTCTAGGGCATGCCGGTTTTTACCGACGTTTCATAAAAGATTTTTCAAAAATTGCCACTCCTATGAATAAACTCCTAGAAAAGGATGCTCCATTCATCTTTTCAGATGAGTGTATCAAATCTTTTAATATTCTTAAAGAAAAACTCACTAATGCGCCGATCATGATAACACAAAATTGGAATCTACCATTTGAGCTAATGTGCGATGCAAGTGATTTTGCAATGGGAGCCGTTTTAGGACAAAGGATTGAAAAACGATTTCAACCTATATATTATGCTAGTAAGACATTACAAGGAGCACAAACGAACTATACAACTACTGAAAAAGAACTCCTTGCTATTGTCTTTGCTTTTGACAAATTTCGATCATATCTCGTTCTAGCAAAAACGGTGGTCTATACCGACCATTCTGCTCTTAGATACCTATTTTCAAAACAAGATGCTAAACCAAGATTAATCCGTTGGATCTTACTCTTACAAGAGTTTGATATTGAAATCCGAGATAAAAGAGGAGCAGAAAATCTCGCCGCTGATCATCTTTCTCGTCTTGAAAATCCCGAATTAGAAGTTCTAAATGAATCGGCCATACAAGACAACTTTCCTGATGAATATCTATTGAAGATAGATTATAAAGAAATCCCATGGTTTGCAGACTATGCAAACTACTTAGTTTGTGGATTCCTTGAAAAAGGATTATCGTACCAAAGACGAAAGAAATTCTTCAGTGATATAAAACACTATTTCTGGGAAGATCCACATTTGTTTAAAAGTTGTCCCGATGGAATAATACGCCGATGTGTATTCGGATATGAAGCCAGTAAAATATTAAACCATTGTCACACAGGACCAACAGGAGGGCATTGTGGGCCTCAACTAACAGCAAGAAAAGTTTATGAAGCTGGATTCTATTGGCCTACAATTTACAAAGACGCACACCTTCTTTGCAAATCCTGTGATGCATGTCAAAGGGCCGGAAAAATAAGTCAACGTGATGAAATGCCACAAAATGTCATCCAAGTATGTGAAGTATTTGACATTTGGGGTATTGACTTTATGGGTCCATTTCCAAAATCTCATAATAATCTATATATACTCGTAGCCATTGATTATGTATCTAAATGGGCGGAAGCACAAGCTCTCCCAACTAACGATGCACGAGTTGTAGTTAACTTTTTAAAACGTCTTTTTGCAAGGTTTGGAACACCGAAAGCTTTAATAAGTGATCGGGGTACTCATTTCTGTAATAATCAACTTGAGAAAGTTCTTAAAAGATATGGAGTAACTCATAAAATCTCCACCGCATATCATCCACAAACAAGTGGACAAGTTGAAAATACCAACCGAGCTTTAAAACGTATTCTAGAGAAAACCGTAGGATCAAATCCGAAGGAATGGTCCATTAAATTGGAGGATGCACTCTGGGCTTTTAGAACAGCCTACAAAACTCCAATTGGAACCACACCTTTTAGACTTGTTTATGGAAAAGCATGTCATCTTCCAGTAGAAATTGAACACAAAGCATTTTGGGCTTTGAAGACATGTAATCTTGATTTACATGAAGCCGGACGTCTACGATTAAGTCAACTAAACGAATTAGAAGAATTAAGACATGAAGCATACGAAAATTCCTTAATCTATAAAGAAAGAACGAAGAAATGGCATGATAAAAGAATCAGAAGTTCAAAAGAATTTAAAGAAGGAGACAGAGTTCTTCTTTTCAATTCACGATTCAAGCTATTTCCTGGAAAATTGAAATCAGGATGGTCTGGACCATTCATAGTCAAAAGAGTTTTCCCATACGGAACGATAGAATTGATAAATTCAAATGGGATGGAATTTAAAGTTAATGGTCACAGAGTTAAACATTACATACATGGTCCGATGGAAGTCGACAACGAAGTTAATCACAATTTCGACACCACAGCTAACTAAGTGTGGGGAGAATCAAGTCTTTAAAGGATAATATGTATTTCTGTTAGAGTTAGATTGTCTGTTTTCGTGTAGTTCTCGAAAATGGAACACGTATGGTCTTTCCCTAGCAGACCCTAAAGAACTAGTCTTCTCCCCCCATTCTGAATTTTTATTTTTTTTAGGTTTTTACGATATGAAGACTGCCTGTGAACTAAACCATGGTCTAATGCTACACGCTTTGATCACTAAACGTAATAATGACATACTACCAAGTGAATTAGTATCAGTAATCAGAGAAAGAATGGACGGAGTTAGAAAAGGATCCAGATGCGAAGATAATAAGTTACAATTTGGTAAAGGAAAATCAAAATCCGCAGCGAAAAGAAGAGCACGACACCTAGAACGATGTTACAAATGCGGAAAATGGTCACATGGAGGTAAATGTTCAAATAATCAAACCTATTCAAATACCGAATTTGTTACTTTATGCAGAGACGGACCGTTCATATGTTTAGAAGAAAAGACACTGAATGCTCGAGGTTACGCCTTTGGAGCCATGGAAAATCAATTAAACCGACTATCTTATGAATGAAATAGATCATATAACTAAGAAATCTATTTCACAGGTATGTCTGTACAGTTTTTATTTTTATTTTTATTTTTTTAACCTTTTGATAATAAACGCTAATTTGTTCGCTAAAAAGTATTAAATTGGTATTGAATAAAATTAGGTTTGGCGACCGAAATTATTGATATCATTCAAAAATTTATTACATCACTGCGAAATTTAACGTTTATTCTTAAGGTATAAATATCTTTAATCAATCAACCCAAAATATTTCAAAAATTCGTCATGAGTTAAATTAGGTCTTGGAACCGAAATTACTTTACCGAAAAGAGAGGCGCATATTTTTGATAATATTTGATTGATTAAAGTGGGATAAAAAGACAAAAAGATTTTTAATTTTATTTTTACCATGTTTTTAAAATTAATATTTAAATCTTAAATTAATATTGTAAACTTTGTAAAAACAATATATTTAAAATTGTAAATATTTGAAAAATTAATATAAGTTTGGTATGAATTTATAATATGAATTTTTAAATTAAGTTTGGTGTGAATTTTTAATTTTTAAAATATGAAATTTTAATTTTATGCATTTCAAATTTTAAGTTTGGTGTGAATTTTTAATTTTTAATATTAATTTTGAATTCTATATTTAAGTTGTGTGAATTTAAAAACAAAAATTTACTTTATCTCATTAAGTTAAAAATATGATTTTTAAAATTCGTCGTAAGTTGAAGACTAGGTCTTTGAACCGAAATTGCTTTACCCGAGGGAGGGACGAGAACTTTTATTATCATTATTTTTAATCTTATTGAATTAGAGTATGCCAAAAACATTGAAAAAACCCAAAAATCTTAGCTTTTAAAACAATCGCTACAAAAAGACAAATTTTAAAATTTTGTCGAAGGACGGACTAGGACATCGATCCGAAACGACCTCGTCCTAAATAACAAGGGAAACAAAATTTTAAAATTAATTACTAAATTGTTTTAATAAGTTAATGATTATAAAAAAAAAAAAAAAAAAAAAAAAAAAGAGCAAACTCCGCGAGTCGCGGAGTTTGGAGGGTAAATCCCCGCGACTCGCGGAGGGACCAAAACCCAGAAAAAAAAATAAAAGAGCTGCACGAACTGATCAACTCCCACACAAAAACACTGCGAATTTCACAGCGAAAAACACCCCGAAAAACCCGAAAATCACCCCCAAAAATCCCAATTTTTAACCGTTAATCACCAAATTTTTTGCTAAAATCATGTTAAGAAGGATGCTATCTAAGAATTTCTCAAGAAAAACGGTAAATTTCTACACCTAAACACCATTTAATTCGAATTTTAGTGTTCTTGAGCTATTTTTTCCCCAATTTGATTTTGATGCTTTTTAGTGTAATTAGACTTAAATTGTTTATGTATTATGCTTGTATAACCTAGATTGATGTTGTTTAACATGATTAGAAGCCTTAAACTTCAAATTTTGAATAATCTAGGGTTTGTGTTCTTGAGCAATTTGGGGCTTTTTGATATAAACAGGTTATGGTCGATTTTTGTCATGAATTGTTGCTAAATTGAGTAGTGTAACATGTCTAGGTAGTTAAATGATCAAAACTTTGAGCCTAAACATGATTTTGAGAATTAAAGTGGACTTTTTCAAGTCTAAAATTCATGAACTTGATTTTTGAAAGATAATGCCATTTGAGACTTTTTTAATTGCTAGTAATGATTATTTTGACATGTTATTTGAGTTGAATGCTTATGAACTTGGCGAAAATTTTCGTATATGCTTATTTGAAAAAGTGTAGATTTGATAAAAATGTGAAAATAAGCTTAAGTTTGATATAAATTGATAATGTCATTGTAATTATTTTGATTGATGATTTTGCTGACACTAATGCATATTTGGATGCACAAAATTTGTGTTTGATGTGTTTTGCAGAATGAAAGGGGTGAATCTTCATCCCAAGCCCGCCATGCTCCTGCTGAGAATTTGGAACAACAGGAGGTAGATAACTACTACAAGCAGGATGTACCTCATCCAGTCATGACCTTTTCCGATATGCATTTGGAAGAGTTGCACCCGAACCTGAGATTTGACAGACTTTGGATAGATTATCCAAAATATCAACGGGGTTTGCATACTCTTCATTCCAAGGTTGTTGAGGTACCGAGGGTCATAGAATGGGGACCCTTAGAAGCTGTAGAATTGGCCGGGCCAATTAGGGAATTACTTGTACAGAGGTATGGTAGTTCTTCTTTTAATGACTGGATATGTTTATTCACCATACGCAGACCTGTATATAAAGTATGGTGTGAAGAGTTGTTATGTAGTATAGAGTTGAATGATCGGGTAGCTAGTTTAACCGATCGTTCTTTTATTAGATTTTTGTTAGGCGGTTCGATGCGCCACATGTCTTTACTGGACATGGCTCAGGCTTTACGTATATATACACCTGAGGAATTAGCGTCTACCGATTGTAGAGGATTGATACTAAACGGTAGAAAGATAGATGAGAATTTTGATACACACAGTGTGTGGAGTCAAATGACAAGCCATCACCGTTTCAAAGGGGGAAACTACTCTTATTTGGATATAGATAGAGCCGAATTAAGAGTAATACATAGGTTTTTAGCTAATTCGATTACACAAAGGGGTAAGAACAAAGAAAAAGTAAATGAACAAGATTTGTTTTACCATATGTGTATTCGAGACCCACAGAGCGCTGTAAGTATACCATATTGTGTGGGTTATTATTTATCAGCTATGGTTCGGGGGATGCGTCCACATAGCATAATAGGAGGTGGTATTTTTATTACTTTGATTGGTGAATATCTCGGTGTGGATATAAGTCGGGGGGATTATTAGTAGAAGAACCAGAACCCCGCGACACTATAGGTTTAAATGTATACCATGGTGCGAAAGTTTTGAAGCGGCGAAATAACGCCGCAGTACGATACCATGGTAGACATCCACAGGTGGAGAGAAACCAGAAACAAGGTAATGTAGGAGGGGGGAATGAGATGCAAGAAATGCATAGGTTTATAGCTTCTCAGGAATACGAAAATGCTAGACAGAGAGCATTTGAAGATTGGCAAGTTCATCAGAACCAGATCATAGCTCATTGCCAACATATAGGTAGAAACTATATTCCTACACCGAAACCCGTCTTCCCTCCTTGGTCGATAGAGATGCAGCCACCATATCCTACGTATGACCCTGCCGAAGCATTCTATAGCACTTATGGTTATGCGTGGAACCCCTATTGGTACCAATATCATCCTTAGTTTACTTATTATTATTTTTTTATTTTGTAATTTGTAATTATTGATACATTTAATATTTTTGTTAATATTGTAATCATTTTTATAATTATCTAACTTTTATTCTTAGATTTTAATAATTTTTGAACGTGGGGTAATATACCAAACTTCAAAAATATGTATATATGTTTGCAGTTTATCTTATGTACACAACAGGGTAAAACAACGCATTTTCAAAGACTGGCATTAAGTTCAGCAAAAGCAACTAATTTTGACGACAAGATGCAAAATATATGTGAAATAACAACAAGACGGAATGAACAAATGATGTGCACTATTTATCATTCAGCAAACAAACGCCAATATATTTGGAAACTTTGGTAAAAATTTAATCATTTTCACACAAATCACCCTCAATAATTTAAATTGTTACTGATTTCTTGCAAATGAGGGCATTGCAAGATCTTAAGTGTGGGAAGGGGTTAAATTCTTTCGGATTTTAAAATTTTTTACTTTATACATTTGGTTACCATTAAAAATACTAGTAAAGCAGTAGTTGTATTAGAATCTAGTGCTCTCTGATAAAAAAGAACAGCCCTAGTCTTATATACTGACTACCCAATTCTAGTAAAAATTTTCAATTAAATGAATTCAAATCATGTTTATACATATTTATGAACGATAAAACTAGGTTTTAACACCGAAATTATTGTTACCTCGGAAAGGACATAAATTGAGAAACAAACTAAAATGTTAAAATTCATTTAAAATGGAATAGAGGACGATAAAAAGGAAAATAAAAGCCAAGTGTGGGAAAATTTACCAAGTTATCTTAAACATATGTCACATATATCTGTAACAAATAACTGAAAATACTTTTGCTTTGGACTAAACTAAACTGTTTTACCCAATGAAAGAAAAGAAGAGATGGATCTACACGATGAATCAATTCCATCATTAAAAGGAAGTAAAGTCTTCCGAAAAAGAAACGCGCTTCTTGATTTAGGTCATGAAGTTGTCGTCCAGACCAGCTGTAGGTTGACGAAAAATCTAGAAAAGTCATCACTAAAATCAGCAGGAAATCCACGGACCTCAGCATTAAACAGGGTCGCCAAGTGGTCAGATTTATCCTAACCATGAGAAGGATTTATCTCGTACAATGGGGAGGCACCGTGCAAATTAGCTGGATAAGACTAATGAATCAGATCCCCAGAAAGGATAATCTCCTTAAAGATTAAAAATCAGCTTTTAAGACTGATATTACTCAATCCTAGAGATTGACCTTAAAGATTGAGAATTACAAACTCATGGAATTCAATGATATCTAAACTCGAGCTTAAACGAGAAAATATTTTGATCAAAATTACAAACCGAGTTGTTTTCTGAAAACCCTATTTTCAATGCGTTCATTACCATTGAACGTAAAATCCTAGGAATTCACCTGGAATTCATTAGGTCACCTGAACTAAATCGGGTGTCAACCGTAAGAACGGTGGTTGCATAGCATGGTCAAAGACAGGACCTTGTGCCAGACCGAAAAATTATAAGGGTGAGCTTTACTATTGCTCCTACCAAGGATAGTAATTGCGTCCGACACGTTATAAACCATAATTAAAAGCATGTCAGGGGACATTGCCTTAACAGTTGCTTGTTCAACGCTTTCCTTTACAACCGGACGGTAGTTTGCCGAAAGGTAATATACGGAACAAGTAAACTGGACGTGTTGCTTTCCAAATACAAGGTTAGCAAGTGGGTGACACAAAACCGCAAGTTTTGAGCTAAAATTTTCAATTCTGAAACCCACCAAACCCACAAAAATATTTTGCAAACACCGGTAAAGGGTTATCCCGGAAAACTTATCTAGGGTAAAAACTAGATTTCAAAAGATCAAATATTTTCATAAAAGATCCAATTTCCTTAATGGATCTAAATTTTTATAGTCATGTGGGACTGTAAACCATATCGTTACTACCATTGTTTATACCGCCGTATAGAAATCACTGATGTACAAAGTGTGAAGAATAAAGAAGTGATTCTAGTATTTCAAGACAATATTGCTTGAGGACAAGCAACGCTCAAGTGTGGGAATATTTGATAATGCTAAAAACAAACATATATTTCATAGCATTATTCCTCAAGAAAGACAAGCTTTTAGTTGCAATTGTTCTATTTACAAGTGATATTCGTTTAAATAATAAAAGGTGAAGACAAAAGACAGATTCGACGATTTGAAGACGCAAACGACCAAAAAGCTCAAAAGTACAAAAGACAATCAAAAAGGTTCCAATTATTGATAAGAAACGTCTCGAAATTACAAGAGTACAAGATTCAAAACGCAAAGTACAAAATATAAAATTGTACGCAAGGACGTTCGAAAATCCGGAACCGGGACCAGAGTCAACTCTTAACGCTCGACGCAACGGACTAAAAATTACAAGTTAACTATGCATAAAAATATAATATAATATATAATTAATTATATTAATTATATATATATTATATATATATATTAAAAACCGTCGGCAGAGAAAACTCCAAGGACTGAGCTGTAATTTCTATCTCCGCGACTCGCGGAGTTTGGAGAGGCTTTTGCCGCGAGTCGCGGAGCCCCAATTTTCAACTCTGGCTATAAAGCAAACCGAATTCTGATCAAATTTCATATTCTATTTCAATCTCTCTCTCAATATATACGTAATATATATATATAATTTATATTTTAATTTTAATTTTAATTTTAAATCCTAATAATAAGGGTATGTTAGCGAATGTTGTAAGGGTGTAAGTCGAAATTCTGTCCGTGTAACGCTACGCTATTTTTAATCATTGTAAGTTATGTTCAACCTTTTTATATTAATGTCTCGTAGCTAAGTTATTATTATGCTTATTTAAAACGAAGTAATCATGATGTTGGGCTAATTACTAAAATTGGGTAATTGGGCTTTGTACCATAATTGGGGTTTGGACAAAAGAACGACACTTGTGGAAATTAGACTATGGGCTATTAATGGGCTTTATATTTGTTTAACTAAATGAAAGTTTGTTAATGTTAATATAAAGATTTACAATTGGGCGTCCCTATAAATTACCATATACACTCAATCGGACACGATGGGCGGGGTATTTATATGTACGAATAATCGTTCATTTAACCGGACACGGGAATGGATTAATAGCCACTAGAATAATTAAAACAGGGGTGAAATTACATTCAAGGGTAATTGGTGTAATTGTTAACAAAGTAGTAAAACCTTGGTTTACACGCAGTCGATAACCTGGTGTATTCATTAAACAAAGTATTAAAACCTTGTTACAATTCGAATCCCCAATTAGTTGGAATATTTAACTTCGGGTATAATAATAATTTGACGAGGACACTTGCAATTTATATTTATGACTGATGGACTGTTATGGACAAAAACCAGATGGACATATTGAATAATCCAGGACAAAGGACAATTAACCCATGGGCATAAAACTAAAATCAACACGTCAAACATCATGATTACGGAAGTTTAAATAAGCATAATTCTTTTATTTCATATTTAATTTCCTTTATTTTATATTTAATTGCACTTCTAATTATCGCACTTTTATTTATTGTTATTTAATCGCACTTTTAATTATCGTACTTTTTAATTATCGCAATTTTATTTTATCGCATTTTTATTATTCGCAATTTCATTATCGTTATTTACTTTACGCTTTAATTTAAGTCTTGTATTTATTTTATATTTTACATTAGGTTTTAACTGCGACTAAAATCTTAAAATCGACAAACCGGTCATTAAACGGTAAAAACCCCCCTTTATAATAATAATATTACTTATATATATGTTTGTATTTTTATAAAAGTAAACTAATATAGCGTTGAGCTTTGTTTAAAGATTTCCCTGTGGAACGAACCGGACTTACTAAAAACTACACTACTGTACGATTAGGTACACTGTCTATAAGTGTTGTAGCAAGGTTTAAGTATATCCATTCTATAAATAAATAAATATCTTGTGTAAAATTGTATCGTATTTAATAGTGTTTCCTGCAAAAATTTAATAGTATTTTATACCCCTCTGCTTTGACATCAATATCAATTACAATATTTTACAGCTATCAATTTTTCGGAATTAAATCATAATAAGTAAGGAACCAAAACCGTCCCCTGCTCTCAAAAACTTTTAAACAACAGCTCAATTCTAAATCACTTTTCAAAATCTAATATTTCAATTGTGTTAGGAATTGTCTAGTTAGACTATCTGCAAAGTTTGAACCTCCAATTCATTCTATTGAATTCGAATTTTGGGAGTCAAAGTTATTTCTTCAAAAAGTCAACTCTTTGTTCATAGAGAAATTCGAATTGTGTTGGGTGTTTTCGGATCAATTAATGATTGAGAAAGTTTATAAAGATGATTTAGAACACATTTCATTTTTTAAGCACCATCAAAACATGTCCGGATTTCAAAATCAGTGTGTGAGTTTTTTTTTTTTATCACGAACTGAGCAGCTCTTTATTCATATTTTTTTTATTTTTTTCTGCTTTTATTAGTAATCAAGAACTCCACTACGGTTGCTTATAAATTTTATTTCATGTTTTAATTTGAATTCGTAATTCGTGATTATGGGGATAATGGGTCTGGATCGATTGATTTTTGTGGAAGAAAGGGACACAGAAATAGTATAGGATATATACATATAGAAATGGTATTAATACAGAAAAGTAGACACAGTCAAATGGTTAAGTGTTGATTCGGGTATTCGAGAGGTCTTAGGTTCGATCCCTGCTGGTGGCATCCTTTTTCTTTTTAAAGCCTACTTATATGAGGTAGTTTTTCTTTCATTATTATTATTATTATTATTAATTATTAATATTGTTATTTTTATTATTATTATTATTAGTATTATTATTAGAATTGTTATTATGATTATTATTATTATTGTTATTATTACACTTATCATTATTGTTATTACTATTATTATCATAAAGTATTAAAATTATTATTATTAATTAATATTATTAATAATTAGTATTATTATTAAATGTAATTATTATCATTATTCTAAATATTATCATTTACTTAGTTATTATTAATAGAATAAGTATTATTATTGTTATTATGATTACGATTAAGATTATTGTTATTATATATTCATTATTATTATTATTATTATTATTATTATTATTATTAATATTATTAATATTATTATTATTATTATTATTATTATTATTATTATTATTATTATTGTTATCTATATCAAAATCAATAAATTGTAGTTTTTATTTAAAAATCTTATAATTATTCGTACTATCAATATAAGTATTACTATTATCAACATGATTATGATTATTATTATTATTATTATTATTATTATTATTATTATTATTATTATTATTATTATTATTATTATTATTATTATTATTATTATTATTATTATTATTATTATTATTATGAGAATGATACAAATTGTTATTATTTTCATTAATATTAGTACTTGTATCATTTTATAATTATTAGTATTATTAATATTGACACAAGTATTATTATTAAAAATATCATTTTTATTAATATGATTATCATTAATGAGCACTGTTATTATTATAAAATTAATATAATTACTACTAAAAGTATTATTACCTTAAATCTATATTTTTTTTTCTATTATTAATACTATTATTATTACTAGTAGTATGAAAATTATTATTATTATCATTATAATTATTCTAGTGTTATTATAACTAGTATTTTGTAAACAAAAAGAGTAATCATATAAAAATATATTTAACACCCATAATTTAAATATACTAATATTATTATATATCTAAAATATACAAAATGGAAATATAATAAAATATATAAGTTATTAATATAAAAATTTTCACTAATAATAATATAAATATTTGTTCGATTACAAGAATATGTTTTAATACATATATGAATGATATAGGTTTGTGAATTCGAGGCCAATCCTGCATTGTTCAGTTTCGTCATATGTATTTTTACTACAAAATACAGTATAGTGAGTTTCATTACTCCCTTTTTAAATGCTTTTGCAATATATATTTTTGGGACTGAGAATACATGCGCTGCTTTTATAAGTGTTTTACGAAATAGACACAAGTAATTGAAACTACATTATATGGTTGAATGGATCGAAGCCGAATATGCCCCTTTTAAACTTGGTAGCCTAAGAATTAGGGAACAGACCCCCTAATTGACGCGAATCCTAAAGATAGATATATCGGGCCCAACAAGCCCCATTCTGAAATTTGGAATGCTTTAGTACTTCGAAATTATCATGTCCGATGGGTGTCCCGGAATGATGGAGATATTCTATATGCATCTTGTTAATGTCGGTTACCAGGTGTTCAATCCATATGAATGATTTTTATGCATGATGTTTATGAGAAATGGAAATATGAAATCTTGTGGTCTATTAAAATTATGGAAATGATTATTTATGATAAACTAATGAACTCGCCAACCTTTTGGTTGACACTTGAAAGCATGTTTATTCTCAGGTACGAAAGAAATCTTCCGTTGTGCATTTGCTCATTTTAGAAATATTACTTGGAGTCATTCATGGCATATTTCATAAGACGCTGCATTCGAGTCATCAAGTTCACCAAGATTATTATTAAGTCAATTATAGTTGGATATACTATGAAATGGTATGCATGCCGTCAACTTTCGATGTAATGAAAGATTGTCTTTTCAAAAACGAATGCAATGTTTGTAAAATGTATCATATAGAGGTCAAGTACCTCGCGATGTAACCAAATGTAATGTATTCGTCCAGATGGATTAGGACAGGTCATGAAAATACAAAGCTTTTAATTAAGTTCCTCAAAATTCATAAATCGCTTATCTTGTAAAATGTTTTAATAATAAAGTTCTTTTTAAACTGAAAACATTTTTTTGTACGTTTGAAACTAATTCAAATAAATATGATAACTTTGTTTTCCAAAACTAATTATATTTAAAAAAAAACATTTTGTTAAAAGTTTAAAATAATGAAAATCGTTATATCATAATATGTTTTAGAAAGGTAAAATCATATATGACGCATAACAGGTTTCAAGTTTCTAAATCATCGTTTGTTGGTGAAGCATAAGATAAGTCCAATGGTTAATTAAATGTATGAAATCATTTAATGTAAAACGTTGATTTACTTAACTTGTCAATATTCAACATCTAAGTTATTTACACTACAAGTTCTTACTTTCACATTAAACAAAATGAAAGTTATAATAATTATCTTATCACAGTCACGGGGAAAATATTGGAAATCAAACAGAATCTCCACTAGTCCTTGTCTAGTTCTCGTTAATTGACACATTTGTTCTTACTTGTAAATCACTTTACCATTTTCCGAATGTTGTGAAAAAGAACAGATTTCTTAAATCATAGTGGACCTCATAACAGAGACCCGTAATCATAATCACAATGTATCTGATAATTCAATCATTTGATATTATCTTTTAATTTTCGTCGATAAACTTATATTGAAACTAATACGTTTATGTAAAATATTATTCATCAAAAACTTTGTTAATGTTTTTAATTAATACAACTATATATTATATATACATATCTACATACACCTAAATGTTCGTGAATCGTTGAGCACAGTCAAAGGGTAATTGAATGTATGACAACAGTTCAAACTTTTTGAGATTTTAACATTACAGACTTTGCTTATCGTGTCGGAAATATTAAATCATAAAAAGATAAAGTTTAAATTTGGTCGGAAATTTTCGGGTCATCACATGGTTCATATAAACCTCCTCATTCAAATCACCATTCAAGAATATTGTCTTCACATCCATCTGGTGAATAACCAGATTGTAATTTGCAGACAATACAATCAGTAGTATAATGGTAGTGATACGAGCCACTGGGGCATAAGTATCAAAATAGTCTATTCCAGACATTTGTCTAAGGCCTTGAATGACTAACCTTGCCTTGAATTTTTCAATAGTTCCATCTACCTTCATCTTCCTTTTGAAGATCCACTTGCAACTCAAAGGTTTGCAACCAGGAGGTAGAACAGCTAACACCTAAGTGTTATTGCCAAGTGTTATTACACAACTTTACTCATTTTTTCTCACCACTTACATTCTATATTCTTCCTTTTTCAATATCAAACTATCTTTTATTTTTATTTATTAAAACAATGTCGTCTTCGATTTCTTCAAACGATGTTACAAACTACGCTCGACATTTTAGATGAAGTCAATTCTTATACCATTGTTGGGGAATATTGTCGTGATTATTATGGTGCACATGATCATTTGATGGACAATTATTTTGAGGAGTATTGCAAATATACGAACGAAAATTTCAAACGACAGTTTCAGATGCGGCGACGTGGTTTTCTTAGAATTATGGATGATATTGTAAGCTACTCCGCAAATCCATTACCGCCATATTTTAGATGGTATCAGATGAGACAAAATTCACGTGGCAAATGGAGTATTAGTACGTATTTGAAGATTACTACAGCACTACCTCAGCTAGCATACTGTTATACACCGGATGTTTTGGATGAGTATTTGAAAATGTCCGAACGTGTTGTCCGGGAGTCTCTCCTCAACTTTACATAATGCATCATTGTTTTGTATACAAATGACTACCTAAGAGAGCCACTGAGGCATGACACTGAACGATTGGACGCGGCTCATGAAGAGATTCATGATTTTCCGGTAATGAAGGGTAGCATAGATTATATGCATTGGGCGTAGAGAAAATGTCCAGTTGCGTGGAGAGGCCAATATATGCGAGGTGATCATAGTCACTTAACTATTATGCTTGAAGTCGTTGCCTCGTATGATAATTGGATATGGCATGCTTTTTTGGTGTGGCGGGTTCAAACAACGACTTAAATGTATTATATACTAGTCCTATGTTCAACTCAATGCTTGTCGAAACATGTTGGACATCCCTTATCATGTAAACGGTGTGGAGTACAAAAGAGGCTACTATTTAGCAGACGGAGTTTATGCAACATGAGCATCATTTGTCAAAGCATTTTCAAGTGTCGCTGATGACAAGCGTGCTTACTTTTTAAGGAAACAAGCTGCTTGCAAAGATGTTGAAAGAACTTTTGAGATTCTACCGGGGCGTTGGCATATTCTACAACAACCCGCAAGGGCTTACGAGGTTAATCACATGAAACGTCTTATGTATAGGTGCATAATACTGCACGATACGATCATTGAAGACAATGGTTACAACATTTCTGAGAATGATTGGGTTTATGAACCAGTTCAAAATATGCAACATACTTGGATCGAAAGGTACGACGCTAGCTACGAGATAGAGATATGCACAAAGGGTTCCGATGCGACTTGGTTGAGAATTTATGGTCTATCCGAGAATAAACGTACTTTTATGCATTTTATTAAGTAATTTATATATATATAAAAATTGTGATAAATGGTGTCAAAATTTGATTGGCTAGTAGCTCGCGTTAACAGTAACCACCATTAGTATCCAAATTCAACCCTTAACCTACCCATCTTCCTTTAAACCCTATTATTCTTTTTACCATAGAGATATTTATTCGTAGGCTTCTAAGCTACTTCCACATTCTTCTTCCACTCTCACTTGCATCTACTTCTTTTCACCATCTACTTTCTCCCCATTTTCAATCTGCTTCTAATCTCCATATCCGCTTCTATATTGGATGTACAAATCGATGGTTTAGATGGAAAAAAAAAAAAAAAAAATTGATGCCCTGCGTGGTGGTTTTAACCGCTTGGTGGTTTTCATCGACTTTTTATGGTCTTCATTCGATTGACTGTCACCTCCAACTTCATAGCCATAGCCTATGTGGTTGTCGTTGCGTCGGCCGATGCCTTTTTCGCCGGTATTTGTTAAAATCTAATAAAGATTACTCAATTCATCGACGTCGTTGCCTTTGATGCTATGGTCGTCGTTGCCGGTATCTCCGCCATTACAATTGATCAATGGTATTTCTTTTGCCTCTTCTCGATTCGATTTGATGTTGTTATGTTTATTTAATTTCTTCTTATATTTGTATGCTAGGTTTTTTATTTACAAATGACTTTTGGGAAGTTTATCCCTTTCATTATTTCAAATTACTACAAAGGTTAACTTGCTTATGCTTTCTGTTTCTTTGATCTCTATTAATTATGTATTTGTGAGTTTAATATTTAATGTTTACTTTTAACGTAATGAATATATTAATGAAACTTCTGGGCTAACAGGCACAAGGGTCACAAACTGACAAGGTGGTGTTGTTTGCTAGAGTTCATCCCTTTGACTAAACTGAATGACTACCAAATATGAACCAGTGAACACAGAATGCAGATTCGTGAGTTTAACAAAGTTATTTTTGTTAATAAAGTGTAGTGCGTAACTTGGATTGGATTTGTATAGTAATTCAACAATAGTGAGAAAATAGAATGTATATTGACGTTTCAATTCTTATCAGCTTCCAACGGTTGTTTAATTTTTATCAATTTGCTATCACTTTGCAGGTCGCGTATATATGTAATATGTATTTTTTCAAAGTAACTTTCATGACCCTTTGCACTATAATAACTTGCTGCAATTAACTCGCTCGGATAGGTTGGACTTTTTATTAATGGCCAGTTGAATCATATGTAATTTGGTTACGCTTTCATCTGCACATACTTAATTTTGAAATAGTGCTAAGTTAGAGAATTGCGACGTGGTGTTCCTGTAAGTGTCGAAATGGGCAGCTTCAAACGGGTCGTTTTTTAAACTGATAAACAGTTAAATCGTACTAAAACTAAATGACAAAAACTTTTAGATATAACAATGTATTAGGCTGTATACTACTTTGACTTGGTATACTAGCATATTTAACAACTTTCACTTAACATGTCCGACCTCTTTGACTTGGCATTTTTTTTATTTTATTTTAACCAGCCGCTGTTTGCTTTAATCGTCATTATATGCTAATTTTGGTGTCATGTTGTTATAAATGTAGGTAGTTTGTAACTATCTGGTGGTGTTGTTGCACATCTTTCATCTTCTGTTTACAGTAATGTTTAACAAGTTTGGGTTGATGATTCTCGGTTTTATCACTTGAATCGAATGTATCGTAATTGGTATTCAAACTGAAGCCAAATTTATGAACATCAGCTTTTATAATTTTGGTAATTTGGTCACTGCAATTTCTTCCACTTTGTGCTTATGATGCTTTCATTGCTGTCTTGCTGATCAAATTCTTAGAAATCAAATCTTTTTGATGACTCACTAAATAAAATCATGTATAAATGGTAGTAATTGTTATTATAATGTGTTCTAACAATTAGGTGCTATTTTATACATAAAGAAAGAATTCAATTGCCATATCACTAATCGGTGCCACTTTTTTGCTTATTGAATATTTACTTCATTTGCGGCGATACCTTAGTCTTTTGTAATGTTGCTTAGTCTTTTGTAAATTATAAATCACGTTGCCATGATAAATACTAACCACCATCTTAAAGTTATTTTAGTTAAGGTGAATAATTATAATCAATTTGGGTTACAATTGTCCATTTTGATATTGTTTTTTAGGCTAAGATTACATCAAAGAAAAACGTAACAAAGAGCTGCGGGTCAAAAATTGGTTTGCGGGTATTGCTTTAAGGGGGCCAAGCTTTATCTTTCGTCTAATATGCGCAGCTGCAAGTGCTCCTTCATTAGAACAGTTTCGTTTACACGGACAATATGCTCAACACAATTTTAGGTATGTATTTGTTGGTTTGACGCAACAAGTTCTCTCTTATCTAACTAAGCGTTGCATAACGGATTAAGAGTAACCAAATTCATAATATTGGTCCATTAATATGTGCAGCTGCAATTGCTCCTTCATTTGAACAGTTTCATTCACATGGATGATAGCCTCAAGACAATTTAAGGTACATATTTACACTTCTAAACAACACTTTTTCATAGCCATAAACTGTTTCAAGTAAATGTCAGTTTCGAATCTTGGAGGACTGCCCATTGTTTGTAATGCTTAACCTTCTCAACACATGTAGTAATGCTCATTTACTTCCACTACCTGATGCAATAGTTCATAAGCTATACAAACATTATGATGTCCTTACTAACAATACTAACCATAATAAAATGTCTTTTTCAGATTGAAGCAGCAGTTACGGATGCAGCAATTACGAGGTTGCATGATTTCACACCACCACTGGCACTCACAGACACTCCAGCAGAAGAACAAGCCACTCTAAAGACACCCGAAGCGGATCCAACATTACCCAACGTCAAAAGAACGCTATTTGAATACCCAGGTCAACAAAACGACTCTAATGTTTGATCACAAAAAACATTACTACAACATAAATTACTTTTTTAATGAGAGATACGTGGCCACTCTTCTTTTTTTTGTCAAATTGTTTTAGGAACCTATATATGGATATAACATCAATGTGTTATTTATGTAGGCAAACTGCATGGAGTTATTATGCCGTCTCATTTGTCTTACTTTGAATTGGTTTGTTTCCTACTGTTTTATTCTTAATTACATATGTACCTGTAAACTTAAACTCTTCCAGGTAGTGTTTCAAATTCATCTTCCATGATGATGCTTGAGAGGCATGCTTTACCTTCTTTGAAGAAGCTGGAACACAACTAATAGGATAAATGAACAAAGAATAGGAGCTACTAAGAATAAGGATGCCATCTTACTCTTTTATAATTAAGCAAGTGTAGTTTTGATCCCAGCTTTTGTAACCAGATCAGTGGAAGTGATCCGAGGATGTAATAATCAAAGAACTGTAGTGTTGATCCCAGGATTTAAATATGACAGAAGTAATAGCACTAATGTTCTATAACAAACAACAATAAGCAATACTCAAATGTTCAACCGCACTTCTACCGCAGCGAAGCGCGGTTGACCACAGAGCTTGTATATATATATTAATTGTAGAAAATGGTGTCAGCGTGTGATTGGTTATTAACATTCGTTAATAGTAACTACTATTAATACCCATATCCTTCTCTGACCCGACCCATCTTCCTTTAAACCCTATTATCCTTAAATCGGTTGCTTGCCTTTATCATACCTACCCCCAAAAAAGGCTTCAGGCAGAGCGATACAGCAATCGTCTACTTGAAATTCAAGCCTCTTCTGTTACAAGTTGGATTGTTCTATGTCACATAGTTTAGTAGGTAACTATTCCGTTTACCTTTCGCTTATATCTACAACTATATCTTACTTCTTAGGTCTGTAATAATTGGTAGTAATGCAAATTTGATAATAGGATCAAAGATGACAGTAGGATTAAAACTTATTAGCTTTGAAGAACGTATACACTGTCTGTCTTGAAGTAACTTGATTGTTGAAAATTTCTTTCTTTGTGGAGGATAATCTGAAACAATTTCTACACCTACTGATGTTAATGTATATTTACCTATCTATAGTAATCTTTTGCACATCCTCAGTGACATAAATATATACCTACCTACATATGTATACTTATATACACAATTATATATTTTCACCAAACTCATCAACCAAAGTAGCAAAAAAAAGGACCCAAATTCTGCAGCAACGCCCGGTCCACATCTCTAGTTTAGTTTATTTTATCAATAAATGTAATTTTATTTTATTTAATAAAGTTTATTTAAATTAAAAATAAGAATTAATAATATTAAAAATTAATGAAAAAATTAAAATATAAAAATAGACACTGAAATAGATATTGTGAATACCTCCACCAAGGTCCATTTCAGTGTCCAAAATGAAAGTTAAATATAGATACTGAGAAATAGACATAAACACCTTGTGCTCTAACAAGTCATGTGTTTAGTTATCCGATGGAATACAGTTCAACACGTGGCTTACATGTTTTTAGTCCATTACTAGCCTCGATTCATTGGAGATTTAATTTAATTTAACTACATTTTTGTAAATATATATATTATATTTGATTTTAGTCCATACGTTGAACCTTGGAACCGAATAGAATCCAAGTTTACCTTAGTTTGTAAGGGTTGGTAAAGCACAAGTCTAGCCCATAACTTCCTTTTTTTCAGTAAGCAAACTTGAGCACTTTGCTCGTATAGACCCTTATTTCAACTTATATTTGGTTTATAAAATAAATATGAGCACAAATTGAAGGGATTCCCACAAGTCTCTGGACATCATCCAAATAAAGCAGAAAATAACGTCAAGGAACCTAACCAAAAGTCACATACGCGTCTGATTTAAAGTATTTAAGTATTTGTAACTTTAGCATTACGCCTAGAAAAATGAAGATACGATCATACATGTAGCATTAAAAAAATCATATAAAATATTAGTCGTGATTACAATACTTTTTTGTAGTAACAACATTCTTATTGAAGATAATCATGTCTTTGATCATAAAATAACCATGAAACATACCTGACTCAATAAATGATGTACAAGCAGTACACACACATGACACATACAGAAACACGCACCCGTGTTTGTTGAACTTTAATCTAGAAAAAGTATCGTTCTGAAAAATAAAATATATAACATTCCCGAAGCAAAAAAAGAAGTAAATATGTATACGTAATAGGAACCTCTATAATCCCTTTCTAGAGATATTACAATTACAATTTACAATCCAATAGGCGAAAGAAAGCTTAAAGTCTCGACGTAACCTAAGCAGTCCTATATGATAATAATTTTAAGTAATAATAGGAACATAAGGCCATAAGGGTGCATTTTATCTCATCCACTACACCGGTAAATAAGATGAGCATAATAGGGCCTAGACCAGCATAATAGTCTGTAATTTGTAAGATTGTAAAAGTCGTTTACCTGGAATTAGTCAGTCAAGACCTTGTAGAGACTACATATATTGCTACCCTTGATTCATTGAAGATTTAATTTAATTTAACTATATTTTAAATATAAATGATATTTGATTTTAGTCCATACACGTTGAACCTTGGGACCGAATAGAAGCCAAGTTTGACCTTAGTTTGTCAGGCTTGGTACAGCGAGCCCATAACTTCCTTATTTTCACTAACCAAGGAAACTTGAGCACTTAGCTTGTATACACCCTTATTTCAACCTAGGTTTGTTCTATAAAATCAATCTGAGTACAAATTAAAGGGATTCCCATAAGTCTTAAAACTTTGTGGACATCATCCAAATAAGGCAGAAAATAACATGTCAAGGAACCTAACCAAAAGTTACATACATGTCGAACGACAATAAATTAAGTCTCGAGTTCTAGGCAAGAAAAGGCCTCAAAAGATTGTGCAAAATCATACAATAGTCTCTGGAGTCAGGTCAACGTTCTAAGAGTCGGTTGACGGTAGTTGTGACATTTGATGTCTTGCAAAAGGTTCGGTAAATCATGGTCCGGTCCGAGAATGTGACAACCTCTAGGGTCCGGGTCCGTACTGATAAGACGTCTCGAGGTAATGGACTTGTTGGGAAGGGTAGACTGGATGAGTACTAGTGGTGGACTCGGTGTACGATGTGTGTGAAGATTTCATATCGGACAAGGGACCATGCTGAGTACCGTAGGTATCATGAAACGGGACCTGATGAGGATTGTTTTGCCCACCTGGACCACCGGAGACATCGTTAGGATTTGACTGTTGGGAATTTAGATTTATCATCAAAGATATTTGAGTTCGTGATATCAGTATCGTGTTTCCTGGTGTCTTTTTCGTTTTTGACTTTGATTAGCATTGTGGTATGCGTTGTTCCATATCCGGTTTGTAGTTTATCCCATTTGGTTTCGGCTTTTGTCTAAATTTGGTCAAGATGAGGCTTAGTATATGAAATGTCCCGTTCTTATTGATTAAAAACGTTCCATATTAATTGATTTCGTTGCGAGGTTTTGACCTCTATATGAGACGTTTTTCAAAGACTGCATTCATTTTTAAACAAACCATAACCTTTATTTCATCAATAAAGGTTTAAAAAGCTTTACGTAGATTATCAAATAATGATAATCTAAAATATCCTGTTTACACACGACCATTACATAATGGTTTACAATACAAATATGTTACAACAAAATAAGTTTCTTGAATGCAGTTTTTACACAATATCATACAAGCATGGACTCCAAATCTTGTCCTTATTTAAGTATGCGACAGCGGAAGCTCTTAATAATCACCTGAGAATAAACATGCTTAAAACGTCAACAAAAATGTTGGTGAGTTATAGGTTTAACCTATATATATCAAATCGTAACAATAGACCACAAGATTTCATATTTCAATACACATCCCATACATAGAGAAAAAAATCATTCATATGGTGAACACCTGGTAACCGACAATAACAAGATGCATATATAAGAATATCCCCATCATTCCGGGACACCCTTCGGATATGATATAAATTTCGAAGTACTAAAGCATCCGGTACTTTGGATGGGGTTTGTTAGGCCCAATAGATCTATCTTTAGGATTCGCGTCAATTAGGGTGTCCGTTCCCTAATTCTTAGATTACCAGACTTAATAAAAAGGGGCATATTCGATTTCGATAATTCAACCATAGAATGTAGTTTCACGTACTTGTGTCTATTTTGTAAATCATTTATAAAACCTGCATGTATTCTCATCCCAAAAATATTAGATTTTAAAAGTGGGACTATAACTCACTTTCACAGATTTTTACTTCGTCGGGAAGTAAGACTTGGCCACTGGTTGATTCACGAACCTATAACAATATATACATATATATCAAAGTATGTTCAAAATATATTTACAACACTTTTAATATATTTTGATGTTTTAAGTTTATTAAGTCAGCTGTCCTCGTTAGTAACCTACAACTAGTTGTCCACAGTTAGATGTACAGAAATAAATCGATAAATATTATCTTGAATCAATCCACGACCCAGTGTATACGTATCTCAGTATTGATCACAACTCAAACTATATATATTTTGGAATCAACCTCAACCCTGTATAGCTAACTCCAACATTTACATATAGAGTGTCTATGGTTGTTCCGAAATATATATAGATGTGTCGACATGATAGGTCGAAACATTGTATACGTATCTATGGTATCTCAAGATTACATAATATATAATACAAGTTGATTAAGTTATGGTTGGAATAGATTTGTTACCAATTTTCACGTAGCTAAAATGAGAAAAATTATCCAATCTTGTTTTACCCATAACTTCTTCATTTTAAATCCGTTTTGAGTGAATCAAATTGCTATGGTTTCATATTGAACTCTATTTTATGAATCTAAACAAAAAAATTATAGGTTTCTAGTCGGAAAAATAAGTTACAAGTCGTTTTTGTAAAGGTAGTCATTTCAGTCGAAAGAACGACGTCTAGATGACCATTTTAGAAAACATACTTCCACTTTGAGTTTAACCATAATTTTTGGATATAGTTTCATGTTCATAATAAAAATCATTTTCTCAGAATAACAACTTTTAAATCAAAGTTTATCATAGTTTTTAATTAACTAACCCAAAACAGCCCGCGGTGTTACTACGACGGCGTAAACCCGGTTTTACGGTGTTTTTCGTGTTTCCAGGTTTTAAATCATTAAGTTAGCATATCATATAGATATAGAACATGTGTTTAGTTGATTTTAAAAGTCAAGTTAGAAGGATTAACTTTTGTTTGCGAACAAGTTTAGAATTAACTAAACTATGTTCTAGTGATTACAAGTTTAAACCTTCGAATAAGATAGCTTTATATGTATGAATCGAATGATGTTATGAACATTATTACTACCTTAAGTTCCTTGGATGAACCTACTGGAAAAGAGAAAAATGGATCTAGCTTCAATGGATCCTTGGATGGCTCAAAGTTCTTGAAGCAAAATCATGACACGAAAACAAGTTCAAGTAAGATCATCACTTGAAATAAGATTGTTATAGTTATAGAAATTGAACCAAAGTTTGAATATGATTATTACCTTGTATTAGAATGATAACCTACTGTAAGAAACAAAGATTTCTTGAGGTTGGATGATCACCTTACAAGATTGGAAGTGAGCTAGCAAACTTGAAAGTATTCTTGATTTTATGAAACTAGAACTTTTGGAATTTATGAAGAACACTTAGAACTTGAAGATAGAACTTGAGAGAGTTCAATTAGATGAAGAAAATTGAAGAATGAAAGTGTTTGTAGGTGTTTTTGGTCGTTGGTGTATGGATTAGATATAAAGGATATGTAATTTTGTTTTCATGTAAATAAGTCATGAATGATTACTCATATTTTTGTAATCTTATGAGATATTTCATGCTAGTTGCCAAATGATGGTTCCCACATGTGTTAGGTGACTCACATGGGCTGCTAAGAGCTGATCATTGGAGTGTATATACCAATAGTACATACATCTAAAAGCTGTGTATTGTACGAGTACGAATACGGGTGCATACGAGTAGAATTGTTGATGAAACTGAACGAGAATGTAATTGTAAGCATTTTTGTTAAGTAGAAGTATTTTGATAAGTGTATTGAAGTCTTTCAAAAGTGTATAAATACATATTAAAACACTACATGTATATACATTTTAACTGAGTCGTTAAGTCATCGTTAGTCGTACCATGTAAGTGTTGTTTTGAAACCTTTAGGTTAACGATCTTGTTAAATGTTGTTAACCCAATGTTTATAATATCAAAAGAGATTTTAAATTATTATATTATCAAGATATTATGATGTACGAATATCTCTTAATATGATATATATACATTAAATGTCGTTACAACGATAATCGTTACATATATGTCTCGTTTCAAAATCATTAAGTTAGTAGTCTTGTTTTTACATATGTAGTTCATTGTTAATATACTTAATGATATGTTTAATTATCATAATATAATGTTAACTATATATATAACCATATATATGTCATCATATAGTTTTTACAAGTTTTAACGTTCGTGAATCACCGGTCAACTTGGGTGGTCAATTGTCTATATGAAACCTATTTCAATTAATCAAGTCTTAACAAGTTTGATTGCTTAACATGTTGGAAACATTTAATCATGTAAACATCAATCTCAATTAATATATATAAACATGGAAAAGTTCGGGTCACTACAGTACCTACCCGTTAAATAAATTTCGTCCCGAAATTTTAAGCTGTTGAAGGTGTTGACGAATCTTCTGGAAATAGATGCGGGTATTTCTTCTTCATCTGATCTTCACGCTCCCAGGTGAACTCGGGTCCTCTACGAGCATTCCATCGAACCTTAACAATTGGTATCTTGTTTTGCTTAAGTCTTTTAACCTCACGATCCATTATTTCGACGGGTTCTTCGATGAATTGGAGTTTTTCGTTGATTTGGATTTCATCTAACGGAATAGTGAGATCTTCTTTAGCAAAACATTTCTTCAAATTCGAGACGTGGAAAGTGTTATGTACAGCCGCGAGTTGTTGAGGTAACTCAAGTCGGTAAGCTACTGGTCCGACACGATCAATAATCTTGAATGGTCCAATATACCTTGGATTTAATTTCCCTCGTTTACCAAATCGAACAACGCCTTTCCAAGGTGAAACTTTAAGCATGACCATCTCTCCAATTTCAAATTCTATATCTTTTCTTTTAATGTCAGCGTAGCTCTTTTGTCGACTTTGGGCGGTTTTCAACCGTTGTTGAATTTGGATGATCTTCTCGGTAGTTTCTTGTATAATCTCCGGACCCGTAATCTGTCTATCCCCCACCTCACTCCAACAAATCGGAGACCTGCACTTTCTACCATAAAGTGCTTCAAACGGCGCCATCTCAATGCTTGAATGGTAGCTGTTGTTGTAGGAAAATTCTGCTAACGGTAGATGTCGATCCCAACTGTTTCCGAAATCAATAACACATGCTCGTAGCATGTCTTCAAGCGTTTGTATCGTCCTTTCGCTCTGCCCATCAGTTTGTGGATGATAGGCAGTACTCATGTCTAGACGAGTTCCTAATGCTTGCTGTAATGTCTGCCAGAATCTTGAAATAAATCTGCCATCCCTATCAGAGATAATAGAGATTGGTATTCCATGTCTGGAGACGACTTCCTTCAAATACAGTGGTGCTAACTTCTCCATCTTGTCATCTTCTCTTATTGGTAGGAAGTGTGCTGATTTGGTGAGACGATCAACTATTACCCAAATAGTATCAAAACCACTTGCAGTCCTTGGCAATTTAGTGATGAAATCCATGGTAATGTTTTCCCATTTCCATTCCGGGATTTCGGGTTGTTGAAGTAGACCTGATGGTTTCTGATGCTCAGCTTTGACCTTAGAACACGTCAAACATTCTCCTACGTATTTAGCAACATCGGCTTTCATACCCGGCCACCAAAAATGTTTCTTGAGATCCTTGTACATCTTCCCCGTTCCAGGATGTATTGAGTATCTGGTTTTATGAGCTTCTCTAAGTACCATTTCTCTCATATCTCCAAATTTTGGTACCCAAATCCTTTCAGCCCTATACCGGGTTCCGTCTTCCCGAATATTAAGATGCTTCTCCGATCCTTTGGGTATTTCATCCTTTAAATTTCCCTCTTTTAAAACTCCTTGTTGCGCCTCCTTTATTTGAGTAGTAATGTTATTATGAATCATTATATTCATAGATTTTACTCGAATGGGTTCTCTGTCCTTCCTGCTCAAGGCATCGGCTACCACATTTGCCTTCCCCGGGTGGTAACGAATCTCAAAGTCGTAATCATTCAACAATTCAATCCACCTACGCTGCCTCATATTCAGTTGTTTCTGATTAAATATGTGTTGAAGACTTTTGTGGTCGGTATATATAATACTTTTGACCCCATATAAGTAGTGTCTCCAAGTCTTTAATGCAAAAACAACCGCGCCTAATTCCAAATCATGCGTCGTATAATTTTGTTCGTGAATCTTCAATTGTCTAGACGCATAAGCAATCACCTTCGTTCGTTGCATTAATACACAACCGAGACCTTGCTTTGATGCATCACAATAAATCACAAAATCATCATTCCCTTCAGGCAATGACAATATAGGAGCCGTAGTTAGCTTTTTCTTCAATAATTGAAACGCTTTCTCTTGTTCATCATTCCATTCAAATTTCTTCCCTTTATGCGTTAATGCAGTCAAGGGTTTTGCTATTCTGGAAAAGTCTTGGATGAACCTTCTGTAGTAACCAGCTAGTCCTAAAAACTGGCGTATGTGTTTCGGAGTTTTCGGGGTTTCCCACTTTTCAACAGTTTCTATCTTTGCCGGATCCACCTTAATACCTTCTTTGTTCACTATGTGACCGAGGAATTGAACTTCTTCCAACCAAAATGCACACTTTGAAAACTTAGCGTACAATTCTTCCTTCCTCAATACTTCTAACACCTTTCTCAAATGTTCACCGTGTTCTTGGTCATTCTTTGAGTAAATAAGTATGTCATCAATGAAAACAATGACAAACTTGTCAAGGTATGGTCCACACACTCGGTTCATAAGGTCCATGAACACAGCTGGTGCATTAGTTAAACCAAACGGCATGACCATAAACTCGTAATGACCGTAACGTGTTCTGAAAGCAGTCTTTGGAATATCATCTTCTTTCACCCGCATTTGATGATACCCGGAACGTAAGTCAATCTTTGAATAAACAGACGAGCCTTGTAGTTGATCAAATAAGTCGTCGATTCTCGGTAGTGGGTAGCGGTTCTTGATGGTAAGTTTGTTCAACTCTCGGTAGTCGATACACAACCTGAATGTACCATCTTTCTTCTTGACAAACAAAACAGGAGCTCCCCACGGTGATGTGCTTGGTCGAATGAAACCACGCTCTAAAAGTTCTTGTAATTGGCTTTGCAGTTCTTTCATCTCGCTGGGTGCGAGTCTGTAAGGAGCACGAGCTATTGGTGCAGCTCCTGGTACAAGATCTATTTGAAATTCAACGGATCGATGTGGGGGTAATCCCGGTAATTCTTTCGGAAATACATCGGGAAATTCTTTTGCAATGGGAACATCATTGATGCTCTTTTCTTCAGTTTGTACTTTCTCGACGTGTGCTAGAACAGCATAGCAACCTTTTCTTATTAGTTTTTGTGCCTTCAAATTACTAATAAGATGTAGCTTCGTGTTGCCCTTTTCTCCGTACACCATTAAGGGTTTTCCTTTTTCTCGTATAATGCGAATTGCATTTTTGTAACAAACAATCTCTGCTTTCACTTCTTTCAACCAGTCCATACCGATTATCACATCAAAACTCCCTAACTCTACTGGTATCAAATCAATCTTAAATGTTTCGCTAACCAGTTTAATTTCTCGATTCCGACATATATTATCTGCTGAAATTAATTTACCATTTGCTAATTCGAGTAAAAATTTACTATCCAAAGGCGTCAATGGACAACTTAATTTAGCACAAAAATCTCTACTCATATAGCTTCTATCCGCACCCGAATCAAATAAAACGTAAGCAGATTTATTGTCAATAAGAAACGTACCCGTAACAAGCTCCGGGTCTTCCTGTGCCTCTACCGCATTAATATTGAAAACTCTTCCACGACCTTGTCCATTCGTGTTCTCCTGGTTCGGGCAATTTCTAATAATGTGGCCTGGTTTTCCACATTTATAACAAACTACATTGGCATAACTTGCTCCGACACTACTTGCTCCGCCATTACTCGTTCCGACACCATTTGTTCCTTTCGTTCTATTAACCCCTGGTCCGTAGACCTCACACTTCGCCGCGCTATGACCATTTCTTTTACACTTGTTGCAAAATTTGGTGCAGAACCCCGAGTGATTCTTTTCACACCTTTGGCATAGTTGCTTCTGATTGTTGTTGTTGTTGCGATTATTATTGTTGTTGGGATGATTGTTGTAGTTGCTGTTGTTGTTGTTGTTGTTGTTGTTGGGCCGTTTGTTGTAGTTGCGATTGATGTTGCGATTGTTGGGATAATTGTTGCGATTATTGTTGTAATTGCTGTTGTTGTGGTATTGGTGATTCTTATCACCGTTTTCCTCCCACTTTCTTTTGACTTGCTTCACATTGGCCTCTTCAGCAGTCTGTTCTTTAATTCTTTCTTCAATCTGGTTCACTAGTTTGTGAGCCATTCTACATGCCTGTTGTATGGAGGCGGGCTCGTGTGAACTTATATCTTCTTGGATTCTTTCTGGTAATCCTTTCACAAATGCGTCGATCTTCTCTTCCTCATCTTCGAATGCTCCTGGACACAATAGGCACAATTCTGTGAATCGTCTTTCGTACGTGGTAATATCAAATCCTTGGGTTCGTAACCCTCTAAGTTCTGTCTTGAGCTTATTGACCTCGGTTCTGGGACGGTACTTCTCGTTCATCAAGTGCTTGAATGCTGACCACGGTAGTACGTACGCATCATCTTGTCCCACTTGCTCTAGATAGGTATTCCACCATGTTAACGCAGAACCTGTGAAGGTATGCGTAGCGTACTTCACTTTGTCCTCTTCAGTACACTTACTTATGGCAAACACCGATTCAACCTTCTCGGTCCACCGTTTCAATCCGATCGGTCCTTCGGTTCCATCAAATTCCAAAGGTTTGCAGGCAGTGAATTCTTTGTAGGTGCATCCTACACGATTTCCTGTACTGCTAGATCCAAGGTTATTGTTGGTATGTAGCGCAGCCTGTACTGCGGCTATGTTTGAAGCTAGAAAAGTACGGAATTCCTCTTCATTCATATTCACGGTGTGTCGAGTAGTCGGTGCCATTTCCTTCAAAATAGTTAAATGGAACAAGTTAATCATACAGAATATTAAGAGTAGTTAATAGTATTTCGTAGCATAATATGAACTCATTTATAAAAGCTTTTTCTTCATATTAGCGTTTTATAAGTTTAAATTCGGGTAGTACCTACCCGTTAAGTTCATACTTAGTAGCTAATATACAATTCAACTACTACAATTCTATATGAAAAACTGATTATAATAATATTTCGCGTTCAAACTTTTATACAATATTTTACAAACTTACAATACCGCTTATTTTACATAAAGCATGAAATATAGCACACAATAACTTTGATACAAGATAGTTGTGAAGACAATTCTAGCTAGTACACAAGTCGTTCAGCAAAGGCAATAAAGACACGTAATTCATACGTCCAGAAACAAGTCATGCATTCTGGTTTTACTAGGACTACTTCCCATCCTTGGTCTTGTGCAACATAACCGTTATGGCCGTTGATAAGACAGCGTGTTGTAACGTCATCAAAGGGACGAGGGTTACGTAATGTCCAACAGTCCCGTAATAATCTAAAAACCTCATTTCTTACCCCAATTACCGACTCCGTCACTTGTGGAAACGTTTTGTTTAATAGTTGTAGCCCGATGTTCTTGTTCTCACTTTGGTGAGAAGCGAACATTACTAATCCGTAAGCATAACATGCTTCTTTATGTTGCATGTTAGCCGCTTTTTCTAAATCACGAAGTCCAATATTCGGATATATTGAGTCAAAATAATTTCTTAACCCGTTGCGTAAAATAGCATTTGGGTTCCCCGCAATATATGCGTCAAAGTAAACACATCGTAACTTATGGGTTTCCCAATGTGATATCCCCCATCTTTCAAACGAAAGTCTCTTATAAACCAAGACATTCTTGGAACGTTCTTCGAATGTCTTACAAACTGATCTCGCCTTAAATAGTTGTGCCGAAGAATTCTGGCCGACTCTAGACAAGATTTCATCAATCATGTCTCCGGGTAGGTCTCTTAAAATATTGGGTTGTCTATCCATTTTGTGTTTTTAAACTGTAAAATAGACAAGAGTTAGATTCATAAAAAAAATACTTATTAATACAAGCAATTTTTACATATATCATAAAGCATAAGAACACTATATTCCATATATTACACCACACGAATACAACTATCTTATTCCGACTCGCTCATTTCTTCTTCTTCGGTTTTGGTTCGTTTTGCCAAGTTTCTAGGGATATATGATGTTCCCCTAATACGAGCCGTCGTTGTCCACATTGGTTTAGAAAAACCTGGTGGTTTAGAGGTTCCCGGGTCATTGTTACAACTTAAGGACTTCGGGGGTTGACGATACATATAAAGTTCATCGGGGTTGGAATTAGATTTCTCTATTTTTATGCCCTTTCCCTTATTATTTTCTTTTGCCTTTTTAAATTCAGTTGGGGTAATTTCTATAACATCATCGGAATTCTCGTCGGAATCCGATTCATCGGAGAATTGGTAATCCTCCCAATATTTTGCTTCCTTGGCGGAAACACCATTGACCATAATTAACTTTGGTCGGTTGGTTGAGGATTTTCTTTTACTTAACCGTTTTATTATTTCCCCCACCGGTTCTATTTCTTCATCCGGTTCCGATTCTTCTTCCGGTTCCGATTCTTCTTCCGGTTCCGACTCTTCTTCCGGTTCCTCTTCGGGAACTTGTGAATCAGTCCACAAATCATTCCAATTTACATTTGACTCTTCATTATTATTAGGTGAGTCAATGGGACTTGTTCTAGAGGTAGACATCTATCACATAATATCAAACACGTTAAGAGATTAATATATCACATAATATTCATATGTTAAAAATATATAGTTTCCAACAAAAATGTTAAGCAATCATTTTTAAAGAAAACACGGTCGAAGTCCAGACTCACTAATGCATCCTAACAAACTCGATAAGACACACTAATGCAAATTTTCTGGTTCTCTAAGACCATCGCTCGGATACCAACTGAAATGTCCCGTTCTTATTGATTAAAAACGTTCCATATTAATTGATTTCGTTGCGAGGTTTTGACCTCTATATGAGACGTTTTTCAAAGACTGCATTCATTTTTAAACAAACCATAACCTTTATTTCATCAATAAAGGTTTAAAAAGCTTTACGTAGATTATCAAATAATGATAATCTAAAATATCCTGTTTACACACGACCATTACATAATGGTTTACAATACAAATATGTTACAACAAAATAAGTTTCTTGAATGCAGTTTTTACACAATATCATACAAGCATGGACTCCAAATCTTGTCCTTATTTAAGTATGCGACAGCGGAAGCTCTTAATAATCACCTGAGAATAAACATGCTTAAAACGTCAACAAAAATGTTGGTGAGTTATAGGTTTAACCTATATATATCAAATCGTAACAATAGACCACAAGATTTCATATTTCAATACACATCCCATACATAGAGAAAAAAATCATTCATATGGTGAACACCTGGTAACCGACAATAACAAGATGCATATATAAGAATATCCCCATCATTCCGGGACACCCTTCGGATATGATATAAATTTCGAAGTACTAAAGCATCCGGTACTTTGGATGGGGTTTGTTAGGCCCAATAGATCTATCTTTAGGATTCGCGTCAATTAGGGTGTCTGTTCCCTAATTCTTAGATTACCAGACTTAATAAAAAGGGGCATATTCGATTTCGATAATTCAACCATAGAATGTAGTTTCACGTACTTGTGTCTATTTTGTAAATCATTTATAAAACCTGCATGTATTCTCATCCCAAAAATATTAGATTTTAAAAGTGGGACTATAACTCACTTTCACAGATTTTTACTTCGTCGGGAAGTAAGACTTGGCCACTGGTTGATTCACGAACCTATAACAATATATACATATATATCAAAGTATGTTCAAAATATATTTACAACACTTTTAATATATTTTGATGTTTTAAGTTTATTAAGTCAGCTGTCCTCGTTAGTAACCTACAACTAGTTGTCCACAGTTAGATGTACAGAAATAAATCGATAAATATTATCTTGAATCAATCCACGACCCAGTGTATACGTATCTCAGTATTGATCACAACTCAAACTATATATATTTTGGAATCAACCTCAACCCTGTATAGCTAACTCCAACATTTACATATAGAGTGTCTATGGTTGTTCCGAAATATATATAGATGTGTCGACATGATAGGTCGAAACATTGTATACGTATCTATGGTATCTCAAGATTACATAATATATAATACAAGTTGATTAAGTTATGGTTGGAATAGATTTGTTACCAATTTTCACGTAGCTAAAATGAGAAAAATTATCCAATCTTGTTTTACCCATAACTTCTTCATTTTAAATCCGTTTTGAGTGAATCAAATTGCTATGGTTTCATATTGAACTCTATTTTATGAATCTAAACAAAAAAATTATAGGTTTCTAGTCGGAAAAATAAGTTACAAGTCGTTTTTGTAAAGGTAGTCATTTCAGTCGAAAGAACGACGTCTAGATGACCATTTTAGAAAACATACTTCCACTTTGAGTTTAACCATAATTTTTGGATATAGTTTCATGTTCATAATAAAAATCATTTTCTCAGAATAACAACTTTTAAATCAAAGTTTATCATAGTTTTTAATTAACTAACCCAAAACAGCCCGCGGTGTTACTACGACGGCGTAAACCCGGTTTTACGGTGTTTTTCGTGTTTCCAGGTTTTAAATCATTAAGTTAGCATATCATATAGATATAGAACATGTGTTTAGTTGATTTTAAAAGTCAAGTTAGAAGGATTAACTTTTGTTTGCGAACAAGTTTAGAATTAACTAAACTATGTTCTAGTGATTACAAGTTTAAACCTTCGAATAAGATAGCTTTATATGTATGAATCGAATGATGTTATGAACATTATTACTACCTTAAGTTCCTTGGATGAACCTACTGGAAAAGAGAAAAATGGATCTAGCTTCAATGGATCCTTGGATGGCTCAAAGTTCTTGAAGCAAAATCATGACACGAAAACAAGTTCAAGTAAGATCATCACTTGAAATAAGATTGTTATAGTTATAGAAATTGAACCAAAGTTTGAATATGATTATTACCTTGTATTAGAATGATAACCTACTGTAAGAAACAAAGATTTCTTGAGGTTGGATGATCACCTTACAAGATTGGAAGTGAGCTAGCAAACTTGAAAGTATTCTTGATTTTATGAAACTAGAACTTTTGGAATTTATGAAGAACACTTAGAACTTGAAGATAGAACTTGAGAGAGTTCAATTAGATGAAGAAAATTGAAGAATGAAAGTGTTTGTAGGTGTTTTTGGTCGTTGGTGTATGGATTAGATATAAAGGATATGTAATTTTGTTTTCATGTAAATAAGTCATGAATGATTACTCATATTTTTGTAATCTTATGAGATATTTCATGCTAGTTGCCAAATGATGGTTCCCACATGTGTTAGGTGACTCACATGGGCTGCTAAGAGCTGATCATTGGAGTGTATATACCAATAGTACATACATCTAAAAGCTGTGTATTGTACGAGTACGAATACGGGTGCATACGAGTAGAATTGTTGATGAAACTGAACGAGAATGTAATTGTAAGCATTTTTGTTAAGTAGAAGTATTTTGATAAGTGTATTGAAGTCTTTCAAAAGTGTATAAATACATATTAAAACACTACATGTATATACATTTTAACTGAGTCGTTAAGTCATCGTTAGTCGTACCATGTAAGTGTTGTTTTGAAACCTTTAGGTTAACGATCTTGTTAAATGTTGTTAACCCAATGTTTATAATATCAAAAGAGATTTTAAATTATTATATTATCAAGATATTATGATGTACGAATATCTCTTAATATGATATATATACATTAAATGTCGTTACAACGATAATCGTTACATATATGTCTCGTTTCAAAATCATTAAGTTAGTAGTCTTGTTTTTACATATGTAGTTCATTGTTAATATACTTAATGATATGTTTAATTATCATAATATAATGTTAACTATATATATAACCATATATATGTCATCATATAGTTTTTACAAGTTTTAACGTTCGTGAATCACCGGTCAACTTGGGTGGTCAATTGTCTATATGAAACCTATTTCAATTAATCAAGTCTTAACAAGTTTGATTGCTTAACATGTTGGAAACATTTAATCATGTAAACATCAATCTCAATTAATATATATAAACATGGAAAAGTTCGGGTCACTACAGTATATATAGTTCGTAAGTTTGCCGCTTTCTAGTTATAAGCCTCATCAAAGTTCTCATTGTACCCTTTGTTGAAAGACCGTATCTACTCGAAAACGTTCACCGTATTTATAAAAGTTTTCGTTTTTCTTTGTCGGGAAAAAAATTAGAGCATGCAAGAGAAGCAAGTGTGATGATACAAAATTTATTTGATTGGTCACCTTATGTCATTTTATAAAAATTCTTTTGTAAAGTTTTTGTAACTTTAGCATTACGCCTATGAAAATTCAGATACAATCATACATGTAACATCCAAAAAAAAACATAAATTATATTAGACGTAATTACAACACTTTTATGTAACATTCTTATCGAAGATAATCATGTATTTGATCTTTGATCTTCATAAAAAACCATGAAACGTAACTGCCTCAATAATGATGTACAAGACTACAAGCAGTACACACGTAAACAAACACAAACACGCACCCGTGCTAAAAAAAAAAATATCGTTTTATGCCCTTTCTAGAGAAACAATAAAAATATCGTTCGGAAAAAATAAAATAACATTCCCGAAGCTAAAAAAAAGCTAATAACAAATATGTACTTGATAAGGACTTCTATATGCCCTTTCTAGAGAAATTACAATTACAATCCAATAGGCAAAAGTAAGCTTAATGTCTGAACGGAACCTAAGCAGTCACCTAAGCAGTCCTAAATCATCATAATCATAATTTTAAAGTATAACAGGAACAAAAGGGTGCACATTATTCCATCCACTACACGACGTCTATTATATTCAAGATTGCAAAAGTCTGTAACCGGGAATTTGCTTCGGTCAAGTTGGGATTAGTAAGTCACGTCAGTTACTAGTCAGTCAAGTCGCGAACTAATTGGATATTGAATGCCTTTTGATATTGATTGTTTTTGACGGACCAATTTTGACCAACTAAAGATGACTTTAGCAGCTAAATCTATCTTTGTGACCCATTTTGATCCGTCGATGACCGGTGAATTTTAACCAACTTGGCCTAGTCAGGTCGGACTACTTCATATTCCCGACTAGACAAGGACCAACTGGCCTAGTCAACCGACTTTTACAACCATGGTCATATGGCGTGTCGAAAATGGAATATGGCAATCCTAACAAGTCAATTTCTTTAGTTACTTTAGTAAACACATTTCAACATGTGACTTACATATATTTAGTTTACTACTAGCCTCGATTCATCGGGGAATAACTTCTAAAAAAAAGTGACATTAAGTTTTAGTCCATACGTGTTGAACCTTGGGGCCGAATAGAAGCCAAGTTTGAACCTGCGTTTGTCAGGCTTGGTAAAGCACAAATCCAGCCCAAAATTTCGCTTTTTTACGATAACCAAACAAACTTGAGCACTTGGGTGGTATACACCCAACCTAGGTTTGGTCAATATATTAATTTTGAGCACAAATTAAAGAGATTCCCATAAGTCTGAAAAATGTGTGGACATCATCTGAATAAAGCAGAAAATAACATGTCAAGGGACACCTAACCAAAAGTCAGACAACAAATTAAGTCTGGAGTTTTAGGCAAGAAAAGGCCTCAAAAGATTGTGCAAAATCATACAATAGTCTCTGAAGTCTGGTCAACGTTCTAAGAGTCGGTCGACGGTTGGTGTCTTGCAAAAGTTTTGGTAAACCATGGTTCGAGTATGCGCCAACTTCTAGGGTCCGGGTCCGGGTCCGTGTGCGTACTGATAAGACGTCTCAGGGTAATGGACTTGTTGGGGAGGGTAGACTGGATGAGTAGTATTAGTGGTGGTCTCGGTGTACGATGTGTGTGAAGATGGGTTCATATCTGAAAAGGGACCTTGCTGAGTACCGTAGGTATCATAAGACAGGACCTGATGAGGATTATTGTTTTGTCCACCTGAACCACCTGAGATGTCTTGTTGGGAAGAACCATGCATTTCAGCAACGGGTTCGGGACCAACAACATATGGAGCTTCAACCTGTAATAAAAATGGTTCAGAATTTAAAAGAGTATAACCACTTTAGTTTATTATTAGTTAAACCAATTGCTTAATCATACCTTGACCTCACTAATATTGTGATTTACAGGTGTCACACCAGAAACTTGTCCACTGTTTGGCATATTCACATCTGCAGCACCAGGATACCTATATAAAAAATAAACAAACGTATTGATCTAGCTAACAAATAACCAAAAGGCAAGAGGTAAGTAATTTAAACAGATATATTTTAGTAATTTAAACAGATTCATTTTTGAGTAAGCCAAACTGTTAAAAGGTCTCCCAAAGTGTTTCTTTAAAGCACACAAATCTTGCAGATCACGTTATAAAAAACAGATTAGTATCGGAACAATATAAATTTAAAAATGTATTCATATACACATTCCCATTAAAATTACCAGAACCAAGTCATAGTGAAATTACCCATTTTGACCCATTACCCAGGCCCATTCTACCCGCCCGATTTGCCATTTTCATTTACGAGAACAGGAGCAATAAGAAACTAGTATGTTACCCATACGCATGTGGAGGAACTGTGTAAGCATGAGGTGCGTATCCCATAGGAGGAGGGGCATACGTATGAGGTGCATAATCCCTTGGAGGTGGTGGATAATTAGATCCATACTCTAATCCAGCGCCCTTCATATAAATAATAATATTTTAGCACAAAAATTTTATCACCTCAGAATCGTATCAATTAAGAATGAGAAAAGCTTATTTTCAAAAAACGATCATAAACCTTTATCTTTATAGCAACAACATCATACATAAGAAAACGTTACAAGATAATCTCTCGGGGAGTACTCAGTGAGGACTTTGGAGAGAGTAGGCGGTAACATAAACGTAAACATAAACATTAACTTTAACATAATTGTCAAAATATAAACATAATTGTTCAACTGTTCAAAAGCTTTAAAATTCTAATTCTAATTTAAATTCATAAAAAAATGCGAGACCAATTTTAACTTTGACCGACGTTGACCGGTTAATTAAACAGATATTGAAAAATCGAATCAGCCAGTTCTTAAAAAAGAGTAAACGGGGATTAATAGGCAATATTCAGGATTTTTTACAACAATGCATACTTTTAAATTCACAATTCAAGTCCATACCGTCAAGGTTACAAAAAACTAGCTACTCGGGAGTACTCGGTCGGGACTTTGGAGAGAGTAAGCGGTAACTCGGGGATTAATAGGGGATTAATCGGATTGGACATTTATTTAATACATTTAAATAATAAATTTCAAAACTTTATGTGAAAATATGAAGAAGAAAAAAAAAAAACCATAAACTTAAACTTTAACACAATTACCAAAATATAACAATAATCGTTCATTTGCTCAAAAGCTCTAAAGTTCTAGTTTAAATTCATATTAAAATGTTGACCAATTTTAACTTTGACCAACGTTGACCGGTTAATTAACGGATATTGGAAAATCGAATCGGTTCGTTCTTAAAAATGAGTAAACGGGGATTAATTGGTAATAATCGGGGTTTTTTACAACAATTGATACCGTTAAATTCACAATTCATTCTTCTAATAAAGCATCGGTAAAATGAACACCATAAACACTGTGCAACATCCTAAATTTTTTATAAGGACCATTATATGCTTGAGCTAAAATTGTTGTGTTACCATTATATGCCCTAACTAATATTTTTAATAAGGACAGGTTTAGACTAACCTGAAAAGGTGCTGGTGCATAGCCACCTGGCGGCGGACCACCTCGTATGCCAATAAAAGGAGGCGGTCCTCGAACTGCTAAGTTTCCTTGTGGCATAATTCCTGGTAGTGGAGCAGGCTCGGTTTCAGGGTTTGCATCCCGGAAACATCTCGCTCTAAATCTTGATGCTATCTCAGCCAAAGCATCTTTAGCGACACCATAACTCCCAGACACCTAAAATTGTGATTGCAATTGTAAATTAAAGCTTATAGTAAAAACATTAAAGGAAAATAATATTTACAATTGACATTTTTTGGAAATTACCTGCACAAGCTCTTCATCTTCATCTGCGCATATGGGTTTTTCATCGTCAGAGTATACACGAATGTCTGCTCTTGTTCTTCTCCTCATTTCATTAATTACTTGACCTCCTTGTCCAATGATGCAACCGATTTTATTAGATGGAATGAGGAGTCTCGAAGTAACCATCCCTTTCTCATTGAATTCGGTTGTTTTATCTTGAAGAAATAGAACTGTATCGATTGTATTTGACCTTGGGTTCCTTAAATCCTGAAATGATTCACCGCAAGCACTAATTAATCATCCATTTGTAAGATATGGGCCAACTTAACTAATTTTGTTAACTATGACAGGTTACATACCCAGCTCTAATAAACAGGTCGAACAGGCAAATTCACCTCAAAAATAACTTTTTTATGCATATAAACTCCAAAACCCTTTATTCGGTAGAAATTATTATTATTTTTAAAAATTTTCTAATGACGGGTTGTCAGTAAGGAATTAAGACATGCAAATTTTGTTTGTACATTTAAACCACCCCCTATTGAAAATAACAACCTTTAAATGTACCACTATTTAATCCACAAATTCCTTATTATTATTATAGAAATAGAAATAGAGAAAGAAATAATAGAACTTTTATAATGATACTTGATACAAAATTTATATAAAAATAGAAACTTTTTGAATGATAAAAAAACGAACTATTTCAACAACTACCTAAAAATTCTTGAGGCGTTACCCCAAACTGCCCAGTCGGTAACCTCTAATTTGCATTGTTAAATAAATACGAATGATTAATGGTGTAAATGCAAACAGTAAATACAGATCAATAAAAAGGTTACTGACCTCAAATGAAGACACACGAATGACTCGCTCATCTGAGTCTGGTAATTTATCATCCACATCAATACTTGTTCCAGTTTGTTGTTGCAACTGCCTAACATTCGATCCCCCCTTACCAATAATCCCACCAATTTTTCTTTCAGAACAAAGAATTTTCATTGAAAACTCAACTGTATCCTCACTATGAGCAGCAACAGCAGCATGATCACCATTAAAGCCATCATTTCCAAATCTGGGGGGCTCGTTATTGTACATGCCCATCCACGATAAGGACGGTGCACCACGTTCAGGTCGCATCAAATTCATAGGAGACATATTTTCCGATGGAGGACCGGGACGAACCGATCCATGGCCGCCTGCGGAATGGTAACTCGATGGAGGTTTGTCCTTGCGTGGATTATGATGCAATAATGTAGACACTTCATAAAGTGCTCTTTTTGCAATAGATGGTATGGCTGATATCTGCACAGATCATATATATATTTAAATTTAAATTAACTCGTATAAATGATAAGCTTTTTACTTAAAATTTAAGGTGTTGTTTGTTTTTCAATCTGCAAATCTTATCATGTCTTATGTCTGCGCGCCATGTTTTTTGCGCCATGTTTTTTTTTTTTGCAGACTGTTTGTTTTTCTGAATACATAAGATTAAATAATGTCTTATTCTGTTTGCAAACTCGAAGACTTAGAAACATGCTTCTAAGTGTTGCAGACATGATTAACTTATTTTGCAGACATAAAAACAAACAATCTTCACAATTTAGCATACACCCTCAGGCCACATCTTCTCTATAGACATGGTTCCAAATCTACAAAAACATCTTAAAAAACAAACAACACCTAAATCTTGATTGTTACAGGAGACCAAAAAAAAAAAAAAAAACCTAGCCAGTAATATTTGAATTATTTAGGAAGTAGAAAATACCACATCACCGATAACAAATAAAATGTTGGTAATGTTTTAATACAATTTGTTGGTATATATAAGTGGATAACGTAACAAACTCCCCATGTGTCTTTATAAAGATACAACATACATTATTAGTATGAAAAAAAATAAAATTACCTGCACCAGCTCATCAGTACTTAAAGCACATGTAGGATGCTGATCTGTAGGCAAAACACGTATACCCGCACCAGTCTCACTCCTTAATCTAGTAATGACATCACCTTTTTTACCAATTACACACCCAACAGTATTATTTGGAACAAGCATGCGTGCAATTACCTCAATATCATCACTATTTTCAGTTCCACCAATTAAATCTTCCGCAACAATCCTATCGTGAATTCTTAATAAAGCATCTTGGGCTGCACAATACAACTCCATGTCATGGTTATTTTGTAATGGCAACATTGCAGATGGACTATTTACTGTTATTACTCTTTCTTCTGAACCAGGTACGATCTCGGCAACAGTAATTTTAGCTCCCGTTTCTTCTCGTAAAGATTTGATTATTCCACCACCTTTTCCGATGACACTACCGATTTTTCTTGATGGACATAATAATCGGTAGACTGTTTCTGAAGTCTGAGATGTTTCTGAAGATTGCTCATTGAATTTTCCTCTTTTATTACCACCTTGCTTAATATGAGAGTTAGATCGTTTCTTGAAAGAGGACCGCCTGTTCCGTTCCATATAGCCACAAAATCTACAACTGAACCACAAATAAAAAATTATAATAAAACGTGAAATTAACAACGTTAATATACTTCAAAACAATGAGGATGCTGAAAACACTTTAATAACTTCGGGAATTGTATTACAGAGGCATAAATACGCATGTATGTCCAGCACAGATTATTTTTCAGAAAATACCACTATCAGATTCTTATAGTATTAACTAATTGTATTAGATTTTTCATGTACAATCTCTCGAATTAAAACTATCAGATTCAGCACATTTTTTTTTTTTTTTTTAACAGTAGTTTGGGATCACCCAGGGGACTAAAGCACCCACGCCTTCATCTCCCGCAGTTGCATAACCCGCCCCCAACTGCTGCCCAGAAGAAAACCCGGCCCAATCCGAGGGCATGGGCGGTAACCCCCCCCCCACCCCCCCACCCCCCCCCACCCCCCCCAACACACACACTGCCCCCTCAACGCGCGATGTGCGAAAGGCACCCTTGGGTGGAATTCAAAGGTTAAGAGGCAACCTTATGTGCAATGCTGCACCCCTCGGCCTACGGGAGTCGAACTGTGTGTCAGTAGATATAACTTATACTTGAATGACCTTATATCATATAAGGAATCATCCCATTCTCCCTCACATCTCATATTACTTGAATCCTACCATGACCCACTAATACAAAATTTCTGACAGAATCATTTTAATCGTGAATCATGAAGTCAAACTTCAACGTTTCTGCTAATCAATTCCCATATAATTCGTCTGTATCTGTATATATCAAATAATAGGCGATTCTACCAATTTCAAGTATCATAGTGTCTAGTTACCATTCCCTTCACTAAAAAATCAACCTTTCATTTCAACTAATCATTTTCCATATCATATAAGCCCTGAGTACAAGTTTCTATTGAGCATATAAAATTCATTAAATTCTTAACTATGGCAAATATAAGATTGCACTAGATATGAAGGTCATTCATAAGGCCAACTATATGGTGCAACATGATTTTGTAGTTCCCTAACTATCATACATTTCAATTTTTTAAACATTTATTTACAAATTAAATAATACGTACAAGATGATTGAAATCACAAAATTTGAAGCAACAGGTGAATACAACCGACTGTATAGCATCTTAATTAGTCATGAAATCAAGCAATTAGCGATTAAAAAAAATTCCAGTAATTAAAAATTAAACAAAAGCGTACCAAGTCAGGAATCGTTAAGTGAAATTTCACCAATTGATATGATCCGGATGTCGGAATTAGGGCTTGTTTCGTGTTTTGCCTTCCAATTTGGTTAGGTATAGGTATTCACGCTTTGGTTTGGGCGTTGTATTTATTGATGGGCCTCAAATGGACTTTGTATAGTAAACTCAGTCTTTTGGTATCAATCTATCTATCTATTTTATAATTTCTATTAAAATTTTATAATGATAATATCATTATTAAGTTAATTGTTTAGTTAAAATAAAATAAAAAATAAAAAAATTTAGATCACTTAGATGATGTCATTAATCATAAGTATTTTATAATTAAACAATATTGTACTTATGGTAACTAATTTTAAAATCCTATAATGATGATTATTAGGCTAATTCTTTTGTTAAGAAAAAATAAAAAAAATAAAATAAAAAAAAGTCTAGGTCAATTAAATGATGTCATTAATTCTAATTATTTTAGATTTAAAAAAATTGTACTTATAGTAACTAACTTAAATAAATTATTACTCTGTAATTTTGAGTATTCAGTATATTAGCTATAATTACGAAATAATTATTGTAAATAATGTGATGATTTGATCATTTAAGAAATGTGTGACTATTTGTCCACATACACGTTCACAAATTAGCAAAAACTCAATTTTATCCCATAATTTTAGCACTATTTAAATCAGTTTTATCCTCACCCTATTTAAATTTCAATTTGATTAATAGATTGTGACGTGTAATCCGTAATTTGAGCTCTTATCATTCATATCACAATATCACACGGTTTAGCTCAATCTCTACAACCTATATAGTCTAATAAACCTCTAAAATGATGATGTCATCATTAAGCTTAATTTTTATAATAATGATGTCATAATTATATATATTAATTTAATTTAAAAAATAATACGAAATCTTTTATCAAAGGAAATATTAATCTCTCATAAATTGTAATTTTATTTTTTCTAAAATAATTTAAAAGGCATTTATTATTAATTATTATTATTATTATTATTAAAAATATAAATATAAATACTCAACTGAGCGAACTTTATGTTTGTAAAATCAACGGCAAGTTTCTTAGTCGGAATCCGTCGTTCCACGGGGCAATAAACTAAATGACTTTAACATTTATATTCACTTAATGCGTAAAACATATTATTAAACTGTTTCGTTTAAACAAACCCGTGTTCTCACGGGTCATTTCACTAGTATACTTTATATTTCCTCTTTATGCAACATATATTCGAAAAAAAGTCAAATGGATTGTGTGATATGCAATTTATACTATCATATAAATTTCTAAAATGATGATGTCATAAATAAGAATTATTCAAACTTAAAAAAAAATTCAAACATAAAGAAAAGATTTCTAAGTCCGATGTCATTAAAATAATTAATTATATTTAATAAAAATATTAACATGTTCATTGTATAATATATAAAACATTATGTACAACCTTATAATAAAACACTATCATGATCATATGTATAATATTTGAAGCATTATATACAATTTTATGATAAAACACCTCCATTAACATATGTACAATATTTGAAGCATTATGTACAACCTTATGATAAAATATCCTCATGACCATATGTACAAACTTTAAAACAAATTGTAGAATCTTTTACAAAACACTCCATGAACAAATGTACAAACTTTGAAGCATATTTACAATATTCATATAATAATTGTATTTAAATTTTATTTTTTTTAAATAATGAGGCTTTTGTTGTTACTAATAATTATTATTAAAAATATAAATACTCAATTTTAGAGCAAACTTTATTATTATTATTATTATTCAAATATAATTTCTCTTTACAAGATTAATTACGTTACATATGTATACGAAATATACATCTCAATCAGATGTTGTAATGTAGGCTTTTATGACAAAGAAAATAGTAATTGTGATGAAAATTGAAAGAAGGTCATGGGAAAATAAATGTAGTTCATTTATTCTGACCAAGTTAAGTATATCAATATGTTTGTAAAAACAACGAAAATTTCTAAGTCATAATCCGTGGTTCTTATGGTCATTAAACTAAATGAATTTAGTATTTAAGTTCAGTAACTATCTAAAACTTATCGTTAAACTGTTTCATTAAAACAAATCTGTGGTTCCACGGGTCATTTCACTAGTTTCAACAATACGGAAAAATGCCTTTTTTCGAAAGTCTTTAATAATATGTTATTAGAAAAATTGAAATCATGAAAAATCACGCATCATCCATAACATATGACGCGTGCAAGCTCGTGCATGATGAATGTTTCTTAGATATTCAGCTAGACAGCAGTTTTTGCTCGTAAACACACACCAAAAACCACGCAATAAGTACCGTGTGTGGTGCTTGGTGCATGGGTGTTTGGTGTTTAGTGCTTGTTGGAAAGAAATTTAAATAGACATATCTTTTGACTCGTATCTTCGATTTAGTAACCATCATTTTTGTAATCGTGTATCTTTTTGTGTTCTATCTGTTGGCAAACTGGCGCAGGCAGTTTTTTCCAAACATTTTTCGAAACGAGGCCTCGAAGACCTTCAAATTTGCATTTTTGTAATTTTGACTTTTAAACGCACTTTTGATTATTGATAACAAGCCAATTTCGTGTACTTTTAATGTACATTGGTGAGAAATCTAATGAATCACATAATAGAATGTTTATAGTAACTTATCAACGGTCAAAAGTGCATTTAAAGAAGTTGTGATGTGGTCCAACGATTGGTGGTCTGCCTCTTTAGGGGAGGTCAGGAGTTCGACCCCCGTTGGCTACATATTAAAAACACAATTTCATCCCTGCCACGAAGTATCCACCCATGACACCTTTCCCATATCGTTTGGGGGGTAAAGGGGAGGAGGGTTTTACTTGGTCGTGCCCTTGTATTGGTTTCAAGGTTTCCTCCCGGGCAGCGATGGGGGCGGGGTTATTATCGCTGCATCGACATAGTCGAAACGGGAGATGATCGCAACGGGTGGTTTAGTCCCCCTCGGGTGATCCCAATCGTTGTTAAAAAAAAGTACATTTAAAAGTTGAAATTAAAAAAGCAGCAAAACTGAAGGTCTTCGAGGCCTCGTTTCGAATAAATTTTGGTCGAAGACCTTCTATTTTGCCTTTTTTATATTGACATTTAAACACACTTTTGATCGTTGAAACAAGCCGATTTCGTGTACTTTTAGTGTACAATGGTGATAAATCTAAAGAATCGCATATTAGAATGTTTTATAGCAACTTATCAACGGTCAAAAATACGTTTAAAAGTCAAAAAATTAATAAAACAACAAAATTGAAGGTCTTTGAGGCTTCGTTTTGGAGAAAATTTGGTTTGCCAATAGATAGATCTTGAAAAAATACACGGTTTAAAAAAAAGGTGACTAAATTGAAACTACGAGTCAAAAGATACCTCCATTCAAATTTCTGACATTTTGACACCAAACACCATGCACCACGCACCGTCGGTGGTACTTGGTGTGTGGTGCGAGTTTGCGAGAAAAAATGGTTGTCTCGCTGATAACTCGTACACAGACATCACGCACGGGCTTGCGCGCATCATCCGTGATGTGTGATGTATGGACATTAGACATTTCTTGCAAGTTTGAATTTTTAAGAGTATATTGTTAAATAATTTTGAAAATGAGGGCATTTTGACCATTTTTTCATAAAAAAAGATGGTACTCTATATCTCTTCAATTTTTTATAAATTCAATTTATGCATTAAGAAGCTCTATTTAAATAGATATAAGAAGCTCTATTTAAATAGATATAGTAAAATTACTAAAAATTAAAGTGAAATATAAACATTAAGCTAATTATATGTACACCTCATACCCGAGGCCCAAAAAATTATTAAATCAATATGGATGATCACTTGGTTTTGGGTCCATGGTGAATTGGGGAGACTTGTGCCTCCCTAACAATTCTTTTAAAGAATTAAATATCAAAAGGTTATCGAAGTTTATTAATTTTTGTTTGTAAGTCACTCATATTTAAAAATAATTTTGTAGGCCACTCATGTTCACCTTTTCGTGTTTGTAGGTCACTCTTATCTGAAAGTGATTTTGTAAGCCATCTAAGTATGCATGTTGTTATATATATATATATATATATATATATATATATATATATATATATATATATATGGGCAGGATCAATGGGGAAGTAACCAATCGGGGGGAAGCGGGGGGAAGCAAATTTTTTTTTTCTCGTTTTTTTGGAATTTTTTCCGGCATCGAGATCACACGAAAATATGAACATTTAGAAGAGACACTTCGTGATGAATGTTATTATTTAGGCGGGAAAACGATCGACAAAAATAACATTCAAGATAATATTGTTCGTGAAGAATATGAACGTTTTTTTTCCCATGTTTTGTGAAGTAAAATTTAGCCCGATTTAGAGTTTAGGGTTTAGGGTTTAGGGTTTGGTGTTTAGGGTTTAGGGTTTGGTGTTTTGGGTTTATTCCATAAACCCAAAACACCAAACCTTAAACTCTAAACTCTAAACCGTTCGTGTTAAAAACTCAATCTAAATCCTAAATCTAAACCCTAGATCTAACAATAAACCCTAAATTTCTAAACCCTAATATCTAAACCCTATAAACCCTAATATCTAAACCCCAATAGCTAAAACCTCAACATACGCTCGGAAAACACGATAATTGTTATATATTACTTCTTCGAGCGTTTTTCCGCCAAAATAAAAACATTTATCACAAAGTGTCTCTACTAAATGTTCATATTTTCATCCCATCTATAATGTTCGTGAACAAAGTTTTTTCAAAAAACGAAAAAAAAAGTTTTTGCTTGCCCCCGCTTCCACCTGATTGGTTACTTCCCTCTTGATCCTACCAATATATATATATATATATATATATATATATATATATATATATATATATATATATATATATATATATATATATATATATATTAGTAAGCGAGGAAACTCTCCTATAAACGAGCACATTGGCTCTTTCATAGAAGGTAAAACCTCGGGTAATTAAGCCCCCCGAGCGCGAGACCTAAAACCGGGTGAATTGCGCATTAGGCATAGCCAGGAATTGAACCCGGGTGGTGTGCTTCATTGGGCAACTCAGTTGTTACATATATATTAAATCCGACTAAAATCTTTTTGAAAAAAATACAAACAAAACGCAAATACTCATGTATTTTGTATCAACGAATCGTTATAGAAATAATGTTAATTAAATAAAGCTTGTTATTTGTGTTATTTTTATATTTTTAATGAAATTTTAGTCAGATTTGGTATGTGTTCAACAACACAACAACTTAGATGGCCTACTCAATCACGACCTATAAACACAAAAGAAAAATTTGAGTGGCCTATAAAATTAATTTCAAATACAAGATGACCTAGCAACACATAATAATAAATTTAGGTAGTCTCCTGATATATAATTCCTTCTTATAAACTATTTCATACCATTATTTACATTGCACTAATTTAATATGTGAGCTTTGACACTTAATTTAATATTTAAGTCGACTTAACAAATAAAGTGATCCATTATTTTATGTAAAATTCAATATTTAAGTCGACTTAACAAATAAAGTGATCCATTATTTTATGTATTAGGCGTACGGTAGAGTTTACACAAATGCAACAACAAAACTCAATTTCACATATGTGAGGTATAATGGAGGTAAGATGTAGACAATCATTCCTTTATCCTAGAATAAAGAGAAGTTATTTCTATACCCAGAGTGAAACACCTCAATAGAAGAGAATGTCTTTCCTCTCAATGTTCCATAGATAGAGAGATTGTTTTCGAATGAAAATTTGGCCAATAAGTAGGTTTAAAAAAAATGTGAGACACTATGAAAATAGTAGAATAAAATTTTCATTAGTTTAAATCTGTCTGAAGTTCAATTTAAGCTCTAAGCGGCAACCATCGAAATTTAATAGGAGTTTAATGAACTAAGAGCAGCTAAATTTTACATAAAATATGTTTTAAAATTTTGTTAAAGTTCACTCAATGTAAATATTTACAAATTTTTATTTATCAACAAAGAAATATTATACAAAACATTTGTATTAGAAGGTAACTTTAAAAAGGAAAATTGGTGAAAATATCCTCATTTTCAAGAATCATTAACAATATGTCCTTAAAAATGAAAATTACAAGAAGTACCCCTTATCCACGAATTATGCACCACGCATGATGCGTGGATCTTGGTGTGTGATACGTGGTTACTAGAAAATGACCGAGACATACACTTTATTCGCGAACATGCACCACGCACCAAGCACCGTGTATGGTGCATGGTGCTTGGTTCTTGGTGCTTGTTGGGAAAAAACTTTGAATGACGAAAAAACTTTGAATGACCATATCTTTTAACTCATAGCTCCAATTTAGTCACCGTTTTTTTTTAAATGTGTATATCACTTATTTAGTCCGATTTAGGGAGTTTGCCAACGGATAGATCTCGAAAAAATGCACGATTTAAAAAAAAAACGGTGTCTAAATCGGAGCTACGAGTCAAAAGATATGGTCATTCAAAGTTCTTCTTCAACAAGCACTAAGCACCATGCGCCACGCAGTGTTCGCGAGTAAAAGTGCATGTTTTGGTCATTTTCTCGTAGTCACGTATCACACACCAAGATCCACGCATCATGCGTGGTGCAGGATGCGTGGATAAGGGACATTTCCTGAAATTTTTTTATTTTTTGAGAGCATATTGTTAAATACTCTTGAAAATGAGGGTATTTTGAGCAATTTCCCTTATTTTTATGGGGCGCCTCATCATACTTTGTCAACTAAAATTTTTATCAATCGTTATATTTCAATAATATTTTGTGACGTCAATTAATTAGAATTATGGTTTCGCCCCTGCCTTTGAAAACAATTGAATATGCTTGGTAATTTTCGAAAATTTTCTATGTTACTATATAGGAAAAATGATATATCCGTCTTCTTTACTTGTGTATTCACGAGAACAACAGCAATAAGAAACTAGTATATTACCCTTGTTCTTGTCTAAATGCTTGAATCGCTAGTCTAGCCTTGTTTCTAATCGGGACTGATTTTCCATGCATCTTGTTTATGAACACGTACGTAGTACTAATGTTAGTCTCATGAGCTAACTTTGTTGGAAGGTTCCATACCTTATTTCTCTCAAACTGGGGCATCTAGGATAGCTATTATCCATTTAGGATCATAAAGGGCTTCCACAAGTGGATTCAAAAGTATATACAATATTTATACGCATGCAAATATTGCTAGTTATATGTCTTCTAGTCTTCACACCGTCATTTAGCTCGCAAATAATATACTCGACAGGTTTTGACCATGTCTATTTTTTATCTTACTATGGAGGTTCTGACGCTTTATTAGCGTACTATCTACTAACTGAAACTAGCATTGGTGGTTCTAGCACCTTGAAGTGTAACAAACTGAAACCGGGGTTAGACGTAAGATTACTTAATTACCCTTAAGTTTATATTTGTGTTTAAAATAGGCTTTTATTTTAATAATATGTTTATTATTAATTGAATATGTGGTCAAGACCAGTTTGTGACAAAGGTCACAGAAATGGTTTGTTTGTTAGAATTGAACTCCGTTAGGACCGCCTAAAGAGGAACGAAAGAATATCATATAACTGATAAATACTTGTGTGTTGTGGGGTATGAGTTTATAACCCACTTAAAGTATCTAAACATGAATACTTCCGATCATTTCTCACTTTTGTCAAGAACAAGACCCGTACCTAACTTTCATCATCACAAAACCCTAATAGATTCAAGTTAGAGATTGGATTAAGAAGCTTTAGGGGCTGATTTCTATCATCCTTGTAATCATTAAACCAGGTTTGCTTGCTTGAATCATTGCTCTAATTCTTGTTAAATGGGTTTTTATGTTCTTGAGTGAAAGTATGTTATGCTCAATAGTCGTTAGAAATAGCTTCTATATAGTTTATATAATGTTTTTGAAGTGGTTTTGGTGTTAGAACTTGCAAAAATAAAGATTTGGCGTCAAAAATGTAGTGACCCGAACTTTTCCATGTTTATATATATATATATTAATTGAGATTGATATTTACATGATTAAATGTTTCCAACATGTTAAGCAATCAAACTTGTTAAGACTTGATTAATTGAAATATGTTTCATATAGACAATTGACCACCCAAGTTGACCGGTGATTCACGAACGTTAAAACTTGTAAAAACTATATGATGACATATATATGGATATATATATAGTTAACATGATACTATGATAAGTAAACATATCATTAAGTACATTAACAATGAACTACATATGTAAAAACAAGACTACTAACTTAATGATTTTTAAACGAGACATATATGTAACGATTATCGTTGTAAAGACATTTAATGTATATATATCATATTAAGAGATATTCATACATGATAATATCATGATAATATAATAATTTAAAATCTCATTTGATATTATAAACATTGGGTTAACAACATTTAACAAGATCGTTAACCTAAAGGTTTCAAAACAACACTTACATGTAACGACTAACGATGACTTAACGACTCAGTTAAAATGTATATACATGTAGTGTTTTAATATGTATTTATACACTTTTTAAAGACTTCAATACACTTATCAAAATACTTCTACTTAACAAAAATGCTTACAATTACATCCTCGTTCAGTTTCATCAACAATTCTACTCGTATGCACCCGTATTCGTACTCGTACAATACACAGCTTTTAGATGTATGTACTATTGGTATATACACTCCAATGATCAGCTCTTAGCAGCCCATGTGAGTCACCTAACACATGTGGGAACCATCATTTGGCAACTAGCATGAAATATCTCATAAAATTACAAAAATATGAGTAATCATTCATGACTTATTTACATGAAAACAAAATTACATATCCTTTATATCTAATCCATACACCAACGACCAAAAACACCTACAAACACTTTCATTCTTCAATTTTCTTCATCTAATTGATCTCTCTCAAGTTCTATCTTCAAGTTCTAAGTGTTCTTCATATATTCTACAAGTTCTAGTTACATAAAATCAAGAATACTTTCAAGTTTGCTAGCTCACTTCCAATCTTGTAAGGTGATCATCCAACCTCAAGAAATCTTTGTTTCTTACAGTAGGTTATCATTCTAATACAAGGTAATAATCATATTCAAACTTTAGTTCAATTTCTATAACTATAACAATCTTATTTCAAGTGATGATCTTACTTGAACTTGTTTTCGTGTCTTGATTCTGCTTCAAGAACTTCGAGCCATCCAAGGATCCGTTGAAGCTAGATCTATTTTTCTCTTTTCCAGTAGATTTATCCAAGGAACTTAAGGTAGTGATGATGTTCATAACATCATTCGATTCATACATATAAAGCTATCTTATTCGAAGGTTTAAACTTGTAATCACTAGAACATAGTTTAGTTAATTCTAAACTTGTTCGCAAACAAAAGTTAATCCTTCTAACTTGACTTTTAAAATCAACTAAACACATGTTCTATATCTATATGATATGCTAACTTAATGATTTAAAACCTGGAAACACGAAAAACACCGTAAAACCGGATTTACGCCGTCGTAGTAACACCGCGGGCTGTTTTGGGTTAGTTAATTAAAAACTATGATAAACTTTGATTTAAAAGTTGTTATTCTGAGAAAATGATTTTTATTATGAACATGAAACTATATCCAAAAATTATGGTTAAACTCAAAGTGGAAGTATGTTTTCTAAAATGGTCATCTAGACGTCGTTCTTTCGACTGAAATGACTACCTTTACAAAAACGACTTGTAACTTATTTTTCCGACTATAAACCTATACTTTTTCTGTTTAGATTCATAAAATAGAGTTCAATATGAAACCATAGCAATTTTATTCACTCAAAACGGATTTAAAATGAAGAAGTTATGGGTAAAACAAGATTGGATAATTTTTCTCATTTTAGCTACGTGAAAATTGGTAACAAATCTATTCCAACCATAACTTAATCAACTTGTATTGTATATGATGTAATCTTGAGATACCATAGACACGTATACAATGTTTCGACCTATCATGTCGAGACATCTATATATATTTCGGAACAACCATAGACACTCTATATGTGAATGTTGGAGTTAGCTATACAGGGTTGAGGTTGATTCCAAAATATATATAGTTTGAGTTGTGATCAATACTAAGATACGTATACACTGGGTCGTGGATTGATTCAAGATAATATTTATCGATTTATTTCTGTACATCTAACTGTGGACAACTAGTTGTAGGTTACTAACGAGGACAGCTGACTTAATAAACTTAAAACATCAAAATATATTAAAAGTGTTGTAAATATATTTTGAACATACTTTGATATATATGTATATATTGTTATAGGTTCGTGAATCAACCAGTGGCCAAGTCTTACTTCCCGACGAAGTAAAAATCTGTGAAAGTGAGTTATAGTCCCACTTTTAAAATCTAATATTTTTGGGATGAGAATACATGCAGGTTTTATAAATGATTTACAAAATAGACACAAGTACGTGAAATTACATTCTATGGTTGAATTATCGAAATCGAATATGCCCCTTTTTATTAAGTCTGGTAATCTAAGAATTAGGAAACAGACACCCTAATTGACACGAATCCTAAAGATAGATCTATTGGGCCTAACAAACCCCATCCAAAGTACCGGATGCTTTAGTACTTCGAAATTTATATCATATCCGAAGGGTGTCCCGGAATGATGGGGATATTCTTATATATGCATCTTGTTAATGTCGGTTACCAGGTGTTCACCATATGAATGATTTTTATCTCTATGTATGGGATGTGTATTGAAATATGAAATCTTGTGGTTTATTATTATGATTTGATATATATAGGTTAAACCTATAACTCACCAACATTTTTGTTGATGTTTTAAGCATGTTTATTCTCAGTTGATTATTAAGAGCTTCCGTTGTCGCATACTTAAATAAGGACGAGATTTGGAGTCCATGCTTGTATGATATTGTGTAAAAACTGCATTCAAGAAACTTATTTTGTTGTAACATATTTGTATTGTAAACCATTATGTAATGGTCGTGTGTAAACAGGATATTTTAGATTATCATTATTTGATAATCTACGTAAAGCTTTTTAAACCTTTATTGATGAAATAAAGGTTATGGTTTGTTTTAAAATGAATGCAGTCTTTGAAAAACGTCTCATATAGAGGTCAAAACCTCGCAACGAAATCAATTAATATGGAACGTTTTTAATCAATAAGAACGAGACATTTCAGTTGGTATCAGATCGTTGGTCTTAGAGAACTAGAATTTTGCATTAGTGTGTCTTATCGAGTTTGTTAGGATGCATTAGTGAGTCTGGACTTCGACCGTGTTTACTTGAAAAATGATTGCTTAACAAATTTTGTTGGAAACTATATATTTTTAACATGTGAATATTATGTGATATATTAATCTCTTAACGCGTTTGATATTATGTGATAGATGTCTACCTCTAGAACAAGTCCCATTGACTCACCTAATAATAATGAAGAGTCAAATGTAAATTGGAATGATTCGTGGACTGATTCACAAGTTCCCGAAGAGGAACCGGAAGAAGAGTCGGAACCGGAAGAAGAATCGGAACCGGAAGAAGAATCGGAACCGGATGAAGAAATAGAACCGGTGGGGGAAATAATAAAACGGTTAAGTAAAAGAAAATCCTCAACCAACCGACCAAGGTTAATTATGGTCAATGGTGTTTCCGCCAAGGAAGCAAAATATTGGGAGGATTACCAATTCTCCAATGAATCGGATTCCGACGAGAATTCCGATGATGTTATAGAAATTACCCCAACTGAATTTAAAAAGGCAAAAGAAAATAATAAGGGAAAGGGCATAAAAATAGAGAAATCTAATTCCAACCCCGATGAACTTTATATGTATCGTCAACCCCCGAAGTCCTTAAGTTGTAACAATGACCCGGGAACCTCTAAACCACCAGGTTTTTCTAAACCAATGTGGAAAACGACGGCTCGTATTAGGGGAACATCATATATCCCTAGAAACTTGGCAAAACGAACCAAAATCGAAGAAGAAGAAACAAGCGATTCGGAATAAGATAGTTGTATTCGTGTGGTGTAATATATGTAATATAGTGTGCTTATGCTTTATGATATATGTAAAAATTGCTTGTATTAATAAGTATTTTTTTTTTGAATCTAACTCTTGTCTATTTTACAGTATAAAAACACAAAATGGATAGACAACCTAATATTTTAAGAGACCTACCCGGAGACATGATTGATGAAATCTTGTCTAGAGTCGGTCAGAATTCTTCGTCACAACTATTTAAGGCGAGATCAGTTTGTAAGACATTCGAAGAACGTTCCAAGAATGCCTTGGTTTATAAAAGGCTTTCGTTCAAAAGATGGGGGATATCACATTGGGAAATCCATAAGTTACGATGTGTTTACTTTGACGCATATATTGCGGGGAACCCAAATGCTATTTTACGCAATGGGTTAAGAAATTATTTTGACTCAATATATCCGAATATTGGACTTCGTGATTTAGAAAAAGCGGCTAACATGCAACATAAAGAAGCATGTTATGCTTACGGATTAGTAATGTTCGCTTCTCACCAAAGTGAGAACAAGAACATCGGGCTACAACTATTAAACAAAACGTTCCCACAAGTGACGGAGTCGGTAATTGGGGTAAGAAATAAGGTTTTTAGATTGTTACGGGACTGTTGGACATTACGTAACCCTCGTCCCTTTGACGACGTTACAACACGCTGTCTTATCAACGGCCATAACGGTTATGTTCCACAAGACCAAGGATGGGAAGTAATCCTAGTAAAACCAGAATGCATGACTTGTTTCTGGACGTATGAATTACGTGTCTTTATTGCCTTTGCTGAACGACTTGTGTACTAGCTAGAATTATCTTCACAACCATCTTGTATCAAATTTATTGTGTGCTATATTTCATGCTATATGTAAAATAAGCGGTATTGTAAGTTTGTAAAATATTGTGTAAAAGTTTGAACGCGAAATATTATTATAATCAGTTTTTCATATAGAATTGTAGTAGTTGAATTGTATATTAGCTACTAAGTATGAACTTAACGGGTAGGTACTACCCGAATTTAAACTTATAAAACGCTAATATGAAGAAAAAGCTTTTATAAATGAGTTCATATTATGCTACGAAATACTATTAACTACTCTTAATATTCTGTATGATTAACTTGTTTCATTTGACTATTTTGAAGGAAATGGCACTGACTACTCGACACACCGTGAATATGAATGAAGAGGAATTCCGTACTTTTCTAGCTTCAAACATAGCCGCAGTACAGGCTGCGCTACATACCAACAATAACCTTGGATCTAGCAGTACAGGAAATCGTGTAGGATGTACCTACAAAGAATTCATTGCCTGCAAACCTTTGGAATTTGATGGAACCGAAGGACCGATCGGATTGAAACGGTGGACCGAGAAGGTCGAATCGGTGTTTGCCATAAGTAAGTGTACTGAAGAGGAAAAAGTGAAGTACGCTACGCATACCTTCACAGGTTCTACGTTAACATGGTGGAATACCTATCTAGAGCAAGTGGGACAAGACGATGCGTACGCACTACCGTGGTCAGCATTCAAGCACTTGATGAACGAGAAGTACCGTCCCAGAACCGAGGTCAATAAGCTCAAGACAGAACTTAGAGGGTTACGAACCCAAGGATTTGATATTACCACGTACGAAAGACGATTCACAGAATTGTGCCTATTGTGTCCGGGAGCATTCGAAGATGAGGAAGAGAAGATCGACGCGTTTGTGAAAGGATTACCGGAAAGAATCCAAGAAGATATAAGTTCACACGAGCCCGCCTCCATACAACAGGCATGTAGAATGGCTCACAAACTAGTGAACCAGATTGAAGAAAGAATTAAAGAACAGACTGCTGAAGAGGCCAATGTGAAGCAAGTCAAAAGAAAGTGGGAGGAAAACGGTGATAAGAATCACCAATACAACAACAACAGCAATTACAACAATAATCGCAACAATTATCCCAACAATCGCAACATCAATCGCAATTACAACAAATGGCCCAACAACAACAACAACAACAACAACTACAACAATCATCCCAACAACAATAATAACCGCAACAACAACAACAATCAGAAGCAGCTATGCTAAAGGTGTGAAAAGTATCACTCGGGGTTCTGCACCAAATTTTGCAACAAGTGTAAAAGAAATGGTCATAGCGCGGCGAAGTGTGAGGTCTACGGACCAGGGGTTAATAGAACGAAAGGAACAAATGGTGTCGGAACGAGTAATGGCGGAGCAAGTAGTGTCGGAGCAAGTTATGCCAATGTAGTTTGTTATAAATGTGGAAAACCGGGCCACATTATTAGAAATTGCCCGAACCAGGAGAACACGAATGGACAAGGGCGCAGAAGAGGTTTCAATATTAATGCGGCAGAGGCACAGGAAGACCCGGAGCTTGTTACGGGTACGTTTCTTATTGACAATAAATCTGCTTACGTTTTATTTGATTCGGGTGCGGATAGAAGCTATATGAGTAGAGATTTTTGTGCTAAATTAAGTTGTCCATTGACGCCTTTGGATAGTAAATTTTTACTCGAATTAGCAAATGGTAAATTAATTTCAGCAGATAATATATGTCGGAATCGAGAAATTAAACTGGTTAGCGAAACATTTAAGATTGATTTGATACCAGTAGAGTTAGGGAGTTTTGATGTGATAATCGGTATGGACTGGTTGAAAGAAGTGAAAGCAGAGATCGTTTGTTACAAAAATGCAATTCGCATTATACGAGAAAAAGGAAAACCCTTAATGGTGTACGGAGAAAAGGGCAACATGAAGCTACATCTTATTAGTAATTTGAAGGCACAAAAACTAATAAGAAAAGGTTGCTATGCTATTCTAGCACACGTCAAGAAAGTACAAACTGAAGAAAAGAGCATCAATGATGTTCCCATTGCAAAAGAATTTCCCGATGTATTTCCGAAAGAATTACCGGGATTACCCCCACATCGATCCGTTGAATTTCAAATAGATCTTGTACCAGGAGCTGCACCAATAGCTCGTGCTCCTTACAGACTCGCACCTAGCGAGATGAAAGAACTGCAAAGCCAATTACAAGAACTTTTAGAGCGTGGTTTCATTTGACCAAGCACATCACCGTGGGGAGCTCCTGTTTTGTTTGTCAAGAAGAAAGATGGTACATTCAGGTTGTGTATCGACTACCGAGAGTTGAACAAACTTACCATCAAGAACCGCTACCCACTACCGAGAATCGACGACTTATTTGATCAACTACAAGGCTCGTCTGTTTATTCAAAGATTGACTTACGTTCCGGGTATCATCAAATGCGGGTGAAAGAAGATGATATTCCAAAGACTGCTTTCAGAACACGTTACGGTCATTACGAGTTTATGGTCATGCCGTTTGGTTTAACTAATGCACCAGCTGTGTTCATGGACCTTATGAACCGAGTGTGTGGACCATACCTTGACAAGTTTGTCATTGTTTTCATTGATGACATACTTATTTACTCAAAGAATGACCAAGAACACGGTGAACATTTAAGAAAGGTGTTAGAAGTATTGAGGAAGGAAGAATTGTATGCTAAGTTTTCAAAGTGTGCATTTTGGTTGGAAGAAGTTCAATTCCTCGGTCACATAGTGAACAAAGAAGGTATTAAGGTGGATCCGGCAAAGATAGAAACTGTTGAAAAGTAAGAAACCCCGAAAACTCCGAAACACATACGCCAGTTTTTAGGACTAGCTGGTTACTACAGAAGGTTCATCCAAGACTTTTCCAGAATAGCAAAACCCTTGACTGCATTAACGCATAAAGGGAAGAAATTTGAATGGAATGATGAACAAGAGAAAGCGTTTCAGTTATTGAAGAAAAAGCTAACTACGGCACCTATATTGTCATTGCCTGAAGGGAATGATGATTTTGTGATTTATTGTGACGCATCAAAGCAAGGTCTCGGTTGTGTATTAATGCAACGAATGAAGGTGATTGCTTATGCGTCTAGACAATTGAAGATTCACGAACAAAATTATACGATGCATGATTTGGAATTAGGCGCGGTTGTTTTTGCATTAAAGACTTGGAGGCACTACTTATATGGGGTCAAAAGTATAATATATACCGACCACAAAAGTCTTCAACACATATTTAATCAGAAACAACTGAATATGAGGCAACGTAGGTGGATTGAATTATTGAATGATTACGACTTTGAGATTCATTACCATCCGGGGAAGGCAAATGTGGTAGCCGATGCCTTGAGCAGGAAGGACAGAGAACCCATTCGAGTAAAATCTATGAATATAATGATTCATAATAACCTTACTACTCAAATAAAGGAGGCGCAACAAGGAGTTTTAAAAAAGGGAAATTTAAAGGATGAAATACCCAAAGGATCGGAGAAGCATCTTAATATTCGGAAAGACGGAACCCGGTATAGGGCTGAAAGGATTTGGGTACCAAAATTTGGAGATATGAGAGAAATGGTACTTAGAGAAGCTCATAAAACCAGATACTCAATACATCCTGGAACGGGGAAGATGTACAAGGATCTCAAGAAACATTTTTGGTGGCCGGGTATGAAAGTCGATGTTGCTAAATACGTAGGAGAATGTTTGACGTGTTCTAAGGTCAAAGCTGAGCATCAGAAACCATCAGGTCTACTTCAACAACCCGAAATCCCGGAATGGAAATGGGAAAACATTACCATGGATTTCATCACTAAATTGCCAAGGACTGCAAGTGGTTTTGATACTATTTGGGTAATAGTTGATCGTCTCACCAAATCAGCACACTTCCTGCCAATAAGAGAAGATGACAAGATGGAGAAGTTAGCACGACTGTATTTGAAGGAAGTCGTCTCCAGACATGGAATACCAATCTCTATTATCTCTGATAGGGATGGCAGATTTATTTCAAGATTCTGGCAGACAATACAGCAAGCATTAGGAACTCGTCTAGACATGAGTACTGCCTATTATCCACAAAATGATGGGCAGAGCGAAAGGACGATACAAACGCTTGAAGACATGCTACGAGCATGTGTTATTGATTTCGGAAACAGTTGGGATCGACATCTACCGTTAGCAGAATTTTCCTACAACAACAGCTACCATTCAAGCATTGAGATGGCGCCGTTTGAAGCACTTTATGGTAGAAAGTGCAGGTCTCCGATTTGTTGGAGTGAAGTGGGGGATAGACAGATTACGGGTTCGGAGATTATACAAGAAACTACCGAGAAGATCATCCAAATTCAACAACGGTTGAAAACCGCCCAAAGTCGACAAAAGAGCTACGCTGACATTAAAAGAAAAGATATAGAATTTGAAATTGGAGAGATGGTCATGCTTAAAGTTGCACCTTGGAAAGGCGTTGTTCGATTTGGTAAACGAGGGAAATTAAATCCAAGGTATATTGGACCATTCAAGATTATTGATCGTGTCGGACCAGTAGCTTACCGACTTGAGTTACCTCAACAACTCGCGGCTGTACATAACACTTTCCACGTCTCAAATTTGAAGAAATGTTTTGCTAAAGAAGATCTCACTATTCCGTTAGATGAAATCCAAATCAACGAAAAACTTCAATTCATCGAAGAACCCGTCGAAATAATGGATCGTGAGGTTAAAAGACTTAAGCAAAACAAGATATCAATTGTTAAGTTTCGATGGAATGCTCGTAGAGGACCCGAGTTCACCTGGGAGTGTGAAGATCAGATGAAGAAGAAATACCCGCATCTATTTCCAGAAGATTCGTCAACACCTTCAACAGCTTAAAATTTCGGGACGAAATTTATTTAACGGGTAGGTACTGTAGTGACCTGAACTTTTCCATGTTTATATATATTAATTGAGATTGATATTTACATGATTAAATGTTTCCAACATGTTAAGCAATCAAACTTGTTAAGACTTGATTAATTGAAATATGTTTCATATAGACAATTGACCACCCAAGTTGACCGGTGATTCACGAACGTTAAAACTTGTAAAAACTATATGATGACATATATATGGATATATATATAGTTAACATGATACTATGATAAGTAAACATATCATTAAGTACATTAACAATGAACTACATATGTAAAAACAAGACTACTAACTTAATGATTTTTAAACGAGACATATATGTAACGATTATCGTTGTAAAGACATTTAATGTATATATATCATATTAAGAGATATTCATACATGATAATATCATGATAATATAATAATTTAAAATCTCATTTGATATTATAAACATTGGGTTAACAACATTTAACAAGATCGTTAACCTAAAGGTTTCAAAACAACACTTACATGTAACGACTAACGATGACTTAACGACTCAGTTAAAATGTATATACATGTAGTGTTTTAATATGTATTTATACACTTTTTAAAGACTTCAATACACTTATAAAAATACTTCTACTTAACAAAAATGCTTACAATTACATCCTCGTTCAGTTTCATCAACAATTCTACTCGTATGCACCCGTATTCGTACTCGTACAATACACAGCTTTTAGATGTATGTACTATTGGTATATACACTCCAATGATCAGCTCTTAGCAGCCCATGTGAGTCACCTAACACATGTGGGAACCATCATTTGGCAACTAGCATGAAATATCTCATAAAATTACAAAAATATGAGTAATCATTCATGACTTATTTACATGAAAACAAAATTACATATCCTTTATATCTAATCCATACACCAACGACCAAAAACACCTACAAACACTTTCATTCTTCAATTTTCTTCATCTAATTGATCTCTCTCAAGTTCTATCTTCAAGTTCTAAGTGTTCTTCATATATTCTACAAGTTCTAGTTACATAAAATCAAGAATACTTTCAAGTTTGCTAGCTCACTTCCAATCTTGTAAGGTGATCATCCAACCTCGAGAAATCTTTGTTTCTTACAGTAGGTTATCATTCTAATACAAGGTAATAATCATATTCAAACTTTGGTTCAATTTCTATAACTATAACAATCTTATTTCAAGTGATGATCTTACTTGAACTTGTTTTCGTGTCTTGATTCTGCTTCAAGAACTTCGAGCCATCCAAGGATCCGTTGAAGCTAGATCTATTTTTCTCTTTTCCAGTAGGTTTATCCAAGGAACTTAAGGTAGTAATGATGTTCATAACATCATTCGATTCATACATATAAAGCTATCTTATTCGAAGGTTTAAACTTGTAATCACTAGAACATAGTTTAGTTAATTCTAAACTTGTTCGCAAACAAAAGTTAATCCTTCTAACTTGACTTTTAAAATCAACTAAACACATGTTATATATCTATATGATATGCTAACTTAATGATTTAAAACCTGGAAACACGAAAAACACCGTAAAACCGGATTTACGCCGTCGTAGTAACACCGCGGGCTGTTTTGGGTTAGTTAATTAAAAACTATGATAAACTTTGATTTAAAAGTTGTTATTCTGAGAAAATTATTTTTATTATGAACATGAAACTATATCCAAAAATTATGGTTAAACTCAAAGTGGAAGTATGTTTTTTAAAATGGTCATCTAGACGTCGTTCTTTCGACTGAAATGACTACCTTTACAAAAACGACTTGTAACTTATTTATCCGACTATAAACCTATACTTTTTCTGTTTAGATTCATAAAATAGAGTTCAATATGAAACCATAGCAATTTGATTCACTCAAAACGGATTTAAAATGAAGAAGTTATGGGTAAAACAAGATTGGATAATTTTTCTCATTTTAGCTACGTGAAAATTGGTAACAAATCTATTCCAACCATAACTTAATCAACTTGTATTGTATATTATGTAACCTTGAGATACCATAGACACGTATACAATGTTTCGACCTATCATGTCGACACATCTATATATATTTCGGAACAACCATAGACACTCTATATGTGAATGTTGGAGTTAGCTATACAGGGTGGAGGTTGATTCCAAAATATATATAGTTTGAGTTGTGATCAATACTAAGATACGTATACACTGGGTCGTGGATTGATTCAAGATAATATTTATCGATTTACTTCTGTACATCTAACTGTGGACAACTAGTTGTAGGTTACTAACGAGGACAGCTGACTTAATAAACTTAAAACATCAAAATATATTAAAAGTGTTGTAAATATATTTTGAACATACTTTGATATATATGTATATATTGTTATAGGTTCGTGAATCAACCAGTGGCCAAGTCTTACTTCTCGACGAAGTAAAAATCTGTGAAAGTGAGTTATAGTCCCACTTTTAAAATCTAATATTTTTGGGATGAGAATACATGCATGTTTTATAAATGATTTACAAAATAGACACAAGTACGTGAAACTACATTCTATGGTTGAATTATCGAAATCGAATATGCCCCTTTTTATTAAGTCTGGTAATCTAAGAATTAGGGAACATACACCCTAATTGACGCGAATCCTAAAGATAGATCTATTGGGCCTAACAAACCCCATCCAAAGTACCGGATGCTTTAGTACTTCGAAATTTATATCATATCCAAAGGGTGTCCCGGAATGATGGGGATATTCTTATATATGCATCTTGTTAATGTCGGTTACCAGGTGTTCACCATATGAATGATTTTTATCTCTATCTATGGGATGTGTATTGAAATATGAAATCTTGTGGTCTATTATTATGATTTGATATATATAGGTTAAACCTATAACTCACCAACATTTTTGTTGACGTTTTAAGCATGTTTATTCTCAGTTGATTATTAAGAGCTTCTGCTGTCACATACTTAAATAAGGACGAGATTTGGAGTCCATGCTTGTATGATATTGTGTAAAAACTGCATTCAAGAAACTTATTTTGTTGTAACATATTTGTATTGTAAACCATTATGTAATGGTCGTGTGTAAACAGGATATTTTAGATTATCATTATTTGATAATCTACGTAAAGCTTTTTAAACCTTTATTGATGAAATAAAGGTTATGGTTTGTTTTAAAATGAATGCAGTCTTTGAAAAACGTCTCATATAGAGGTCAAAACCTCGCAACGAAATCAATTAATATGGAACGTTTTTAATCAATAAGAACGGGACATTTCAAAAAAATGCGAAAATAGCGAGCTGGAGCTGTTCTTCAGCTCCCACACTTTTGACAACTCAATCACGCAGTTGAGCACGCGTTTGAGGGCTCAACCACGCGGTTGAGCACTTGTCAGCTTTTGATAAAATTGAAAAGGCATAACTTTCAAACCGTAACTCCATTTTCGATGAATAAAATTATCGTTGGAATCGTCTTGAGGTCTACTTTCTAATGATAAGGTTTTAAGAAGCTAGATCAAACTTTATTTTGGTCAGAAAAAGGGGTTTTAAAGTGTATGTCTTGTTTTGCACACATCGAGTGTTGTTATTGATTGAATTTATGATCTAGACTTATCATATAGTGAATGCATGATTGCATGATTGATTTAGAGTATGTATCAATATTTGATGTCATGCATTTTGGGTTGAAACCCGTCTAAACAAGTTGCTGCTACTGTTCTTCATCACTCGTACGAGTGAGCCTTCACTCGTACGGTTGGGGTGGTCAACTGTTGTGACGACCCGGAAAATTTTGACTAATTTTAAATCAAACTCTCGATACGATTCAGTATTTTTGACGCGATAAGAAAAGTCTAGTAGGTTGAGTCTCAAAATTTTTGAACTGTTTCATGTAATCAATTACCCTCCAACTGTTCTCGATGATTCACGAACAACTATTTGTAAATAGATACATATATATTTAAAAATATAAATATATATATTAATTCGAAATATAATTTGAAATATTATATTATTTAGTTATTAGAATTAATTTTATAAAATAAAATAATATAAGATATAATAAAGTTTATTATTAAAATGAAAATATATATAGATACATATATATATATATATATATATATATATATATATATATATATATATATATATATATATATATATATATATATATATATATATATATATATATATATAGGGCAGGATCAATGGGGAAGTAACCAATCGGGGCATATGAATATATCACCACACTCCCACTTGTCTATTCCCTCTGCAACAAAATGAAGAACACCACAGAACACCAACCCAATAATTGTCATTATCTTTGTTCTTTCTTTCAAGATCATCAAACCCACTCTCTCTCATCGCCGGAGAGATTCCATTTATCACCGATTAACCTCCTTTTTCGTCATTTTAAATTTCATTTCAAGATTTTATATTTCATGATTTATACCATCAAATTATTGATCGATTGAAGATTCTTTTTCTTAATTTGTTAGTTCCATTCACTGTAAAAAGATTCCTACTTTCGTTTATTCTTGAATATAAATAAATCACCTAGGATTTGGGGTTTCTTTATTTTTACGAAGACTAGTTATTTTTATTAAAAAGCTTCGATTTTTCAAGTTGTCTCCAAGGAAAATTAGCATCTGTGGTGCAGTCACAGCCTAGCGGGTATGTCTTACTACACACACCTTAACTTGAAGAAGTCGCAGCAGCCGTCACTTAAAGCATCCACGCTCATTTTACCCAAGTTAAAGCTTGACAAAGAAAACGGAGTCGATCATGATCATGGCAACCATGGAGACGAATTGGTTTAATAACCACCACCCTCGTAAGCCACCCACACCACTTTTTCCGCCACCACAAACATACGGGAACCACCTCCACCGCCGAACCAAACCATCACCATTTTCTTCAACTGAACAACCCATCCGTCACCCTTAACCTCTCAAAAACACCACCAACAACAACCATCTACTACCACTGGGTATTTTTTTTTCTGTCAATCAACAACAAGGAAACTAAACCACTGTTATTCGAATTCTTGCTTCCATGTCTACTGTTTCTATTTCTGGTCCGAAACCCATTACAATGACACCATGTCCAATACTAGCTGCGTTTTATTTTTATTTTTTTATGTTTACTTCTTCAGCCGATAACCACACAAACCACCATTTGAACTACTACGCTATTTCTTTCTTCATCCTTCTTCTTCGATGACCCACTACCATGAACAAACACCTACATAAGCTAACTCCTGCTGTCCTGCACAGTAAATCGCCACCACCTTGAAAATCATTACGATGTGGATGTGATGTAAAAAGGTTCTTAACGAAAGAGGTAGACGATGATAAGTCGATGGTGAATACGAGTGAAGAAAAGGATGAATGAAACCCTTTTATTTTCATGTTGTCGACCACAGCTTCTTTGTAAATGAATCTGTATATTGAAACCTTTCTAATGATGAAACGTGGGCTGTTGTTTCTACTTGGGTCGTTTCATTTTTTTTAACTTTCTAGTTGGCCTTACGAACCACTATTGGGCTGCAAGATTTATTGGGCCGAAAAGAAGAAGAAAACATATTATTGGGTTAAATATGTTTTGGTTATTAATTAAAACAGAAAAGTAACTGGCAGCTTGATGGTTTAGTGTGTTTGGTGTTAAGCGAGAGGTCTCGAGTTCGAGCCCAGGCTGGGGCATTTTTTTCGAAAAAAGAAGCAGAAGACAGAGAGTTATATTGGGTTAAATATATATGGGTTAGTATTAATTTCAGAAAAACATGCTAGCTCAGTTGGTCTAAGGAAATGTCGGGTTAGTGGGAGGTCGAGGGTTCAAACCCGGGCTTGAGCATTTTTTTGGACTACTTCCTTGAGGTAGTTATTTAATTATTTATTTATTTATTATCATTATTATCTTATATTAATCATTATTTATTTATTTATTATTATTATTATTATCTTATATTAATCATTATTATTATTATTATTATTATTATTATTATTATTATTATTATTATTATTATTATTATTATTATTATTATTTTATCAATTTTTATTACACTAAGATTAATATTATAATTGTTATCATTAAAATGAGTATTAAGACTTTTATTGCTTTTATTAATATTGTTATCAGCATTATCCTTAAAATTGACATTTTTATTTAAATTATCATTTTTATGAACATTATCATTTTTAAATTTTTGTTAGTTATAAAAGTATTACCATTACTATTATTATCATTATTATTACTAATATTATTTTATCAAATAAATACTAGTTATATAAAAATATATATACTTAATACATATTACATAACTATATTAATATTACACATAACAAATTATTGATTTTTGATATAATACCAATTACAAATATATATATATAGATTAATATAACTATATGTATAAATATTAATTAGTTTACAAAATAAATATATATAGCATATAACTGAAAATATAATATATAAAGTTGTTCGATTCCGATTTTATGTGTTAATATATATATATATATATATATATATATATATATATAAATGATATATATATATATATATATATATATATATATATATATATATATATATATATATATATATATATATATATATATATATATATAAATGATATAGGTTCGTGAATTCGAGGCCAACCTTGGATTGTTCAGTTCCGTTATATGCATATTTTACTACTAAATATCGTATCGTGAGTTCATTTGCTCCCTTTTTAAATGCTTTTGCAATATATATTTTGGGACTGAGAATACATGCGCTGCTTTTATAAATGTTTTAAGAAATAGACACAACTAATCGAAACTACATTCTATGGTTGGATTATCGAATCTAATATCACCTTTTTTAGTCTGGTAATCTAAGAATTAGGGAATAGAAACCCTAATTGACGCGAATCCTAAAGATAGATCTATTGGGCCTAACAAACCCCATCTGGGTTACGGATGCTTTTGTACTTCGATTTTATCATGTCCGATGAGAGTTTCGGAATGATGGGGATATTCTATATGTATTTTGTTAATGTCGGTTACCAGGTGTTCACCATATGAATGATTTTTATCTCTATGCAGTTTGCGAAATGCGTGATATGAGATGGATGTTTATGAACAATGAAAATCTTGTGGTGTATAAAAGTTATGGAAATGATTGTTATGATAAACCTATGAACTCACAAACCTTTTGGTTGACACTTTTAAGCATGTTTATTCTCAGGTATGAAAGAAATCTTCCGCTATGCATTTGCTCATTTTAAAGATATTACTTGGAGTCATTCATGGCATATTTAGGTCAGTACCTCGCAATGGGACCAAATGTTGAAGTGTTCGTCCAGGTGGATTAGGACGGGCCTCTTCAGTTGGTATCAGAGCTGGTTTAAGTTGTCTCGTCGGCTTAATCGTAGAGGGGGTTTGTAACGACCCTGGATTTTTCCAACTTATTATTATTATTAATATTTATTATTAATACTTGCGTGTTAATAAATGTATTTTTATACATTTACTTGTTACCGTAATTGACTTTACATGTCCCGACACGTCTTTGTGACACACGTGCTTTTCACGAATAATATTTCGGATATTATTCACGTTCATGATTAATTATTATTAATCATTTTTAATTAACTAATGTTACTAGTTAATTACTTGAGCTTTATTTATCTAATTGTTGCATACTTACATGGACTCATGTTAATGGACTTGGAAGCCCACCCTACTTTTCTTAATGGACTACTAGTTAGCCCAACATTAAGCTAGTGAATTATTAAGGCTTAAACTTAGATTAATTAAACTAATGAGGAGGCAAAGTTGTCACAAGCATGCTAGTAACTCTTTCCCATACATTTAACTTTAAACCATTCTAAGCTTACACCATCTCCCCATGCATGAAAGTTAACTTTTGACCTTTCCATTTTGGTCCTTGGCCGTGAGCTCCCATGGGGAGGAGAGATTCAAATTTTTGCTTCTTGTTTTGCTACTTACATGTATACTTCAAGCCTCATTTCACACACATACTTACACCATTTCTTTCTCTCATCTTTTTCTCTCAAAAATTGTAAGTAACAAACTTTATTTTCTCTTCTTTTCTTTCTTTGAAAACCGCCAACATATCATCATCATTTTACTTGTATTGTTACTTGTATGTGTTAAAGATCAAGTTTTCTAGCTTGTATCTTCATGTAATCTTGGTTACTTTCATCTTTGTTTGATGAAGAACTAAGAAAAAGGATCTAAGTTCTATAACTTATGGTTCTACACTTAAAATGTTATAAGATTTAAAGTTCATAAACTTTATAATCATACTTGTGTTCATGTTTTGTAGACTTGAAGTTTATTTTCTTAAGATCCAAACTTTGATTTGAATCCTCTCAAGTATGAAACAAACATGAACATAATACTTGTAACTTTAGTTTATTTCTTTCTTTTGTAAGTACTTTAAAGTTGTGATATTGTTAATTTGGTCAAGTATTACTAGTTAAACTTGATCTCATATTTCTTGAAACTAAAGTTAACTTTATGAGTTCAAGAATATGGAAGTATAATTTTCTAGTTATAACTTCACACACTTATGTTGGATCTAAGTTTTTATAGCTTATGGTCTTCTAATTTTGTTGTAAACAAGAGCTTATAAGCTTATATACATTTTACAAGATGAAAATCTAAGTTTCATAACTTATGGTTTCATCAAAGTGAAGATCCAAGTTCTATAACTTAGGATCTAACTTAAGAACACTAGATCTACACTTTCTAGTCTAGTATCTTTAAGATCTAACTAAGATCTAAGTTCTACAACTTAAGATCTTGTTTATTTAGTTTACTTTCAAGTTTGTAGCTTAATATTACTATTAGAACTCACGTATGTGTCGGATCTAAGATCTTGATGTAACTTTGGTTCATCAAACTACTTACAACCCTTAATTGAGTTGTGCTACATATCTTAGATTTACATTAGTGTTATGATGGTCAAAACTTGGTAAAGATTATGCAAACACATCAACGAGTTGTACACTTGAAGCTATAAGCATCAAGGATGAGAACCGTGATGAGCATCAAGCACCAAGAACCCACCGGAGCACCTTACCTACTGCTTTCCAGGTCTGATCAGTAACCTGGTCTAAGGACCCATTCATATACATTATAAACGATTCACAATAGTTGATTTCATTGCGAGGTACTTGACCTCTATATGATACATTTTACAAACATTACATTCGTTTTAAAAAGACAAACTTTCATTTACATCGAAAGTTGACGGCATGCATACCCTTTCATAATATATCCATCTATAATTGACTTAATAATAATCTTGATGAACTCGACGACTCGAATGCAACGTCTTTTGAAATATGTCATGAATGATTCCAAGTAATGTCTCTAATATGAGTAAATGCACAGCAGAAGATTTCTTTCATACCTGAGAATAAACATGCTTTAAAGTGTCAACCAAAGGTTGGTGAGTTCATTAGTTTAACATAAATAATCACGTCCATCATTTTAATAGACCACAAGATTTTCATTTTCATTTCTCATAAATATACGTCCCATGCATAGAGATAAAAATCATTCATATGGTGAATACCTAGTAACCGAAATTAACAAGATGCATATAAGAATATCCCCTATCATTCCGGGAAATCCTTCAGACATGATAAAACAACATCGAAGTACTAAAGCATCCGGTACTTTGGATGGGGTTCGTTAGGCCCAATAGATCTATCTTTAGGATTCGCGTCAATTAGTAGATCGGTTTACTAATTCTTAGGTTACCAAGCAAAAAGGATATATTCGGCTTCGATCATTCACCCATATAATGTAGTTTCAATTACTTGTGCCTATTTCGAAAAACAATTATAAAAATCGTGCATGTATTCTCAGCCCAAAAATATAAAGGGTAAAAAGGCAAATGAAACTCACCATATCGTATTTTGTAGTAAAAATACATATGACGAAACTGAACAATGCAGGGTTGGCCTCGGATTCACGAACCTATATCATTTGTATATTTATTAATATTCATAGTTGTAATTGAACACCTATATATATATAAATGTATTAGTTATATTATTTTTATGTGAATAATGTGTGTGTATATATATATATATATATATATATATATATATATATATATATATATATATATATATATATATATATATATATATATATATATATATATATGTTTTATACGTTCATTTTGTAAATAAAGATATTAGATTTTGTTATGTCATATGTGTTAAATATGTATATTTATGTATGTATTTAGTTTGTTTATCAAAACAGTAGTTCTATTATACTAAGTTAATATTAGTAAAAATAATGATAATAATATTAATAATACACATATGTTAATAATAACCCTATTAGTGATAGTAACAATGATATTAATAATAGTACTTATAAAAATATTAATTTTACTGTTTAAGGTAGTTTTGATATTAATGATTTATTAATAATAATAATAATAATAATAATAATAACTTTATTAAAAATGATAATACTAATAAAAATAATGATATTATTATTATTGATACAATTGTTTAATAATAAACATAATAATACTAATAGTTACAAAAGTGTTACTAATAATAATATTAATAAGATTAATGATAACTTATATTATTTTCATAATGATAATAATAATAATAATAATCCTAATCATAATTATAATAATACTTAACTTATCAATAATAGTAATAATATTCATTTTTGTAATTATAATCATGCTATTAATGAAAATAATATTTACTACTTGTAGTTGTAACAATACTAATAATAATGATATTACTAATAATAATAATAATAATAGTAGTAATACTAATTGTATTGATACTAATAATTATATTTCTTAATATTACAAATCATAATAACATAGCAAAATGACCATAATTAATAAAATAACAATAATAATAATAATTAATAATAATAATAATAATAATTTATAATAATGATAATGATAATAATAATAATAATAATAATAATAATAATAATAATAATAATAATAATAATAATAATAATAATAATAATAATAATAATAATAAATGTAATAAATAACTACCTTTAAATGGTTTTCAAAAAAATATGCCCATGACCGAGCTCGAACCCATGACCTCTCGCACACCCGTCAATCCTCTAAACCATCTGGGCTATTGCCCCTTTTTCTGATTTTAAACCCCACCATTTTTTATTTAACCCGACTGTATTTTTCTGTTCTATTTCTCCTTCTTCTTCAACATTCTAGTCGACCCATTTTATCAATTTAACAACACTTCTATTACTATAAATTTTAAAGTAATCCACGAAATATAAATCTAAATTACTTGTGATTTATACCGTAAATAAAATAAATAAAAAAAATAAAACCTGGCAGTCGCTGTTATAATATCGTGAAGAACTCCAAATCAAAATTCAATTTTTAGTACGTTTCAGACCAAAATTTCTAAATGAAATAGGTTTTAAATCCCTTTTAAAAACTATAGGAACCATCAATTTAATTCAATTCAAAACAGAAACGTCGAATTTGAATGAAGAACAGAAGTTGACTTTTTAAGACCAAATCTTTGACTCTCAAAATCGTGATCATTATGAAAAATTGAGGATTGAAACTTTCCAGTTACTTTGAATGGAAGATTTCTAAAAACTCTGCACTTAATGAATTTGTAATTTAAATCGAATTCGAGCATTTGCCAAAATTTACCACGAAACGAGTTATTTTCTGTAAAAACAAAGTTTTTGTTTAATTATCATCTGATATCTGTTTAAAAATAACTGTAATTGATATGGAGGGTGAGGAAAACGTATATCTTCCTAAATTGTAATGTGAATTGATTTTTATATAAAAGCTTAGTGGTTCGACATAATTCGATCAGGAACAAAAAAGAAAATAATAAAAAAATAAAACAGAAATAGACTGCTAACCGATTTTGGACTCATTGAATCGTGATTGGTACTTGTTTTGCAATCAAAAACAGTGTGATGGCAATGGGAACTGATTCAGTACTTTCTAATTCTTATATGCGTATTTTTTATATAAATAATACTTTTAATTGATAATTATAATTATATTAATAATGATTAAAATAAATAATATTAATAATAACACTATTAATAATAAATTTAATGGTATAAATAATAATAATAATGAAAATGAAAATATTAATAATAATATTGGATTAATGCTAATAATAATGATAAAAGTAAAAATAATGATAATCATGATAATAATCATAATATTTATAATTCTTAATACTAATTATACTAACAATATCTATAATATTAATTCTTGATAATAATAACAATAATAATAACTGATAATATTCAAATTACAATTATAATATATTCATAATACAAATATTGATATTGATATTGGTATTAATAATGAAAGTAATAATAGTAATATAAAAATTATGTTTTAAATTGTATTATCTTTTATTAATTATGTAATATCATATAACACATTCTATAATAACTTATATTGGGTATTAAATTTTTATATATTTTAGTATGTATTAATACATATATTAATAATTAAGTATAGATTTCTTAAATATATTCTATATATAATTTTGTTTTAAATAACAAGCTTTATATGTATTAATTATATCTATTGAAGCAAATAAACCTAAAGTATAACATTATATATTTAATACATTGTTAATGTTGACATATCCTGCTCGAAATCTCTTATGTTCAATATACTCTAAATATTCAAGATATCAAGTTTTAATTATTGTAAGTTATCTTAAATCCCATAATAGTTTGTTAATTTATTTAATTTATTATTTATAATTATTTACATATATAATTTTTCTATACATATATTTCTGTTTATAATTAGAGGTTTGATAAGGCTAAAAAGGAACATATATTTCATAGCAATATCCCTTCTAAATAATAGGTTTTCATATGTAATTGTATTATATTTTCATTGTAATTGTTTAAATAAATAAGTGCGAAGACAAAAGGCGAAAACGAAGATTTGAAGACACAAACGTCTAAAAAGCTCAAATGTACAAGATACAATTCAAAAGGTTCAATTTATTGATGAGAAACGTCTAAAAATGACAAGAGTACAAGTTACAAAACGCAAAGTACAAGATATTAAATTATACGAAAGGACGTTCGAAAATCCGGAACCGGTACCCGAGCCAACTATCAACGCTCGACGCAACGGAGCTGAAAGTACAAGTCAACTATGCACAAGAATATAATATAATATTTAAATAATTCATAATAAGAATAATAATAAATAATAAAAAGTTGTTAATTGAGCATAGTTAAGGGGTCATAAGTGAAAATTTCAATTCAATATTTGCCTATAAAAGGCAATTCATTTGATCGATTTATGTACACCTTTTCTTCTTTCTTTCTCTTTACATGTAATATATATATTTATAATTATAATTATAATTTTAGTTTAAGTTTAATAATAATTGGGTTATTGTAAGGAATGTTTTACGGGTTTTAAAGTCGAAACTCTGTCCGTGTAACGCTACACGATTAATAATCACTGTAAGTTATGTTCTTCCTTTTTAAATTAATGTCTCGTAACTAAGTTATTATTATGCTTATTTAAGCCGAAGTAATCGTGATGTTTGACTAAATATTAAGACGGGGTTATTGGATTTTGTACCATAATTAAGGTTTGGGCAAAAGACCGACACTTGTGGAAATTGGACTATTGACTATTAATAGATGGGGGGTATTGTCTAATTGAGTGACAACTCATTGAAGTCTGTCGAACCTATCTTCAAATTAATTATCCTAATAATTAATAATGATTATGGTTGTCCTATTTAGTGACGTTCATATGGAATCTATTATAATCATTTAATTAATTATTCGGGTTGGGTAATTGATTATTCAAACTGATCAAGTGGGTAAATTAATATTCATATCTAATCAAAACAGGGGTAGATTACATACAGTGATAACTGGTGTAATTGTTGACAGAAGTGATAACTGCGTCACAGTTTAAATCCTTAATTAGTTGGAATATTTGACTTCGGGTATAAAGGTAGTTTGACGAGGACACTCGCACTTTATATTTATGACCGATGGACTATTATGGATAAAAACCAGATAGGTATCAAATAAACCATGACAAAGGACAATTAACCCGAGTAACAATTAATTAAAATCAAAACGTTAAACATCATGATTACGGAAGTTTAAATAAGCATAATCCTTTTATTTCATATTCTATCGCAATTTTATTTATTGTTATTTTATTTATCGTCATTTATATATTTTACGCACTTTAATTATTGTCATTTATCTTTACGCTTAAAAATATAAAATCGACAAACCGGTCATTAAACGGTAAAAAACCCCCCTTTTATAATAATATTACTACTTATATATATATATATATATATATATATATATATATATATATATATATATATATATATATATATATATATATATATATATATATATATATATATATATATATATATATATATATATATATATATATATATATATATATATATATATGTTTATATAAATATAGTTTTATAAAAATATAGTACGTAATCACTAGCTCCATGTGGAACGAACCGGACTTACTAAAAACTACACTACTCTACGACTAGGTACACTGCCTCTAGTGTCGTAGCAAGGTTTAGGTATATCCCATCCGTAAATTAATAAAACTTGTGTCATATTTTGTAGTATTTTGTATTAAAAATAATACTATTTCGTACCCTCATGCCACATCATCAAGTTTTTGGCGCCGCTGCCGGGGAGCGCTAAAACGCTATATTTTTAATTTATATCTGTAAAAATATAGTTATAAAAAAAGTAATTTCGGAGACACTTTTTGTGTTTTCACGGGGTATTTAAGTTTTTTTTTTTTAGTTTTTGATTGATTAAAGATATATTAATTTAAATATAATAATTTAATAAATATAATAATATAATAATATTGAAATAAAATATAATAATATAATAATATTTTAGAATCAAATTTGATACGTAAAAGTTTTAAAAGTTTTAAAAAGTCGTATTTATTAAATATTTCAGGGGTATATTATGTAACTTATAATTAATAATTTCTATAATGTCGCTTTCATGTAAATAGTAAATTAATTAATTTTTTTCCTTTACTATTTTGAATCGTAAAAGTTTTAAAAAGTCTTATTTATTAAATATTTCAGGGGTATATTATGTAACTTGCAATTAATAATTTCTATCATGTCGCTTTCATATGAATAGTAAATTAATTAATTTCTTTTCATTTACTATTCATGAATAGTAAATGAGTTAAAAAAGTTTTAAAAAAATAATAATAATAAAAAATTTATTAATTCCTTTTTTTAAAAAAAAAGTTTTAAGAAAAAAATATTTTTAAAAAAAAAATTTTAAAATCCTTAAAAAACGAAATATAAAAAAAAATAAATTTTTTTTTTTTATTACCTTTAGATTTTTAGACTCTAGTTACAATTTTTAGTATTAAGTTTAGTTTTGCCATAGTTATTTTTATTTCCAGAATTTTTAGGTTTGCCGTAAAATCCCTTAAGTGCTTATTCCTTAGACTAAGATTTATGTGCTTTAGAATTTTGCGACGCCGTTTTTCGCGCTACTTTCTTATTTTTATTTTTCGACGCCTATTTTTCGACCTTTTATTTTTCGACGCGTTTTTTTTCCTTTCTTATTTCTCGCTATTCTAGTTTTAGGATAAGATTTTTATTCTACTTCTTATCTAAATTTCTTAAAATTACGAAAATTTATTTTAAGTGGTTAAATTGATAGACATCAAAATTTTCTGGTTCGTAGTAATAGTTGGATTTGTACGTGGACCGGGTTATTGGAGCCAAACAGTACTCAATTATATTGAGACCAAACGAATCCTGCCCCTCTGCTGCATCTTTTGGCTATTCGAAACGTGGGCAAAATCAGAAAAGTCTATTAATTGGATAACTTATATAATTTTTCTTTCCTTTTAAAAACTAATAGGATATTCAGTGAATGCACCGAGTAAAACGGTCACCACCTTTCATACGTTCACCACCTATAACTCGATCAAGGCATCTAGCCAATATTGTCGGCGTTGATTTTTCTTTAGAATCATCATCTAGTCGACCAAGAACTCCAACTCAAATTTCCGATAATCCATCTTTTGAACCCGACCTCACAATTGAGAATACGGAGAATATTCGGGGACAATTCCAAGATCCAGAACCACTAATCATTCCTCCTGAACCACAAACCATTAAATCAGAATCTTCTAGTGATTCGTATTCAACAAATTCAATTATGGAAAATATGGAACCTCTAAGTATGGAAGACCGAATGAGAGCCACACGTACGGGCCAAGGTCACGCCATTATTAAGCCAGACATTAATGCGCCAGATTATGAAATCAAAGGACAAATCCTACACATGGTAACTAATCAGTGCCAATATAGTGGTGCGCCGAAGGAAGATCCAAACGAACATCTTCGTACGTTTAATAGGATCTGTACACTATTCAAAATCCGAGAAGTTGAGGATGAACAGATCTATCTCATGTTGTTTCCCTGGACTTTAAAGGGAGAAGCCAAAGATTGGTTAGAATCGTTACCTGAAGGGGCGATTGACACATGGGATGTTTTAGTTGAGAAATTTCTTAAAAGATTCTTTCCGGCATCTAAAACCGTGAGACTTCAAGGAGAAATTGTTACGTTCACACAAAAGTCAAATGAAACTCTATATGAGGCGTGGACAAGATTTGGAAAGTTGTTGAGAGGATGTCCTCAACACGGTTTAGACACTTATCAAATAGTACAAATATTCTACCAAGGTGTCAACGTTGCTACACGAAAAGACATCGACATAACAGCTGGTGGTTCCATTATGAAGAAAACCGCAACTGAAGCTTACAAAATTATTGATAACACAGCCTCCCACTCTCATGAGTGGCACCAAGAGAAAGATATATATCGTTCATCTAAAGCGGCTAGAGCCGATTCTAGCCATAACTTTAATTTTGTTTCCGCAAAAATAGATGCTTTTGAGAGACGAATGGAAAAGATGAATAAAGATATTCACGCAATACGAATCAGTTGTGAGCAATGCGGTGGACCACACTTAATGAAAGACTGTCACATTGAACAAACGATGGAACAACGTGAGAATGTTGTCTACATGAACCAAAGGCTGGAAAATAGTTATCAGAATAATTATCAACCGCCAAGGCCAAACTTCAATCGAAATCAAAACATTCTTTACAATCCAAAAGGACCCGACAATAACTCGTATAACCAACAAGGTCCGAATAACCAACCAACTCAAAACAACACTTTTAATCAACAAAGACCTGGCTTGTATAAACCACCACAACAAACCGAAGAGAAAAAGTCAAATCTGGAAGAAGTGGTATTTAAGCTAGTTGAATCTCAAACATAATTTATTGAAACTCAAACTCAAACGAATGAGAGGTTTGATCAGTCATTTAGAACTCAACAAGCTTCTATTTTGAATCTAGAAAAACAAGTAGGTACTCTTGTTAGATTGATGAGTGAAAGGAAACAAGGAAAGCTACCGAGTAATACTGAAGTAAATCCTCGGAATGAAAATGTTAATATGGTTTCAACAAATTCTGAAAAACCAGCATCAGAAGATGGGGAGGTTTTAGATGTAAGTAACAATGAAGAAGTTACACCACCACCACCACCCGAGTATGTAAAGCCAGTGGTGGCACCATACAGACCACCCATCCCGTTTTTAAGAAAAGGAGTTGAGTATGAGCAAGTAATAGGTAATAAAGTTTGTGATACCTCTGGAAAGAAGAAGAAAAAGAAGAATAAAAAAGTGCAAGAAACAAAAATAGTAGAAGTAAACCCGGTGAAGACAGTTCCACCAAATCCTCCACCTAGGGTAGGTGATCCGGGTGAATTTATTGTTCCTTGTCTACTTAGTGACTGTGTCATGTATGATGCACTAGCAGATTTAGGTTTAAGTGTGAGTGTTATGCCTCTTTCATTATATAAGAGATTAGGTGTAGGTGAGTTAACTTCAACGAATATAAGTGTTCGACTCCTTGATCAAACCATTAAGCACCCAGTTGGAATTGCTGACAACCTACCCGTTCAAGTAGGTAATTTAACCTTTCTAGTCGAATTCATTGTCATTGACATAGAAGAGGACTCAAACGTTCCTCTAATTTTAGGTCGACCATTCTTAGCGTCCACCGGGGCGTTATTTGATGTAAGAAAGGGTAGAATGACACTTAGTAATGATGAGAAATCGATCACCTTTATGATTCGAAAGTCTAAATATCCACAAACCAAAACCGTTGAACCGACAAAAACGATTGGTAAGAACCATGTTGTTTTACCAACTCCAACGGTAATGCTTAACAATAATAGAACGCCTAAGTGTGGGGAAAATGAAGTAACACCTAATGATGACTTGATAATAAAGAACCCCATAGTTGATAAATTAAATGACCCCGTTATTAACAGTTCAATGAAGAAACTTTTTAAACGGGTTATTGATGCTAAAAGTAAGGGGAACTTTAAGTTATATAACCGGTTAGTATCCAATCTGTCGCCTAAAGAAAAGGCGAAGCTAGTTGAATTTGTGGATATTACGGAAAAAACTGGTCACTGGCTTAAAGCAAAAGTCACAGATATGCAAGTTGATTATGGTCCAAGAGAAATTGACGATGAAGTTAATCACAATTTCGACACCACATCTACCTAAGTGTGAGGAGATTCAAATATTCTAAAAAGAAAATGCTGTTTGGAGTTAGTTGTTCTGTTCTTGTGTAGTTCCGAGAATGGAATCCGATTGGTCTTTTCCACTAGCAGACACTAAAGAACTAGTTTTCTCCCCCCATTCTGAATTTTTTTTTTGTTTTTTAGGTTTTATATGAAATTAATATGTTTTCTTTTTAAGTTTTGTGTGAATTTAAAAACAAAAATTTACTTTATTTCATTAAGTTGAAAAAAAATGATTTCTAAAATTCGTCGTGAGTTGAAGACTAGGTCGTTGAGCCGAAATTACTTTACCCGAGGGCGGGGCGAAAAATTTTGTCATCATTATTTTTAATTTTATTGATTTAAAGTATGCAAAAATATATATATATATATATATATATATATATATATATATATATATATATATATATATATATATATATATATATATATATATATATATATATTTGATTTTATAAATTTTTGAACGTGGGGTAATACCCAACTTTAAAAATATGTATATATGTTTGTATTTTATCATGTAAACAACAGGGTAAAACACACTTTCAAAGACTAACATTAAGTTCAGCAAAAGCTACTGATTTTGACGACAAGATGCAAAACAACAAATGTGATATAATAAATGAAGGAATGAACGATGAGGCGCGCCATCTATCATTCGACGAGCTTTGTAATTACAAACTGGGTATTTTTAATCACTTTCCTACACTAATCACCCTCATAAATTTATAATTATAGTCCGATTTCATGCAAATGAGGACATTGCATGATCTCAAGTGTGGGGAAGGGTTATAAATTCTCTCGGGTTTATACTTGGCTTATTTTCTAAATATTATGAAAATTTTAAAATTTTTTAACTAAATGAATTCAAAATCATGTTTATACATATTTATGAACGATAAAACTAGGTGTTAATGCCGAAATTATTGTTACCTCGGAAAGGACATAAATTGAGAAACAACTAAAATGCTTGAATTTCTTTATTAAGATATAAAAAGACTCATGAAAAAAGCCAAGTGTGGGGAGAATGTACCAAGTTATTCAATTAAAAACTATCTATCACATGTTTTTGTAAAGTTATTGCAGGTGCTTTTACTTTGGACTAAATTAACTGGTTTACCCGATTTACTGTAAGAAAGATGGATCTACACGATGAATCAATTCCATCATTAAAAGGAAGTAAAGTCTTCCGAAAAAGAAACGCGCTTCTTGATTTAGGTCATGAAGTTGTCGTCCAGACCAGCTGTAGGTTGACGAAAAATCTAGAAAAGTCATCTCTAAAATCAGCAGGAAATCCACGGACCTCAGCATCAAACAGGGTCGCCATGTGGTCAGATTTATCCTAACCATGAGAAGGATTTATCTCGCACAATGGGGGGGCACCGTGCAAATTAGCTTGATAAGACTAATGAATCAAATCCCCAGAAAGGATAATCTCCTTAAAGATCAAAAATCAGCTTTTAAGACTGATATTACTCAATCCTAGAGATTGACCTTAAAGATTGAGAATTACAAACTCATGGAATTCAATAATATCTAAACTCGAGCTTGAACGAGAAAATATTTTGATCAAAAATAAAACCGATTTGTTTTCTGAAAACCTATTTTCAATGCGTTCATTACCATTGAACATAAAATCCTGAGAATTCATCAGAATTCATTAGGTCACCTGAACCAAATCGGGTGTCAACCGTAAGAAACGGTGGTTGCATAGCATGGTCGGAGACAGGACCTTGTGCCAGACCGAAAAATCATAGGATGATCTTTACTATTGCTCGTACAAAGGATAGTACTAGCATCCGACACGTTTTAAGACCATAATCATATGCATGTCATTAGACATTGCCTTAACAGTTTCTTGTTCATCGCTTTCCTTTACAACCGGATGGTAGTTTACCGAAAGGTAATATACGGAACAAGTAAACTGGACGTGTTGCTTTCCCAATACAAGGTTAGCAAGTGGGTAACACAAAACCACAAGTGTTGAGCTAAAATTTTCAAATCTGAAACCCACACAACCCACAAAAATATTTTGCAAACACCGGTGAAGGGTTATTCCGAAAAACTTATCTAGGGTAAAAGCTAGATTAAATTTTCAAAAAGATCAAATGTTTTCATAAAGATCCAATTTCCTTAAGGATCTACATTTTCATAGTCATGTGGGACTGTAAACCACCTTTCAAATGTGCACTTTGCTTTGGAAACTGAAAGTAAATCGGCTATTTGATTGCAAGTGTCGTTGACCTAAACCCGAGGCAACTGTGGATGACACACCCACCTTTAACCATGGTTCTATCGTTACTATCATTGTTTATACCACCATATCAAAATCACTAATGTACAAAGTGTGATGAATAAAAAAGTGATTCATGTATATTTTTATTTCAAGTTCTGTATTGCTTGAGGACAAGCAACGCTCAAGTGTGGGGATATTTGATAAGGCTAAAAAGGAACATATATTTCATAGCAATATCCCTTCTAAATAATAGGTTTTCATATGTAATTGTATTATATTTTCATTGTAATTGTTTAAATAAATAAGTGCGAAGACAAAAGGCGAAAACGAAGATTTGAAGACACAAACGTCTAAAAAGCTCAAATGTACAAGATACAATTCAAAAGGTTCAATTTATTGATGAGAAACGTCTAAAAATGACAAGAGTACAAGTTACAAAACGCAAAGTATAAGATATTAAATTATACGAAAGGACGTTCGAAAATCCGAAACCGGTACCCGAGCCAACTATCAACGCTCGACGCAACGGAGCTGAAAGTACAAGTCAACTATGCACAAGAATATAATATAATATTTAAATAATTCATAATAAGAATAATAATAAATAATAAAAAGTTGTTAATTGAGCATAGTTAAGGGGTCATAAGTGAAAATTTCAATTCAATATTTGCCTATAAAAGGCAATTCATTTGATCGATTTATGTACACCTTTTCTTCTTTCTTTCTCTTTACATGTAATATATATATTTATAATTATAATTTTAATTTTAGTTTAAGTTTAATAATAATTGGGTTATTGTAAGGAATGTTTTACGGGTTTTAAAGTCGAAACTCTGTCCGTGTAACGCTACACGATTAATAATCACTGTAAGTTATGTTCTTCCTTTTTAAATTAATGTCTCGTAACTAAGTTATTATTATGCTTATTTAAGCCGAAGTAATCGTGATGTTTGACTAAATATTAAGACGGGGTTATTGGATTTTGTACCATAATTAAGGTTTGGGCAAAAGACCGACACTTGTGGAAATTGGACTATTGACTATTAATAGATGGGGGGTATTGTCTAATTGAGTGACAACTCATTGGAGTCTGTCGAACCTATCTTCAAATTAATTATCCTAATAATTAATAATGATTATGGTTGTCCTATTTAGTGACGTTCATATGGAATCTATTATAATCATTTAATTAATTATTCGGGTTGGGTAATTGATTATTCAAACTGATCAAGTGGGTAAATTAATATTCATATCTAATCAAAACAGGGGTAGATTACATACAGTGATAACTGGTGTAATTGTTGACAGAAGTGATAACTGCGTCACAGTTTAAATCCTTAATTAGTTGGAATATTTGACTTCGGGTATAAGGGTAATTTGACGAGGACACTCGCACTTTATATTTATGACCGATGGACCATTATGGATAAAAACCAGATAGGTATCAAATAAACCATGACAAAGGACAATTAACCCGAGTAACAATTAATTAAAATCAAAACGTTAAACATCATGATTACGGAAGTTTAAATAAGCATAATCCTTTTATTTCATATTCTATCGCAATTTTATTTATTGTTATTTTATTTATCGTCATTTATATATTTTACGCACTTTAATTATTGTCATTTATCTTTACGCTTAAAAATATAAAATCGACAAACCGGTCATTAAACGGTAAAAAAACCCCCTTTTATAATAATATTACTACTTATATATATATATATATATATATATATATATATATATATATATATATATATATATATATATATATATATATATATAGTTTTATAAAAATATAGTACGTAATCACTAGCTCCATGTGGAACGAACCGGACTTACTAAAAACTACACTACTCTACGACTAGGTACACTGCCTATAGTGTTGTAGCAAGGTTTAGGTATATCCCATCCGTAAATTAATAAAACTTGTGTCATATTTTGTAGTATTTTGTATTAAAAATAATACTATTTCGTACCCTCACGCTACATCATCAATGTTCGTGAGTCGTCAGAAAAAGTCACAGGTTCACTGAATCCATATAAATAGTTCAAAGGTCAAATGCATGTATGAACACAGTTCAAAGTTTATGAGACTTCAACATTACAACTTTGCTTATCGTATCGAATTCATATAAAGATTAAGTTTAAATTTGGTCGAAAATTTCCGGGTCGTCACAGTACCTACCTGTTAAAGAAATTTCGTCCAGAAATTTGATTGGGATTGTCAAGGTTAACAATAAGAATATTTTCCTGACGAATATGAGCTGATAAATAGAGTTTTATTATCATTAAGTAATAAGGATAAAATAATTCGATTTTTCGATGCGTACGACTGAAGCTATCACAAAAGAACGGAATAAGGAATTTAAGATTTGTCTTACTTTTGAAGTAGTCACGTTCGAATTTAGAAAATAAGGTGCGTCTAATCTTTTGACGTTGTCTTGGTTGAATTCCATAATTCAAAGAATTTAAAGAAAATCTTGGAAATCTATAAGATCCGATTCTTCGGGATTTATGGAAATTAAGATCTCTATAATTTAATGCAATTATCTGTCTCAATTGCTTTGCCTGGTATTTCACTATAAATCCATCCTTTTCATTTCCTTTATATTTTGGAGTTCCATACTTTTGTTTTCTCTTTCCGACTTTAAGTCAAGCGAATAATGGTTCAGAATTCGTAGGTATGAAATTTCAAATCTACGTGACTAATGTTCTAAGAAAGATATTGTATTAGCACAATTTGACTTGTGAAATTTCCGGAATTTAAGAGAAAAGCTAGAACTATTAAGAGAATATGTTCTTGATATATTTAGAGATTAGGTAGAATGTAAGAGTCGTGTAAATGGCACATGATGACGTTATAATCTGTGAATCATCACGTCCCAATAGAAACTCAACATGACTTACTATAATATAATCACGTTGATCAAGTGTCATTATATTATACTAACTCATGCATCAATTTCCAACACTACTTCAAAATCATTCATAATTCAAATTTGAATTTTTAAAGAAATTTAGAAACTAAAGTAGTTTTCTCTGTGATGTAATATAGATAGCACGAAGAGATAAATAATTTCGGACGAGAATATTTATGAAAATATCTTCAGAAATATCGAAGATATTTATGATGATATTTTGGAATTTCTAAGTTCGATAGTTGATGAAGAAAGATTTTTCGCAAGATTTTAACATGAGTGAGGAGCAGGATATTCGCTGAAGATTTCATCGGATCCAGAATTACCTGGATCCTTTGAATATAGGGTTTGGTCCTTGTATTTGTCCTTGGTCTCCTTCATGGTTAGCTCAATCCATTTTTCAGTACCAAATTTTCTATCGAGCGTTCCTAACACTCCCTTCTTTATCATCAAACTTTTGGCCGTTTAGACCATCTACAATTTTTCTATTTTCTCTGCATTTAATGCTACGATATCTGAATCATCGGTTATCAATCCGAGGTGGTTTAAAGAAAATTGTGTTTTTAGATGATTAAACGCTGATGGTAATATGGTGGAATATAAAAGGTTCGCCGATAACGACGACGAAAGGCAAACTTATATATCAAAGTTATAGTAAGGCTAATCCGAATGAAATTCGAAGTTGATTTGCTGGAGCTGTGACAAAATTGGCTAATTTGAAAAAGAATTGAAATGTTAATTTCGGTAATAACAATGCCAAAGGAGCTAGCACAGATACATGTTAAATGTTTACTCAGGTTCCAAGTGTGTTCAGGTGCATAACTATATGCATCAATCTTTTCTTCGGTAGATGAAGTGCGGTTGGTTCATCCTCTCGATTGAGGTGTTTTCAAGAATCATGAAAAGTTTGAACGCAGATTGTAATTGTAAAGATACAGATGAGGTTTAGGATGAAATCAAGTGGAAAACTTGAAGAATTGTTTAGTTTCATATGTTATAATCAATATTTTAATTCATTTTAATTGTTCAATGTTATTAGTCCACAGTCGATAGTCCACAGTTAACAGGCCAATAATTCATATATATAGTTTAATATATAATATTCGAATTAATTAATACGTCTCGTGACCCGTGTACATATCTCAGACTCGATCACAACTCAAAGTATATATATTATTGTAGAATCAACCTCAACCCTGTATAGAGAACTCGATCATTACTGCATATAGAGTGTCTATAGTTATTCCAAATAATATATATAGATGCGTCGATATGATATGTCAAAACCTTGTATACGTGTCCCGATATTTAAAGTGCGTAAAATAAATAGCAGGAATTAAATGATGATAAATAAAGTGCGTAAAGTAAATAACAGAAATTAAATGACAATAAATAAAATTGCGAGAATTAAATTGCGATAAAATAAATTGCGATAATTAAAATGTAATAAGGAATTAGCAGTTAGCTAGGAACAGTTAGCTAGGATTTTGTTAGCGTGAATTCTTAGCAAAATTTCTCATAGTTAATTTGTTTGTTTCTAACAAATTTTATTTTTTTGTCCAATGTTTTCTTCATTATGCCACTTGTTGGATTCTGGTAAGTCAAAATCCAAATATGAAATTGAATGAAAATGTTTATTCTGTGGATGTAAGTAGGATAGTAAATGACCGTTGAATCAGATTCGAAGAATGTACAATGTAACTTAATAGTGTGAAATCTAAATATTCCTCGAGTATTACCTACCCGTTAAAATATTTTCACCATTAACAGTTTGTACAAAAGAATTTTTAATAACAATCTTTATGAAAACATATATACATATATATTTTCTTCAGATGTAATCATGGATTTAATGAGTTAATATGATATTAATCTCATTTGATTTTCAGTTGGAACTAGAATGAATAATCTCTAAAACTTTAGAGATTACATAATCGCCGTGAAGAACGAAAATAATAGATGTACAACGATACGTAGAACGATGATTATACTCGAGGTATAGAATGAGATGTCGAGGCATGGATTTTTGATGGTACTGGTGCTGTTACTGATGGTACTGTTGGTGCCGATGATGTTGTTGAATCTGGTAAATTTTGCACCATATTCTCCAAATTGATTACTCGAGCGCGAAGTTCGTTGACTTCTTCTATTACTCCAGGATGATTGTCGGTCGGAACGAGCAAATGAATAAGGTTTAGAATTGTGAATAGAATATAATCGTGTCAAGCTACTCTAGAAATGAGGCTGAAAATGGTGTTTTCGAATGGATTCGCCGGTAAGTGCTTCAGGTTCATCGTCAAGAGTGCAGGTTGGTGAAAAGGATCGCCTTCTTCGCGTCTCCATTGATTAAGTCGACTACGAACTCATCAAATGAATTGGGGATGGCTGATTGGTTGATTCAATCTGATAACACTGCTTTCGGAGCTTAGGTGAAACTCCATATCGGAATAGCTGTCGGAATTCGAGGAATTCAAATTGGTTGAGGGATACATCTCGTACGATCAGATGAAGGATTTTCGATAAGAAATAAATTATAGGATGTAGATTAGTACCCTGCAATGCATAATTTACATATGCATATATAATACTAAAATCCCATAAGTTATGGAGGAATCTACAGAAACTGTCATACAAAGGTAATAATAACAGATACGCTAAGATATGAATTTATCTATACAATGTCTATGCAATAGAGGTAGTAAGACGTGTCTAGTCTTTAAGGATGATAAGCAAATAATTTTCGACACTAAATGAAAAGCAACGCTTTTGACATGCAGACACGGTCGAAGTTCAGACCCACTAATGCATCTAAACAACTATCAGTTAGACACACTAATGCAAGACCTGGTTCGCTAAGACCACCGCTCTGATACCAACTCTAAGGACCCGTTCATATATATTATAAACGATTCACAATAGTTGATTTCATTGCTAGGTACTTGACCTCTATATGATACATTTTACAAACATTGCATTCGTTTTTAAAAGACAAACTTTCATTTACATCGAAAGTTGACGGCATGCATACCCTTTCATAATATATCCATCTATAATTGACTTAATAATAATCTTGATGAACTCGACGACTCGAATGCAATGTCTTTTGAAATATGTCATGAATGACTCCAAGTAATGTCTCTAATATGAGCAAATGCACAGCGGAAGATTTCTTTCATACCTGAGAATAAACATGCTTTAAAGTGTCAACCAAAGGTTGGTGAGTTCATTAGTTTAACATAAATAATCACTTCCATCATTTTAATAGACCACAAGATTTTCATTTCCATTTCTCATAAATATACGTCCCATGCATAAAGACAAAAATCATTCATATGGTGAACACCTGGTAACCGACATTAACAAGATGCATATAAGAATATTCTCTATCATTCCGGGAAATCCTTCGGACATGATAAAACAACATCGAAGTACTAAAGCATCCAATATTTTGGATGGGGTTCGTTAGGCCCAATAGATCTATTTTTTGGATTCGCGTCAATTAGTAGATCGGTTTACTAATTCTTAGGTTATCAAGCAAAAGGGGCATATTCGGCTTCGATCATTCACCCATATAATGTAGTTTCAATTACTTGTGTCTATTTCGAAAAACATTTATAAAAATCGTGCATGTATTCTCAGCCCAAAAATATAAAGGGTAAAAAGGCAAATGAAACTCACCGTATCGTATTTTGTAGTAAAAATACATATGACGAAAACTGAACAATGCAGGGTTGGCCTCGGATTCACTAACCTATATCATTTGTATATTTATTAATATTCATAGTTGTAATTGAACACCTATATATATAAATGTATTAGTTATATTATTTTTATGTGAATAATGTATATATATATATATATATATATATATATATATATATATATATATATATATATATATATATATATATATATATATATATGTTTTATATGTTCATTTTGTATATAAAGATATTAGATTTTGTTATGTCATATGTGTTAAATATGTATATTTATGTATGTATTTAGTTTGTTTATCAAAACAGTAGTTCTATTATACTAAGTTAATATTAGTAAAAATAATGATAATAATATTAATAATACACATATGTTAATAATAACCCTATTAGTGATAGTAACAATGATATTAATAATAGTACTTGTAAAAATATTAATTTTACTGTTTAAGGTAGTTATGATATTAATGATTTATTAATAATAATAATAACTATATTAAAAATGATAATACTAATAAAAATAATGATATTGTTATTATTGATACAATTGTTTAATAATAAACATAATAATACTAATAGTTACAAAAGTGTTACTAATAATAATATTAATAAGATTAATGATAACTTATATTATTTTCATAATGATGATAATAATAATAATAATCCTAATCATAATTATAATAATACTTAACTTATCAATAATAGTAATAATATTCATTTTTGTAATTATAATCATGCTATTAATGAAAATAATATTTACTACTTGTAGTTGTAACAATACTAATAAAAATGATATTACTAATAATAATAATAATAATAATAGTAATACTAATTGTATTTATACTAATAATTATATTTCTCAATATTACAAATCATAATAACATAGCAAAATGACCATAATTAATAAAATAACAATAATAATAATAATAATAATTTATAATAATAATAATAATAATAATAATAATAATAATAATAATAATAATAATAATAATAATAATAATAATAATAATAATAAATGTAATAAATAACTACCTTTAAATGGTTTTCAAAAAAATATGCCCATGACCGAGCTCGAACCCATGACCTCTCGCACACCCGTCAATCCTCTAAACCATCTGGGCTATTGCCCCTTTTTCTGATTTTAAACCCCTCGTTTTTTATTTAACCCGACTGTATTTTTCTGTTCTATTTCTCCTTCTTCTTCAATATTCTAGTCGACCCATTTTATCAATTTAACAACACTTCAATTACTATAAATTTTAAAGTAATCCACGAAATATAAATCTAAATTACTTGTGATTTATACCATATAAAAAAAATAAATAAAAAAAATAAAACCTGGCAGTCGCTGTTATAATATCGTGAAGAACTCCAAATCAAAATTCAATTTTTAGTACGTTTCAGACCAAAATTTCTAAATGAAATAGGTTTTAAATCCCTTTTAAAAACTATAGGAACCATCAATTTAATTCAATTCAAAACAGAAACGTCGAATTTGAATGAAGAACAGAAGTTGACTTTTTAAGACCAAATCTTTGACTCTCAAATTCGTGATCATTATGAAAAATTGAGAATTGAAACTTTCCAGTTACTTTGATTGGAAGATTTCTAAAAACTTTGCACTTAATGAATTTGTAATTTAAATCGAATTCGAGCATTTGCCAAAATTTACCACGAAACGAGTTATTTTCTGTAAAAACAAAGTTTTTGTTTAATTATCATCTGGTATCTGTTTAAAAATAACTGTAATTGATATGGAGGGTGAGGAAAATGTATATCTTCCTAAATTGTAATGTGAATTGATTTTTATATATAAGCTTAGTGGCTCGACATAATTCGATCAGGAACAAAAAAGAAAATAATAAAAAAAATAAAACAGAAATAGACTGCTAACCGATTTTGGACTCATTGAATCGTGATTGGTACTTGTTTTGCAATCAATAACAGTGTGATGGCAATGGGAACTGATTCAGTACTTTCTAATTCTTATATGCGTATTTTTTATATAAATAATACTTTTAATTGATAATTATAATTATATTAATAATGATTAAAATAAATAATATTAATAATAACACTATTAATAATAAATTTAATGATATAAATAATAATAATAATGAAAATGAAAATATTAATAATAATATTGGATTAGTGCTAATAATAATGATAAAAGTAAAAATAATGATAATCATGATAATAATCATAATATTTATAATTCTTAATACTAATTATACTAACAATATTTATAATATTAATTCTTGATAATAATAACAATAATAATAACTGATAATATTCAAATTACAATTATAATATATTCATAATACAAATATTTATATTGATATTGGTATTAATAATGAAAGTAATAATAGTAATATAACAATTATGTTTTAAATTTTATTATCTTTTATTAATTATGTAATATCATATAACACATTCTATAATAACTTATATTGGGTATTAAATTTTTATATATTTTAGTATGTATTAATACATATATTAATAATTAAGTATAGATTTCTTAAATATATTCTATATATAATTATGTTTTAAATAACAAGCTTTATATGTATTAATTATATCTATTAAAGCAAATAAACCTAAAGTATAACATTATATATTTAATACATTGTTAATGTTGACATATCCTGCTCGAAATCTCTTATGTTCAATATACTCTAAATATTCAAGATATCAAGTTTTAATTATTTTAAGTTATCTTAAATCCCATAATAGTTTGTTAATTTATTTAATTTATTATTTATAATTATTTACATATATAATTTTTCTATACATATATTTCTGTTTATAATTAGAGGTTCGTGAGTCGTCGGAAAAAGTCACAGGTTCACTGAATCCATATAAATAGTTCAAAGGTCAAATGCATGTATGAACACAGTTCAAAGTTTATGAGACTTCAACATTACAACTTTGCATATCGTGTGGAATTCATATAAAGATTAAGTTTAAATTTGGTCGAAATTTCTGGGTCGTCACACCTGGGCTACTGGAAATGTTGATTTTCTGCTAGTTCGGTTCGAGTAGATGATTTTCCGTTTAGACCTCGTCTTAATCCGAGTTACGGTTTAGGATTTATGGCCATCCAAAAGTCACTACACCCTTTTAACGTTGTGCTGAAATTTCTGACCTACTCGCACTTAAACCGTCACTACGGTCAAAAAAAGATGAGTTTGGTTCTGGAAATTGGTCAGCCTCTAGGGGACTCATATACGGAGCCATGGCCACTGGTCTGACCTCATTTCAGTTTGTATAGAGGCCGTGGCGACTAAACGAATTCAGCCTTTATTTCAAACTCTATTCTTGATTGAAACTTACTTTACACTTTTTGATTAATGATGAATGATGATGATACTTAAGACCTAATTTACATACTTTTTAACCTTTGGGAACGATTTACTAACTTAGTAACTTTTGACTTAGGTTGAGGACCTTTTGGACAAACTACTTGCTTACTTTCCCGAATCAACTTTACTACTTTTCACTATGAGTTATAGCATCCCTTTTTACTTTAACTATTTTGGGAACTGAGAATACATGCGCATTTTACGTTTTACATACTAGGCATGAGTACTTAAACTTTATATATGTATGGATTATACAATGGCATAAACTTTCCCCTTAGCTCGGTAACGTTTAGTCATTGGTCTTTGAACCGGTGAACGCGAATCTTAGATATGGATCCATATGGTTTGACATCCCCACTCGGGCTAGTAGTGCTAGCATTTAACGGGTGTTTAATACTTCATAAACTTACGCACTCGCCAAGTGTACTTTTAGGGGGTGTTACTTACGTTAAGTTAGTTACCAAGTGCCCACCGTTATACATATACTTTTCATACTGGTTTGAAACACTGAAATCTCGTGGCCTACCTTACATTACTGTTACATTAAACTATAGCTCACCAACCTTTGTGTTGACATTTTTAAGCATGTTTTTCTCAGGTGCTTAAGAGGTTTGTTTGCTTCCGCTGTTGTAGTCTTGCTGTAGACACCCGCTGCTTGTGTTAGAGATGTCTTCGCATGAAACGTTTATCTTGCATTCACAAACTTTATTACTTTTGAACAATGTATTCATAACGACCTATGGGTCACGTACTATTATTATTGCCTTCTATTCGTAGAAGCACACTATCGGTTGTAAAACTTTTAATGTTGGTTAAGACGTCACTCCGTTTTATGAATGCAAACTTTTTATTAAAACAGCATATGGTGTTTGACCTTGTAATGATCCTGTTGTTGATGATCCGTACACGTTAATTTTGTACAGGGCGTCACAGGGTTCTCACAGTGTTAGCTGTGATGAAACATTGGCTCTTACTCCTCGTGGTCCGATTATGGTTGGCTTTGCCGAGAGGCAGGGCTGTAAAATAAGTGTCTGAGGTACGCTCAGCGGTCACCAGGTGGTTAGCTGGGAAGGCACTGAGTGGGATGCGTCCCCACTGTATTTACAGTTGGTATCAGAGCGGTGGTCTTAGCGAACCAGGTCTTGCATTAATGTGTCTAACTGATAGTCTTTAGGATGCATTAGTGAGTCTGGATTTCGACCTTAGCTGCATATTATAAGTTTTTTTTTATCATTTCTAGTGGAAAATTACCTGCTTATCATTCCTAAGTCTAGACACGTCTTACTGCATTTATTGTATAGATAGTGTATAGATAGATTCATATCTTAGCATATCTGTTACTATAAACTTTGTCTGACTGCTTCCGAAGATTCCTCTGTGACTTATGGGATTTTGGTATTATATATATATGTATATGTATATATATATGTATATGTATATATATATATGTATATGTATATATATATGTATATGTATATATATATATATATATATATATATATATATATATATATATATATATATATATATATATATATATATATATATATATATATGTAAGTTATGTATTGAAGCATACCAAACTAAATCCTATAATCTATTTCCTATCAAAAATATTTTATCTGACCGTGCAAGATGAAACTCACAACTAGTTCAAATTTCTCGGATTCCGATAGCTATTCCAACTTGGATATTCACCTGAGCTCCGATATCAGTGTGAAATGACCCGTCCTAATCCTCCTGGACGAAGTCATCAACATCTGGTCCCATTGCGAGGTACTGATCTAAATATGCCATGAATGACTCCAAGTAATGTCTTTAAAATGAGCAAATGCACAGCGGAAGACTTAATTCGTACCTGAGAATAAACATGCTTAAAAGTGTCAACCAAAAGGTTGGTGAGTTCATAGGTTTATCATAATAATCATTTCAATATATTAATAGACCACAAGATTTCATAATCATAAACATAAACATAATACACTCGCAAGTGTATGTAAAGCATTCTAAGTGGTTGAGCACTTGGTAACTATACTTAACATTTAATCACGTCGCATATTCCCTTTATTATGAAATCTCACTACACCGTACCAAGTGTAGTCACCGAAATGAAGTACTGTGCAACCGTTGAATACTGGTCGTCCAGTCCGGTTGGGGTTGTCAGGCCCGATAGATCTATCAATAGGATTCGCGTTTACAATACCCATGTAAATAGTATTTACCAAGCTACAGGGAAGTATGCCAGTGGTACAACTCAACATAGAATATATTTTTAAGTACTTGTGTCTATTTCGTAAAGCATTCATAAAAGCAGTGCATGTATTCTCAGCCCAAAAATATATATTGCAAAAGCAATTAAAAAGGGAGCAAATGAAACTCACATATTGTATTTTGTAGTAAAAATACATATGACGTCATCTAACAAGTGTAGGGTTGGTCTCGAATTCACGAACCTATATCATGTATATATATATATTAACACATATTACATTTAATCAACTAAGTTTATTTATATTATGTAATGTATTAAGATTAATATCTTTATATATATAGGATTATATTAAGATATGTTTTTATATAACTACTTATTTATTTAGTAAAATAATATTTAAAATAGAAAGTTGTAATATTTTTAAAAAAAATAAGGATACTAATAATAATATTAAATAATAATAGTGTTAGTAAAATGATGATAATAATATATAAAAATCTTGATAATGATAATATTGATAATAATAATAATAGTTATCATAATAATAATAGTAATTTTTATAAAAATTGATACTTTTAAAATAATAATCTTAATAATACTAGTTAGATAATAATAATCACAAAAATCGTTATAATGGTAATTATATATAAAAAAATAATAAGAATAATAATATTAATAATAATAACTATAATACTACCTTAAGAGAAAAGGCTTAAAAATAAACTGTCTCAGCCGAGACTTGAACCTGCGACCTCTCAAACCCCAAAACACTCCAAACCATTCCACTATTCCTTTTTATCTGAATTGATACATTACTTATTTTTTTTATAACCCTTATTTGTTGCAGCTCCTTCTTCCCTTCATTTAAAAAAAAAAGCCACAGATGAGGATTGTACTCGTGACCTCTAGTTCAACACCCACACCCTTAAACCACTCATCCGTCTCATATTATCTGCTAAATTCTCAGACACAACTCATTTAAACCGATAATTCGAATTTATGTCTAGTCCACCATTAGCCCAACTACACGAATTATTCATGGCCCAATCTGAGTTGAGGTCTCGGCCCACAACAATTAAAGGGAACTCTCGGCCCAATACCCATCAATTAATTAAAGGGATTCGTTTAACAACTGCACTTACAAAAACATTAGTGACTGACACTTGAATATAAAAGGATTTATTTCATCCTTTTCTTAACTCGTTTTTGCTAAAGTAATATTCCTTTATTTCCATTAAACCGAAAAAGGCAGTAAAGTAACAGGTGGTGGTTTTCGATTGATCAATTACAGAAAAAAAACAGTAGCCACAGCAGCAGGTTTTTTGGTGGTGGTGGTAGTCGACTAGAAAACAGAAATATAGCAGCAGGTAATAGTGAACGTTTATGGTGGTTTGGTAATACTTGTGTGAAAACAGAAATTTATACATGCAGCAGGCTAAGATTAATCATATGGGTTTCGTTTTCTTCTTGGATATTTCGATGGTAACCGCAGTTATTTACAGGTGGTTTAGTGATGGTTTTTAACGAAGATGATCGTGATGGGTTTTATATTCGAATAAGAAAGAGATCAATATGTTTCGATGCATTCAAGTGGTTGCTTGAATAAACGGAAAAACAGAAAAATAGAAACTGCAGGCTTGCAGTTTTTCAGTGGGTTTGGTGTTGTTCAATCGAAACAGAAATGATAGTAAAAGGAAAATAAGTACCGCGGTTTCGTTCTATGGTGAACGTTCAATAGTAGTAGTTACAAAAGTGTTCAAAGAGGGGTGATATGTTGGTGTCGGGTTTTCAGGGTTCACGAAGAAGAATTCTTTAGAGAGAGAATAAGAGAGAGGGAAGAGAGAGAGTGGTTATGGTGGCGGTTTAGGGTTGTTGGGTGGTGTCGTGATTGTACGTGAAGGTGGTGATTCACGGTTAGAAAAGAGTAAGAGAGATTCAAGGTGATAATTTCATTTGGTGTTCAATTATGATTATTAAATAGAAGTAGTAAAAGATCGAACCAAGAATAGGAAAAGAAGAGAAAAGTTGTGTGATTGTTTAATCATATGCACGTGAAGTTTGGATTTTTTTGACAACCGAAGATTTACCTTGCATAAAGTGGTATACAATGATTTGTTAAGTAGCAAAAATCACGGCAATTAATATTGATAAGTGGGGTACTTCCATAGGTTTATTCTCTTTTCTATAATCTTGGATTGAATAAAACAAAGAAAGTTTAAGATCTTAGTTAATCTTGTGAATTGTTATTCTCGAGTATTTCTATTATTCATTATATATTATTTATTATCATTATATCATATATTATTTTACATATTTATTTCTAACAATTAAGTCGTATGTTATTTCCAATTATTTTTCAAATTATTATATATTTATATACTTAAATATATATGTATCTATTTACAAATAGTTGTTCGTGAATCGTCGAGAACAGCCGAAGGTCAATTGAATATAAGAAACAGTTCAAAATTTTTGTGATCCAACCTAACAGACATTTCTTATCGTGTCGAAAATATTACATCGTATCGAGAGTTTGGTTTAAAATTAGTCGAAATTTTCCGGGTCACTACACAGTGTGACCGGAATGGATCAGTCAATCAGTCATCACCAATTTTGGATGAATTGGGGATGGGTTCGTAGTCAATTTAATCAATGGAGATGCGAAGAAGGAGATCTTTTCCACCCAACATATTGCCCTATTGGCGAAGAACCTGAAGCACTCACCGGCGAACCCGTTCGAAATACCATTTTCACTCTCGTTTCTAGGGTATCTCGCCACGATTATATAATATTTCATATTCTAACCCTTATTCATCCGCTTGTTTCAACCGTCAATCATCCCGGAGTAATAGAAGAAGTCAACGAGCTTCGCGCTCGAGTAATGACTTTGGAGAATATGGTGCAAAACTTACAAGCACCAACAGAATCACCAACACTAACAGTACCAGTACCACCAACAAGACACGCCTCAACATCACAATCTATACCTCGAGCATAATCATCGTTCTACATGTTGTTCTACATCATTTATCTTCGTTCTACATGTCGATTATGTAATCTCTAATGTTTTAGAGATTATATATTCTTGTTCTAACGGTAAATCAAATGGGATTAATATCATATTGACTCATTAAATCCATGATTACATCTGAAGAAAATATATATGTAAGTATATGTTCATAAAGATTGTAATTAAAAATTCTTTTGTACAAACTGTTAATGGTGAAAATATTTTAACGGGTAGGTAATACCCGAGGAATATTTAGATTTCACATTAATAAGTTACACTGTACATTCTTCAATTTAGATTCAGCAATCATTAACAATACTGCTTAAATCCACACATATACATATCCGTTCACCAAAGAACAACTATTTTCATTCAAATTCAATTTCATATTCGGATTTTGACCGATCAGAATCCAAGTCAAGATTTGACAAGTGGCATAATGAAGAAAATAATGGACAAAATAAAATAGATTAGTAACCAATTAATTAACTACGTAAAATTTTAAACCTATACTAACCAAATCCTAGCTAACTGTTCCTAGCTAACTATTCCTATACCCGTTATGACTATTTCCTTATTATAGTTTATTTATTGTCATTTTATTATCGCAATTCATTTATCTCAATTTTAATTATCGCAATTTATTTATCGCAATTTTAATTATCGCAATTTTAATTATCGCAATTTATTTATCGCAATTTTAATTATCGCAATTTATTTAACCCAATTTTAATACTCGTAATTTTATTTATCGTCATTTAAATACTGTTATTTATTTTACGCACTTTATTTATCATCATTTAAATACTGTTATTTATTTTACGCACTTTATTTATCGTCATTTAATTACTGTAATTTATTTTACGCATTTTAAATATCGTCGGATAAATCGGGACACATGTACACAATATGTCGAGATTACTTCAAAGACAATAGCGATACAATGGATCACGATACGTCTTGATTAACCAGATTATATATTGAACTATTGGACTATTGGACTACTAACATTGGACTACTAACCTTGGACAATTAAAAAGTATTAAAAGAGTAGGAAATATTAATTACAACACATTTGGACCTAAAATATCGTTAATAAGTTACATCTTCTACAGTTAAATAATTCTTCAAGTTTGCCATTTGATTCCATCTTAAACATCATTTGTATCTTGACAATTACAATCTTCATTCAAACCCTTCAAACTCTTGAAAACACCTCGGATTGATAACCAATGATTCAGATATGAGAGTGCTGATGAAGCAGGAAAAGCTATAGATGGTCCTAATGACCAGAAGCTTAATAATAAAGAATGGTGTATTGAAAAGGCTCAGTTTTGAAACTGAAAAAAGGATTGAGCAGACTATGAAGGAGGCTGTGGATAAATCACAAAATCTGTACTTACATAATCCATATGATTCAGTATCTGCTGAAATCTTTAGCGAATACTTTACTCCTTACTTATTCTAAATCCTTGCGGAAAAGTTCTGCAACATCCTTTGATTCTAGATATTTTAAATTCTAAGATATCATCGTATCTTTCGTTATAAATATCTTCGATATTTCTGAAGATACCTTCATAAATATCTTTGTCCGAAATTATCTATCTCCTCATGCTATCTATGTTACATCATGAAAGAAACTGTTTTAGTTTCTATCCTTCTATAAAATTTGAGTTTAAATTATGAATGTTTCTGGAGTAGTGTTGGGAATTGAAGCATGAGTTAGTATAATATAATGACGCCCGGCCAACGTGATTATAGTCATGTTGGAATTTATAATGGAACGTGATGATGGTTCACAGATCATACCCACATCATGACCCATGTTACATAACTCTTTCATTCTACTTAACCTCTAAAAACATCAAGAAAATATTTCTCTTGATGATTCGGTCTTTTTCGTGAATTCTGGTAATTCGACAAATCAAATCGTGCTATTACCCTTCCTTTCTGTTTAATATATTATAATCATTCAAAACTCCATACCTACGAATTTTGGACCATTACCTGCTTTACTTAAGGTCGAGAAGAGAAAACAGAAGCATGGAACTCCGAGTTGTAAGAGAAAATATAAAGCCTGATAACAACACAGGAACTACAGACCGTGTATATCAATGCATATAGCAATATAAAGGCACGTGAGAATTAAAAACACTACTACCCCAAGAGCGAAATAGAAGTAAACAGATTCCTCCGGTGGGAGTTGAAAAAGAAGGATGATTGTCACGATAGTCAATATAAGGTCAAAGACCAGAACTGGATTGAGCATTTCCACAATCTTTTGAAAGTTGGAATTAAGGGAAGTAAGATGAGAGTGGTGAGAATAATGGAATGGAAGAGATGAATTTATAGCAAAATATTAGACAAAGAAATCAAGGCAGATGACCGCATTTAATCAAAGAGGATCTTAGTTTCCTTAATTACCGAAGAATCAAATCTTATATAGATTTCGATGATTTTCATTAAATTCCTTGAATTCCGAAAATCAATCATGACTACGTCAAAAGTTAAGACGAATCTCTATTTCTTTATTTCAATCTTTTGCGATAGCTTCACTTATACTCTTCGCGTAATCGAATTGTTTTATCCATATTACTCAATGATGATAAAACGCTATTTATCAACTCATATGCATCATGAAAACATTTTTATTGTTAAATATGACAAACACACTCAAATTTTGGGACAAAATTTCTTTAACGGGTAGGTACTGTGACGACCCGGAAAATTTTGACTAATTTTAAATCATACTCTCGATACGATTCAGTATTTTTGACGTGATAAGAAAAGTCTAGTAGGTTGAGTCTCAAAAATTTTGAACTGTTTCATGTACTCAATTACCCTCCGACTGTTCTCGACGATTCACGAATAACTATTTGTAAATAGATATATATATATATATATATATACTAATTAGAAATATAATTTGAAATATTATATTATTTAGTTATTAGAATTAATTTTATAAAATAAAATAATATAAGATATAATAAAGTTTATTATTAAAATGAATATATATATATATATATATATATATATATAGAGTATATTAAATGTAATTATTTAATGATTGTAATACTCGTTATATATATATATATATATATATATATATATATATATATATATATATATATATATATATACTAATTAGAAATATAATTTGAAATATTATATTATTTAGTTATTAAAATTAATTTTATAAATTAAAATAATATAAGATATAATAAAGTTTATTATTAAAATGAATATATATATATATATATATATATATATATATATATATATATATATATATATATATATATATATATATATATATATATATATATATATATATATATATAGTATATTAAATGTAATTATTTAATGATTGTAATACTCGTTGGACGTTTCGATTATTATTTAGAGAAGTTTAATACGAACTTATGAAATTTTAAAATAAACGGTGATCCGAAAATGAGTGATATAAATTATAGACTTATTAAAAATGTATTTAGGAGCTATCTGTTAAATTTTAACACTTTTTATATTTTACCTGAGATCGAGCGCGGATAGTGATTTAAATTTCATTTAATAAACTTTAAAAAGGTTAATGACCAAAATTATACAATAATGACTGAAACAAATAAAGATAATAAAAGTGTCGGTAGAAATAATAGGCTGCTTAACTGTTATTCATTTCACACGTTTGATTAATTATTATTTATTATGATATATTATATTTAAATCTTTTGGTCCATGCTGAATTTTAATCAAGGTAGATGTTTATTTTTCTTGACTTGGGCCTACACTTGTTTTTGGCGATATGTTTTAGTTCCCGAAAAATAAAAACAAAGAAAGAAAGAAAGCAATAAGAGTGGGGTGGGGACCAAGACACTTTATGAATATATATCCATGCATCTCATGCATGACAGGGAGTATTTGATTCAATAATACATATTATATATATATATATATATATATATATATATATATATATATATATATATATATATATATATATATATATATATATATATATATATATATATATGATACATATAGGCATATGAATATATCACCACACTCCCACTTGTCTATTCCCTCTGCAACAAAATGAAAAACACCACAGAACACCAACCCAATAATTGTCATTATCTTTGTTCTATCTTTCAAGATCATCAAACCCACTCTCTCTCATCGTCGGAGAGATTCCATTTATCACCGATTAACCTCCTTTTTCGTCATTTTAAATTTCATTTCAAGATTTTATATTTCATGATTTATACCATCAAATTATTGATCGATTGAAGATTCTTTTTCTTAATTTCTTAGTTCCATTCACTGTAAAAAGATTCCTACTTTCGTTTATTCTTGAAGATAAATAAATCACCTAGGATTTGGGGTTTCTTTATTTTTTCGAAGAATTGTTATTTTTATTCAAAAGCTTCGATCTTTCAAGTTGTCTCCAAGGAAAATTAGCATCTGTGGTGCAGTTACGGCCTAGCGGGTATGTCTTACTACACACACCTTAACTTGAAGAAGTCGCAGCAGCCGTCACTTAAAGCATCCATGCTCATTTTGTAGTGACCCGAACTTTTCCATGTTTATATATATTAATTGAGATTGATATTTACATGATTAAATGTTTCCAACATGTTAAGCAATCAAACTTGTTAAGACTTGATTAATTGAAATATGTTTCATATAGACAATTGACCACCCAAGTTGACCGGCGATTCACGAACGTTAAAACTTGTAAAAACGACATGACGATATATATATGGATATACATATGGTTAACATGAGATTATGATAAGTAAGTATCTCCATAAGTATATTAACAATGAGTTATATACATATAAACAAGACTACTAACTTAAGGATTTCGAAACGAGACATATATGTAATGATTATCGTTGTAACTACATTTAAATGTATATATATCATATTAAGATATATTAATATATCATAATATCATGATAATATAATAATTTAACATCTCATTAGATATAATAAACAATGGGTTAACAACATTAATTGAGATCGTTAACTTAAAGGTTTCAAAACAACACTTACATGTAACGACTAACGATGACTTAACGACTCAGTTAAAATGTATATACATGTAGTGTATTTAGATGTATTAAAATACTTTTGGAAGACTTCAAGACATATATCAAAACACTCATACTTAACGAAAATGGTTACAGTTACTTTCCCATTCTTTTCTTTCATCAAGAATTCTAGTCGTATTCTTACCCGTATTATACACAGCTTCAAAACGTACTTACTATGGGTATATACCAATAGGAACTAGCATGGGATTCCACTCTTGATTATTTCATGTATGACTAATCAATTTTAACTTCTACCATGAGCTAGTCAACTAACTAGAACTCCTTTTAACCCCACTCACCACTCACCAATTACCACTCATCATTCACTCCATTTCACTTCCAATTCTCTTTCTAATTCTCTCTCAACACACACACACACACACACACACACTATTATGAACATATTTTTCTAGTAGTTAATCATCATCTTCATTAAAAATCACTTCAAGCATCAAGCTATAATCATCATAGGAAGAACACTTCAAGAACAATTCAAAAATCCCTTCAAGTTTACTAATTTACTTCCAAGCTTTCTAATCCATTCCAAGTAATCATCTAAGATCAAGAAACCTTTGTTATATACAGTAGGTTATCTTTCTTATTCAAGGTAATATTCATATTCAAATTTTGATTCAATTTCTATAACTATAAACTATCTTAATTCGAGTAAAAATCTTACTTGAACTTGTTTTTGTGTCATGATCCTACTTCAAGAACTTTCAAGCCATCCAAGATCCTTTGAAGCTAGATCATTTCTTGACACTTCCAGTAGGTTTACCTACTAAACTTGAGGTAGTAATGATGTTCATAACATCATTCGATTCATACATATAAAGCTATCTTATTCGAAGGTTTAAACTTGTAATCACTAGAACATAGTTTAGTTAATTCTAAACTTGTTCGCAAATAAAAGTTAATCCTTCTATCTTGACTTTTAAAATCAACTAAACACATGTTCTATATCTATATGATATGCTAACTTAATGATTTAAAACCTGGAAACACGAAAAACAACGTAAAACCGGATTTACGCCGTCGTAGTAACACCGCGGGCTGTTTTGAGTTAGTTAATTAAAAACTATGATAAACTTTGATTTAAAAGTTGTTATTCTGAGAAAATGATTTTTATTATGAACATGAAACTATATCCAAAAATTATGGTTAAACTCAAAGTGGAAGTATGTTTTCTAAAATGGTCATCTAGATGTCGTTCTTTCGACTGAAATGACTACCTTTACAAAAATGACTTGTAACTTATTTGTCTGACTATAAACCTATACTTTTTCTGTTTAGATTCATAAAATAGAGTTCAATATGAAACCATAGCAATTTGATTCACTCAAAACGGATTTAAAATGAAGAAGTTATGGGTAAAACAAGATTGGATAATTTTTCTCATTTTAGCTACGTGAAAATTGGTAACAAATCTATTCCAACCATAACTTAATCAACTTGTATTGTATATTATGTAATCTTGAGATACCATAGACACGTATACCATGTTTCGACCTATCATGTCAACACATCTATATATATTTCGGAACAACCATAGACACTCTATATGTGAATGTTGGAGTTAGCTATACAGGGTTGAGGTTGATTCCAAAATATATATAGTTTGAGTTGTGATCAATACTGAGATACGTATACACTGGGTCGTGGATTGATTCAAGATAATATTTATCGATTTATTTCTGTACATCTAACTGTGGACAACTAGTTGTAGGCTACTAACGAGGACAGCTGACTTAATGAACTTAAAACATCAAAATATATTAAAAGTGTTGTAAATATATTTTGAACATACTTTAATATATATGTATATATTGTTATAGGTTCGTGAATCAACAGTGGCCAAGTCTTACTTCTCGACGAAGTAAAAATCTGTGAAAGTGAGTTATAGTCCCACTTTTAAAATCTAATATTTTTGGGATGAGAATACATGCAGGTTTTATAAATGATTTACAAAATAGACACAAGTACGTGAAACTACATTCTATGGTTGAATTATCGAAATCGAATATGCCCCTTTTTATTAAGTCTGGTAATCTAAGAATTAGGGAACAGACACCCTAATTGACGCGAATCCTAAAGATAGATCTATTGGGCCTAACAAACCCCATCCAAAGTACCGGATGCTTTAGTACTTCGAAATTTATATCATATCCGAAGGGTGTCCCGGAATGATGGGGATATTCTTATTTATGCATCTTGTTAATGTCGGTTACCAGGTGTTCACCATATGAATGATTTTTATCTCTATGTATGGGATGTGTATTGAAATATGAAATCTTGTGGTCTATTGTTACGATTTGATATATATAGGTTAAACCTATAACTCACCAACATTTTTGTTGACGTTTAAAGCATGTTTATTCTCAGGTGAATATTAAGAGCTTCCGCTGTTGCATACTAAAATAAGGACAAGATTTGGAGTCCATGTTTGTATGATATTGTGTAAAAACTGCATTCAAGAAACTGATTTCGATGTAACATATTTGTATTGTAAACCATTATGTAATGGTCGTGTGTAAACTGGATATTTTAGATTATCATTATTTGATAATCTACGTAAAGCTTTTTAAACCTTCATTTATAAAATAAAGGTTATGGTTTGTTTTAAAAATGAATGCAGTCTTTGAAAAACGTCTCATATAGAGGTCAAAACCTCGCAACGAAATCAATTAATATGGAACGTTTTTAATCAATAAGAACGGGACATTTCAGTTGGTATCCGAGCGTTGGTCTTAGAGAACCAGAATTTTGTATTAGTGTGTCTTATCGAGTTTGTTAGGATGCATTAGTGAGTCTGGACTTCGACCGTGTTTACTTGAAAAATGATTGTTTAACAAATTTTGTTGGAAACTATATATTTTTAACATGTGAATATTATGTGATATATTAATCTCTTAACGCGTTTGATATTATGTGATAGATGTCTACCTCTAGAACAAGTCCCATTGACTCACCTAATAATAATGAAGAGTCAAATATAAATTGGAATGATTCGTGGACTGATTCACAAGTTCCCGAAGAGGAACCGGAAGAAGAGTCGGAACCGGAAGAAGAATCGGAACCGGAAGAAGAATCGGAACCGGTGGGGGAAATAATAAAACGGTTAAGTAAAAGAAAATCCTCAACCAACCGACCAAGGTTAATTATGGTCAATGGTGTTTCCGCTAAGGAAGCAAAATATTGGGAGGATTACCAATTCTCCGATGAATCGGATTCTGACGAGAATTCCGATGATGTTATAGAAATTACCCCAACTGAATTTAAAAAGGCAAAAGAAAATAATAAGGGAAAGGGCATAAAAATAGAGAAATCTAATTCCAACCCCGATGAACTTTATATGTATCGTCAACCCCCGAAGTCCTTAAGTTGTAACAATGACCCGGGAACCTCTAAACCACCAGGTTTTTCTAAACCAATGTGGAAAACGACGGCTCGTATTAGGGGAACATCATATATCCCTAGAAACTTGGCAAAATGAACCAAAACCGAAGAAGAAGAAACAAGCGAGTCGGAATAAGATAGTTGTATTCGTGTGGTGTAATATATGTAATATAGTGTGCTTATGCTTTATGATATATGTAAAAATTGCTTGTATTAATAAGTATTTTTTTTATGAATCTAACTCTTGTCTATTTTACAGTATAAAAACACAAAATGGATAGACAACCCAATATTTTAAGAGACCTACCCGGAGACATGATTGATGAAATCTTGTCTAGAGTCGGTCAGAATTCTTCAGCACAACTATTTAAGGCGAGATCAGTTTGTAAGACATTCGAAGAACGTTCCAAGAATGCCTTGGTTTATAAAAGGCTTTCGTTCGAAAGATGGGGGATATCACATTGGGAAATCCATAAGTTACGATGTGTTTACTTTGACGCATATATTGCGGGGAACCCAAATGCTATTTTACGCAATGGGTTAAGAAATTATTTTGACTCAATATATCCGAATATTGGACTTCGTGATTTAGAAAAAGCGGCTAACATGCAACATAAAGAAGCATGTTATGCTTACGGATTAGTAATGTTCGCTTCTCACCAAAGTGAGAACAAGAACATCGGCCTACAACTATTAAACAAAACGTTCCCACAAGTGACGGAGTCGGTAATTGGGGTAAGAAATGAGGTTTTTAGATTATTACGGGACTGTTGGACATTACGTAACCCTCGTTCCTTTGACGACGTTACAACACGCTGTCTTATCAACGGCCATAACGGTTATGTTCCACAAGACCAAGGATGGGAAGTAGTCCTAGTAAAACCAGAATGCATGACTTGTTTCTGGACGTATGAATTACGTGTCTTTATTGCCTTTGCTGAACGAATTGTGTACTAGCTAGAATTATCTTTACAACTATCTTGTATCAAAGTTATTGTGTGCTATATTTCATGCTTTATGTAAAATAAGCGGTATTGTAAGTTTGTAAAATATTGTATAAAAGTTTGAACGCGAAATATTATTATAATCAGTTTTTCATATAGAATTGTAGTAGTTGAATTGTATATTAGCTACTAAGTATGAACTTAACGGGTAGGTACTACCCGAATTTAAACTTATAAAACGCTAATATGAAGAAAAAGCTTTTATAAATGAGTTCATATTATGCTACGAAATACTATTAACTACTCTTAATATTCTGTATGATTAACTTGTTCCATTTGAATATTTTGAAGGAAATGGCACCGACTACTCGACACACCGCGAATATGAATGAAGAGGAATTCCGTACTTTTTTAGCTTTAAACATAGCCGCAGTACAGGCTGCGCTACATACCAACAATAACCTTGGATCTAGCAGTACAGGAAATCGTGTAGGATCCACCTACAAAGAATTCACTGCCTGCAAACCTTTGGAATTTGATGGAACCGAAGGACCGATCGGATTGAAACGGTGGATCGAGAAGGTCGAATCGGTGTTTGCCATAAGTAAGTGTACTGAAGAGGACAAAGTGAAGTACGCTACGCATACCTTCACAGGTTCTGCGTTAACATGGTGGAATACCTATATAGAGCAAGTGGGACAAGACGATGTGTACGCACTACCGTGGTCAGCATTCAAGCACTTGATGAACGAGAAGTACCGTCCCAGAACCGAGGTCAATAAGCTCAAGACAGAACTTAGAGGGTTACGAACCCAAGGATTTGATATTACCACGTACGAAATACGATTCACAGAATTGTGCCTATTGTGTCCGGGAGCATTCGAAGATGAGGAAGAGAAGATCGGCGCGTTTGTGAAAGGATTACCGGAAAGAATCCAAGAAGATATAAGTTCACACGAGCCCGCCTCCATACAACAGGCATGTAGAATGGCTCACAAACTAGTGAACCAGATTGAAGAAAGAATTAAAGAACAGACTGCTGAAGAGGCCAATGTGAAGCAAGTCAAAAGAAAGTGGGAGGAAAACGGTGATAAGAATCACCAATACAACAACAACAGCAATTACAACAATAATCGCAACAATTATCCCAACAATCGCAACATCAATCGCAACTACAACAAACGGCCCAACAATAACAACAACAACAACAACAACAACAACTACAACAATCATCCCAAAAACAATAATAACCGCAACAACAACAACAATCAGAAGCAGCTATGCCAAAGGTGTGAAAAGTATCACTCGGGGTTCTGCACCAAATTTTGCAACAAGTGTAAAAGAAACGGTCATAGCGCGGCGAAGTGTGAGGTCTACGGACCAGGGGTTAATAGAACGAAAGGAACAAATGGTGTCGGAACGAGTAATGGCGGAGCAAGTAGTGTCGGAGCAAGTTATGCCAATGTAGTTTGTTATAAATGTGGAAAATCGGGCCACATTATTAGAAATTGCCCGAACCAGGAGAACACAAATGGACAAGGCCGCGGAAGAGTTTTCAATATTAATGCGGCAGAGGTACAGGAAGACCCGGAGCTTGTTACAGGTACATTTCTTATTGACAATAAATCTGCTTACGTTTTATTTGATTCGGGTGCGGATAGAAGCTATATGAGTAGAGATTTTTGTGCTAAATTAAGTTGTCCATTGACGCCTTTGGATAGTAAATTTTTACTCGAATTAGCAAATGGTAAATTAATTTCAGCAGATAATATATGTCGGAATCGAGAAATTGAACTGGTTAGCGAAACATTTAAGATTGACTTGATACCAGTAGAGTTAGGGAGTTTTAATGTGATAATCGGTATGGACTGGTTGAAAGAAGTGAAAGCAGAGATCGTTTGTTACAAAAATGCAATTCGCATTATACGAGAAAAAGGAAAACCCTTAATGGTGTACGGAGAAAAGGGCAACACGAAGCTACATCTTATTAGTAATTTGAAGGCACAAAAACTAATAAGAAAAGGTTGCTATGCTGTTCTAGCACACGTCGAGAAAGTACAAACTGAAGAAAAGAGCATCAATGATGTTCCCGTCGCAAAAGAATTTCCCGATGTATTTCCGAAAGAATTACCGGGATTACCCCCACATCGATCCTTTGAATTTCAAATAGATCTTGTACCAGGAGCTGCACCAATAGCTCGTGCTCCTTACAGACTCGCACCCAGCGAGATGAAAGAACTGCAAAGCCAATTACAAGAACTTTTAGAGCATGGTTTCATTCGACCAAGCACATCACCGTGGGGAGCTCCTGTTTTGTTTGTCAAGAAGAAAGATGGTACATTCAGGTTGTGTATCGACTACCGAGAGTTGAACAAACTTACCATCAAGAACCGCTACCCACTACCGAGAATCGACGACTTATTTGATCAACTACAAGGCTCGTCTGTTTATTCAAAGATTGACTTACGTTCCGGGTATCATCAAATGCGGGTGAAAGAAGATGATATTCCAAAGACTGCTTTCAGAACACGTTATGGTCATTACGAGTTTATGGTTATGCCATTTGGTTTAACTAATACACCAGCTGTGTTCATGGACCTTATGAACCGAGTGTGTGGACCATACCTTGACAAGTTTGTCATTGTTTTCATTGATGACATACTTATTTACTCAAAGAATGACCAAGAACACGGTGAACATTTGAGAAAGGTGTTAGAAGTATTGAGGAAGGAAGAATTGTACGCTAAATTTTCAAAGTGTGCATTGTGGTTGGAAGAAGTTCAATTCCATTGTCACATAGTGAACAAAAAAGGTATTAAGGTGGATCCGGCAAAGATAGAAACTGTTGAAAAGTGGGAAACCCCGAAAACTCCGAAACACATACGCCAGTTTTTAGGACTAGCTGGTTACTACAGAAGGTTCATCCAAGACTTTTCTAGAATAGCAAAACCCTTGACTGCATTAATGCATAAAGGGAAGAAATTTGAATGGAAGGATGAACAAGAGAAAGCGTTTCAGTTATTGAAGAAAAAGCTAACTACGGCACCTATATTGTCATTGCCTGAAGGGAATGATGATTTTGTGATTTATTGTGACGCATCAAAGCAAGGTCTCGGTTGTATATTAATGCAACGAACGAAGGTGATTGCTTATGCGTCTAGACAATTGAAGATTCAAGAGCAAAATTATACGACGCATGATTTGGAATTAGGCGCGGTTGTTTTTGCATTAAAGACTTGGAGGCACTACTTACTTATATGGGGTCAAAAGTATTATATATACCGACCACAAAAGTCTTCAACACATATTTAATCAGAAACAACTGAATATGAGGCAGCGTAGGTGGATTGAATTGTTGAATGATTACGACTTTGAGATTCGTTACCACCCGGGGAAGGCAAATGTGGTAGCCGATGCCTTGAGCAGGAAGGGCAGAGAACCCATTCGAGTAAAATCTATGAATATAATGATTCATAATAACCTTACTACTCAAATAAAGGAGGCGCAACAAGGAGTTTTAAAAGAAGGAAATTTAAAGGATGAAATACCCAAAGGATCGGAGCAGCATCTTAATATTCGGGAAGACGGAACCCGGTATAGGGCTGAAAGGATTTGGGTACCAAAATTTGGAGATATGAGAGAAATGGTACTTAGAGAAGCTCATAAAACCAGATACTCAATACATCCTGGAACGGGAAAGATGTACAAGGATCTCAAGAAACATTTTTGGTGGCCGGGTATGAAAGCCGATGTTGCTAAATACGTAGGAGAATGTTTGACGTGTTCTAAGGTCAAAGCTGAGCATCAGAAACCATCAGGTCTACTTCAACAACCCGAAATCCCAGAATGGAAATGGGAAAACATTACCATGGATTTCATCACTAAATTGCCAAGGACTGCAAGTGGTTTTGATACTATTTGGGTAATAGTTGATCGTCTCACCAAATCAGCACACTTCCTGCCAATAAGAGAAGATGACAAGATGGAGAAGTTAGCACGACTGTATTTGAAGGAAGTCATCTCCAGACATGGAATACCAATCTCTATTATGGTAGACACTCTATATGTGAATGTTGGAGTTAGCTATACAGGGTTGAGGTTGATTCCAAAATATATATAGTTTGAGTTGTGATCAATACTGAGATACGTATACACTGGGTCGTGGATTGATTCAAGATAATATTTATCGATTTATTTCTGTACATCTAACTGTGGACAACTAGTTGTAGGTTACTAACGAGGACAGCTGACTTAATAAACTTAAAACATCAAAATATATTAAAAGTGTTGTAAATATATTTTGAACATACTTTAATATATATGTATATATTGTTATAGGTTCGTGAATCAACAGTGGCCAAGTCTTACTTCTCGACGAAGTAAAAATCTGTGAAAGTGAGTTATAGTCCCACTTTTAAAATCTAATATTTTTGGGATGAGAATACATGCAGGTTTTATAAATGATTTACAAAATAGACACAAGTACGTGAAACTACATTCTATGGTTGAATTATCGAAATCGAATATGCCCCTTTTTATTAAGTCTGGTAATCTAAGAATTAGGGAACAGACACCCTAATTGACGCGAATCCTAAAGATAGATCTATTGGGCCTAACAAACCCCATCCAAAGTACTGGATGCTTTAGTACTTCGAAATTTATATCATATCCGAAGGGTGTCCCGGAATGATGGGGATATTCTTATTTATGCATCTTGTTAATATCGGTTACCAGGTGTTCTCCATATGAATGATTTTTATCTCTATGTATGGGATGTGTATTGAAATATGAAATCTTGTGGTCTATTGTTACGATTTGATATATATAGGTTAAACCTATAACTCACCAACATTTTTGTTGACGTTTAAAGCATGTTTATTCTCAGGTGAATATTAAGAGCTTCCGCTGTTGCATACTAAAATAAGGACAAGATTTGGAGTCCATGTTTGTATGATATTGTGTAAAAACTGCATTCAAGAAACTGATTTCGATGTAACATATTTGTATTGTAAACCATTATGTAATGGTCGTGTGTAAACTGGATATTTTAGATTATCATTATTTGATAATCTACGTAAAGCTTTTTAAACCTTCATTTATAAAATAAAGGTTATGGTTTGTTTTAAAAATGAATGCAGTCTTTGAAAAACGTCTCATATAGAGGTCAAAACCTCGCAACGAAATCAATTAATATGGAACGTTTTTAATCAATAAGAACGGGACATTTCACATTTTACCCAAGTTAAAGCTTGACAAAGAAAATGGAGTCGATCATGATCATGGCAACCATGGAGACGAATTGGTTTAATGATCACCACCCTCGTAAGCCACCCACACCATCTTTTTCCGTCACCATAAACATACGGGAACCACCTCCACCGCCGAACCAAACCATCACCATCTTCTCTAACTGAACAACCCATCCGTCACCCTTAACCTCTCAAAAACACCACCAACAACAACCATCTACTACCACTGGGTAATTTTATTTTTTTCTGTCAATCAACAACAAGGAAACTAAACCACCGTTATTCGAATTCTAGCTTCCATGTCTACTGTTTTTGTTTCTGGTCAGAAACCCATTACCACGATACCATGTCCAATACTAGCTGCGTTTTATTTTTATTTTTTTCTGTTTACTTCTTCAACCGATAACCACACAAACCACCATTTGAACTACTACGCTACTTGTTTCTTCATCCTACACAGTAAACCACCACTACCTTGAAAATCATTACGATGTGGAGGTGATGTAAAAAGGTACTTAATTAAAGAGGTAGACGATGATAAGTCGATGATGAATACGAGTGAAGATAAGGATGAATGAAACCCTTTTATTTTCATGTTGTCGACCACAAATTCTTTGTAAATGAATCTGTATACCGAAACCTTTCTAATGATGAAATGTGGGCTGTTGTTTCTACTTGTGTTGTTTCATTTTTTTAACTTCCTAGTTGGGCTTATGAACCACTATTGGGCTGCAAGATTTATTAGGCCGAAAAGAATAAGAAAACATATTATTGGGTTAAATATGTTTCGGTTATTAATTAAAACATAAAATTAACTGGCAGCTTGATGGTTTATTGTGTTTGGTGTTAAGCGAGAGGTCTCGAGTTCGAGCCCAGGCTGGGGCATTTTTTTCGAAAAAAGAAGCAGAAGATAGACAGTTATATTGGGTTAAATATATATGGGTTAGTATTAATTTCAGAAAAACATGCTAGCTCAGCTGGTCTAAGGAAATGTCGGGTTAGTGGGAGGTCGTGGGTTCAAACCCGGGCTTGGGCATTTTTTTGGGCTACTTCTTTGAGGTAGTTATTAAATTATTTATTTATTATTATTATTATCTTATATTAATCATTATTTATTTATTTATTTATTATTCTTATCTTATATTAATCAATATCATCATTATTATAATTATTATTATTATTATTATTATTATTATTATTATTATTATTATTATTATTATTATTATTATTATTATTATTATTATTATTATTATTATTATTTTATCAATTTTTATTACACTAAGATTAATATTATAATTGTTATCATTAAAATGAGTATTAAGACTATTATTGCTATTATTAATATTGTTATCAGTATTATCCTTAAAATTGACATTTTTATTTAAATTATCATTTTTATGAACATTATCATTTTTAAATTTTTGTTAGTTATAAAAGTATTACCATTACTATTATTATCATTATTATTACTAATATTATTTTATCAAATAAATACTAGTTATATAAAAATATATATACTTAATACATATTACATAACTATATTAATATTACACATAACAAATTATTGATTTTTGATATAATACCAATTACAAATATATATAGATTAATATAACTATATGTATAAATATTAATTAGTTTACAAAATAAATATATATAGCATATAACTGAAAATATAATATATAAAGTTGTTCGATTTTGATTTTATGTGTTAATATATATATATATATATATATAGGTTCGTGAATCCGAGGCCAACCTTTCATTGTTCAGTTCCGTCATATGCATATTTTACTACAAAATATCATATCGTGAGTTTCATTTGCTCCCTTTTTAAATGATTTTGCAATATATATTTTGGGACTGAGAATACATGTGCTGCTTTTATAAATGTTTTACGAAATAGACACAAGTAATCGAAACTACATTCTATGGTTGGATTATCGAATCGAATATCACCCTTTTTAGTCTGGTAATCTAAGAATTAGGGAACAGAAACCCTAATTGACGTGAATCATAAAGATAGATCTATTGGGCCTGATAAACCCCATCAGGGTTACGGATGCTTTAGTACTTCGATTTTTTCATGTTCGATGAGAGTCCCGGAATGATGGGGATATTCTAGATGCATTTTGTTAATGTCGGTTACCAGGTGTTCACCATATTAATGATTTTTATCTCTATGCAGTTTGCGAAATGCCTGATATGAGGTGGATGTTTATGAAAAATGAAAATCTTGTGGTCTATAAAAGTTATGGAAATAATTGTTATGATTAACCTATGAACTCACCAACCTTTTGGTTGACACTTTTAAGCATGTTTATTCTCAGATATGAAAGAAATCTTCCGCTGTGCGTTTGCTCATTTTAAAGATATACTTGGTGTCATTCATGGCATATTTAGGTCAGTACCTCACAATGGAACCAAATGTTGAAGTGTTCGTCCAGGTGGATTAGGACGGGCCTCTTCAACCGTGTTATGAACTGTGCGGGTGAGTGGTTAAGGAAAACTATTGTTTTGGTTAAGATGATACGTACGATTGAGATGAGACTTGTACAAGTCACTGATCACTCGTGTGGTGAACCGTACGGATCATTAGATTCATTGGTGGGTGTTCAGTCACAGACTAAATGTACGAGTAAGTTTTCAACTGCACGGTTTAGTGTTCTCGAACGTGCGAGTGAGGGTGTTACTCGCACGATTGGCAGACCAGTTGTAAAGTGCTTAAGTGTTGGTATTTGGTGTTATTGTCTTGTTGTCAGGTTGTTGTCAAGACATTATTACTAACTGTGTTATGTCTATTCTCAGGTGAAAAAGATAAGGAGAAAGCTCAGTAGTCAGAATCTGAGCCGTTGCTGGTAATTGGTAAGTGGGTTTATCTTCAAATAGAGTTTAAATAGCAAATCATGCTAGTGTGGATTACTCTGATTACCCTGTGTAGTGTAGTAATTTCCATGCTAGTTGGATAGTTGCATGCTATGTGATTAATATGTTGTATATGTGCATTGTGCTTGACACTAGCCGTTCCTTGGGAGGTTGGGGATTCGCAACTGTTCCCAGGGAGGTTGAAGTCCGTATGAGGTCAACTGTTCCAAGGGAGGTTAGGTCTCAATCTGCTGATGGGTGATTGATTCAGTAGAGGGGACTATCGGTAGATGCTAGCCTGATCAGCTAGGTCGTGTGCCCGTACAAGCCGCCGATCCTCATATTGTCTTTGTTTGTATGCTTGTTGGTTGTAATCATGTTAGTTAATTTTTGTATGATGGATTACTTAAGCTTAATCTGTAGATAGATTCCATTCACTTAGCGGTACGCTAATCCCCTACATTCCTCCCCTACAGGATTAGGTGTTGCTGTTGGGATCGGGTCGTGAAGTGTGAAGACATGTTTGACTAGTAACTCTGATGTTGACAATTGTAACCATGTTTGTAATAATGTAACACCGTTTGTGAAAGTTAAACTTAATTTCGTGGTTTTCTGTAAATATGAATAATGATGTCATGTTTGATAATCAAATGTCTTCCGCTGTGTTTTTTTAAAAAATGGCCGGTGTTACAAGTTGGTATCAAAGCATAGGTTTGACAGCAAGTACATGCGTGTATCTTGTTCTCAAACCTTGAGTGGAGTCAAACATGTCTGTGGGTGGGGCTAAGTGAATGCTGGGATACGTGTATGGTAGTTGTGTTGAGCTAACCAGTTATCCACTAAGCTTTTGTGTGAGCTGTTTTGTAGCACAAGTATGGCTAACAGAGATGCAAACGCTACCGGCCTGACAAACCCCGTAACATACAGACAAACCCCGTAACATACAGAGCACCAGACGAGGGTGTTGAGTCTGATGATGATGATCAACAGAGTTATACTCATGAGTTAGAAAGTAAACTAAAAGAAGCTCAGGATAAATTTACTGAGCTTGAGGTGGTAAATCCTGCGGGAAATGATGATACTCCACCTGGATTTCCGATGGCACAATCCCAAACAGTACTAAACATTAACCAGACTCAATTCCAATACCCAGGGTAAAATCAGTTACCTCAACAGTACTTAATGCCAACACAAAATACTTTTCCTTTTCAAAATCCAATGTTAATGAACCCATCCCAAATGCAGATGTTCCAACAACCCTTTGTTCAACCCTATAAGAAATGTACTTACAAAAAGTTCTTAGATTGCAAACCCCAGAGTATTCGGGAAGTTTAGATCCGACAGAAACTATGAATTGGTTGATGGAGGTTGAAAGGGCTTTGGAAGCATGTCATTGTGAACTGAAGTTGCGGGTTATGTATGCTAGTAGATTGTTAAAGTGAAGAGCTATGGTTTGGTGGAATGCATTGACGTCCAGTATTCCAAAGGAATATGTTAATCAGATTACTTGAGAACAGTTCCAAGGGAAAATTTGTGAACAATATTGTTCTTCGGTAAACCTTAATCGGATGAAGACTGAGTTTTTAGAAATGAAAATGATGCCTCAGATGTCAATCGATGAAGTGATTGGTCAGTTTATGAATAAGTTGAGATTTGTATCTCAGTGGGTACCAGATGAATCATCAAGGATTCAACATTTTGTTAATATGATCTTACCAGAGTATAGAATGTCAGTGAGGATGGAAACAAGTTTGTCTCAGGCCTTTGTTACGGCCAGAATGGTGGAAAGTGATTTAAAAGCGGCAAGAGGAATGATGGAAGGGAGTATGATGACTCCGAGTGGTCAAACGGGTGGTCAATCCAGTGGTAAGTCAAAGAAATTGTTTGGGTTTAAACAAAAAGGTAAGAGTCGACAGAGTGGTTCAGGGTCTGGATCAGGTAGAGGGAATTGGTGCCACACTTGTCTACACACAATGGTCAATGTTCAGACGCAACAAGACGGTGTTTGAGGTGTGGTATTATCGGGAATGAGTCCCAAGCATGTTCATTGGAGTTTTCATCAACCAGGGCAACGTGCTATAAGTTGTCCGTCCAAGAGTGTGAGTTCCGGGGCAGGGTCATGAAACGACCCAACCCGTTATTCAATTTTTTAGGAGGTTGAACACCTCTGTCAGCTATAACCCGCGGCACGCCAGATTAAGCTGTGGCTCAGCTTATCAATGTTGCTGAAGGTCAGTGACTTACATATCCTCGGGTCCCAAATTGTTCTTTTGCCCACAGCGCACCTCAATAGGCCGCGGCACGGCTTAGGCCTTGGCCTGATGCTGGTTTCCATTTTATTACGTAAGTCCCAATTTTAGCAACCACAAAACGTCAATTGACCCCAAAACCTGTTTAACAACATAAATACATAATTTAAGTTACATTAGGTCAACGACACGGGCACGACGACCCCGGGAACATAATGGCACGTTTTAACATAACCTAAAAGACACTTTCGACCCAAAGCGTTTAAATTCTACCTAAAGCCGAGCATGGTGATTGGGATTACACTACCCAATCCTAAGTCCAATCTAAAAGCAAGTCTTCTAAAGCAACCCGCAATAGTCCACTAATCCCCGCGCTTACCCTTGCCACCTCTTCCACGCGAATCTATAAAAAATATAAACAACGAGAGGGTAAGCTATAAAGCTTAGTGAGGATAAACATACTATATACATACATATGCATAAATCGAATACGTATCACCAACACAAATAATAAACACATACCGCATCCAAGTATAACTAGCAAGCTATACAATAAGTACCACCATGCCATATCCACAAGATTAGCTACAACACAACAATATATATATATATATATATATATATATATATATATATATATATATATATATACGTCTACCCAAAAATCCCGACGTTAATCCCTTAACCTCAAACACACGAAGGTTGGCCGAACTACACATGCCTAAGTGAATCCGAAACCACACGCGATTCATGATGTCGTACGAGGTGTATATAAAATAGTTATTAATTTTAGCAGAAAACATGATGTGGTAGCGTGAGGGTACGAAATAGTATTATTTTTAATACAAAATACTACAAAATATGACACAAGTTTTATTAATTTACGGATGGGATATACCTAAACCTTGCTACAACACTATAGGCAGTGTACCTAATCGTAGAGTAGTGTAGTTTTTAGTAAGTCCGGTTCGTTCCACAGGGAGCTGGTGAAGTTAACGCTATATTATTAAGTTTATTTGTAAAAATATATATATAAATAAGTAGTAGTATTATTATAAAATGGGGGTTTTACCGTTTAATGACCGGTTTGTCGATTTTAAGCGTAAAAATAAATGACAAAAATTAAAGTGCGTAAAATAAATTGCGATAAATAAAATGACAGAAAATAAAATTACGAGTAATAAAATGACAGTAAATAAAGATACGATGAGAAATATAATAAAAGAGTTATGCTTATTTAAACTTCCGTAATCATGATGTTTGACGTGTTGATTTTAATTTATTACCATGGGTTAATTGTCCTTTGTCCTGGTTTATTTGATACATCTATCTGGTTTTTGTCCATAATAATCCATCGGTCATAAATATAAAGTGCGAGTATCCTCGTCAAATTACCCTTATACCCGAAGTCAAATATTCCAACTGATTAAGGATTTAAACTGTGACGCAGTTATCACTTCTGTCAACAATTACACCAGTTATCACTGTATGTAATCCACCCCTGTTTTAATTAGTTTATGAATATTAATTCATCCACTTGATCAGAATGAATAATCAATTACCCAACCCAATTGATTAATTAAATGATTATAACAGATTCCATATGAACATCACTAAATAGGACAACCATAATCATTATTAATTATTAGGTTAATTAATTTGAAGATAGGTTCGACAGACTCCAATGAGTTGTCACTCAATTAGACAATACCCCCCATCTATTAATAGTCAATAGTTCAATTTCCACAAGTGTCGGTCTTTTGCCCAAACCTTAATTATGGTACAAAGTTCAATAACCCCGTCTTAATATTTTAGCCCAACATCACGATTACTTCGGCTCAAATAAGCATAATAATAACTTAGCTACGAGACATTAATGTAAAAAGGTTGAACATAACTTACAATGATTAAAAATAGCGTAGCGTTACACGGACAGAATTTCGACTTACACACTCAAATGATCTCTATCATAAATCTTATTATTATCATAATTTAAACTTAAAATTAAGATTATTGTTATATCTTATTACATTAACATTATGATAGAGATATAGAATATAGATATTGATAATTGATATTGATAATTGATCGAAGAAAAAAAAGATCGGAGAAAAATTCTCCTCCCCTCATTCATCGAACATAGATCCCTTTTATAGCGAAATATGAAAATTGAATTTTCATTTACGACCCCTGAACTATGCTCAATTAACAACTTTTTATTATTTAATATTATTCTTATTATGAATTATTTAAATATTATATTTTATTCTTGTGCATAGTTGACTCGTAATTTTTACACCGTTGCGTCGAGCGTTGAGAGTTGGTTCATGTCCTGGTTTCGGATTTTCGAACGTCCTTGCGTACAATTTTATATTTTGTACTTTGCGTTTTGTAACTTGTACTCTTGTCATTTTTAGACGTTCCTCATCAATAATTTGAACCTTTTTAATTGTATCTTGTACATTTGAGCTTTTTGGACGTTTTGGTCTTTCAAATCTTCGTTTTTGTCTTTAAATCTTCATTTTCGAGCGATTTGCGTCTTTCGTCTTCGCACTTATTTATTTAACTATTACAACTAAAAATAAGGAAATTACATTTAAAAACTTTACATATTGGAACGATATTGCTACTAAATATATGTTCATTTGGAGCACTATCAAATATCCCCACACTTGAGCGTTGCTTGTCCTCAAGCAATACAGAACTTGAAATAAAAACATACATGAATCACTTTTTTATTCATCACATTTTGTACATCAGTGATTTTGATATAGCGGTATAAACAATGACAGTAATGATGGTTAAAGGTGGGTGTGTCATCCACAGTTGCCTTGGGTTTAGGACAACGACACTTGCAATCAAATAGCCGATTTACTTTCGGTTTCCAAAGCAAAGTGCACATTTGAAAGGCGGTTTACAGTCCCACATGACTATAAAAATTTAGATCCTTTAGGAAATAGGATCTTTATGAAAACATTTGATCTTTTGAAAATTCAATCTAGCTTTTACCCTAGATAAGTTTTCTGATTTGATCCACCATTGGTGTTGCAAAATATATTTGTGGATCAATATTTTGGCTAAAAACATTTAGGTTCGTGTAATCCACTGCTATCCCGGTATCGGAAAGCACACATCCAGGTTACTTGTTCCGTATATTACCTTTCGGCAAACTACCGTCCGGTTGTAAAGGAAAGCGATGAACAAGAAACTGTTAAGGCAATGTCCCGTGACATGCAGATGATTATGGTCTTTTAACGTGTCGGATGCTAGAACTATCCTTGGTAGGAGCGATAGTAAAGATCATCCTATGATTTTTCGGTCTGGCACAAGGTCCTGTCTCCGACCATGCTATGCAACCACCGTTCTTACGGTTGACACCCGATTTAGTTCAGGTGACCTAATGAATTCCAGGTGAATTCCTAGGATTTTACGTTCAATGGTAATGAACGCATTGAAAATGGTTTTTCAGAAAACAAATCGGTTTGTAATTTTTGATCAAAATATTTTCTCGTTCAAGCTCGAGTTTAGATATCATTGAATTCCATGAGTTTGAATTCTCAATCTTTAAGGTCAATCTCAAGGATTGAGTAATATCAGGCTTAAAAGCTGATTTTTGATCTTTAAGGAGATTATCCTTTCTGGGGATCTGATTCATTAGTCTTATCAAGCTAATTTGCACGGTGCCTCCCCATTGTACGAGATAAATCCTTCTCATGGTTAGGATAAATCTGACCACATGGCGACCCTGTTTGATGCTGAGGTCCGTGGATTTCCTGCTGATTTTAGTGATGACTTTTCTAGATTTTTCGTCAACCTACAGCTGGTCTGGACGACAACTTCATGACCTAAATCAAGAAGCGCGTGTCTTTTTCGGAAGACTTTACTTCCTTTTAATGATGGAATTGATTCATCGTGTAGATCCATCTTTCTTACAGTAAATCGGGTAAAACTGATTAAAATCGTCCAAAACAAAAGTACCTGCAATAATCTTGTACAAAAATATGTGATAGATAGTTTTTAATTGAATAACTTGGTACATTCTCCCCACACTTAGTTTCTTTCTTTGCCTTTTTATTCTCCTTTATTCCATTTTAAATGAATTCAAGCGTTTTAAGTTGTTTCTCAATTTATGTCCTTTTCGAGGTAACGATAATTTCGGTATTAACACCTAGTTTTCATCGTTCATAAATATGTATAAACATGATTTTGAGTTCATTTAGTTGAAAATTTTTCAAATTTTTACAAAATTTGGCAAATAAACCAAGTGTAAACCCGAGAGAATTTATAACCCTTCCCCACACTTGAGATCATGCAATGCCCTCATTTGCATGAAATCAGACTACAATTATAAATTCATGAGGGTGATTAGCGTAGAAAAGTTATTAAAAATACCGAGTTTGCAAACATATTGTTGTTATCTCACATTTGATATTGTCGTCAAAATTATTAGCTTTTGCTGAACTTAATGCTAGTCTTTGAAAGTGCGCTGTTTTACCCTGTTTTGTACATAACATAAAATACAAACATATATATATATATATATTTTTGAAGTTTGGTTTATAACCCCACTTTTCAAAAATTTATAAAGTATAATATTTTTGGCATACTTTAAATCAATAAAATTAAAAATAATGATAACAAAATTTGTCGCCCCGCCCTCGGGTAAAGTAATTTCGGCTCAACGACCTAGTCTTTAACTCACGACGAATTTTAGAAATCATTTTTTAAACTTAATGAAATAAAGTAAATTTTTGTTTTTAAAATCATTCAAAACATAAATTTAAAAAGCATATTAATTTTTTATAAATCCTACTAAATAAAAAGATTCAGAATGGAGGGAGAAAACTAGTTCTTTAGTGTCTGCTAGCGGAAAAGACCAATCGGATTCCATTCTCGGAACTACACGAGAACAGAACAACTAACTCTAGATAACATTTTCTTAGAACATTTGAATCTCCCCACACTTAGGTAGCTGTGGTGTCGAAATTGTGATTAACTTCATCGTCAATTTCTTTTGGTCCATAATCAACTTGCCTATCTGTGACTTTTTCTTTAAGCCAGTGCCCGGCTTCTTCCGTAATATCCCAAAATTCAACTAGTTTCGCCTTTTCTTTAGGCGACAGATTGGATACTAACCGGTTACATAACTTAAAGTTCCCCTTACTTCTAGCATCAATAGCCCGTTTAAAAAGTTTCTTCATTGAACTGTTAATAACGGGGTCATTTAATTTCGTATCAACAACGGGGTTCTTTATTATCAAGTCATCATTAGATTTTACTTCATTTTCCCCACACTTAGGCGTTTTATTATTGCTAAGCACTACCGTTGGAGTTGGTAAAACAACATGGTTATTACCAATCGTTTTTACTGGTTTAACGGTTTTAGTTGGTGGAGATTTAGACTTTCGAATCATAAAGGTGATTGATTTGTTACCACTTTTAAGTGTCATTCTTCCATTTCCTACATCAAATAACGCCCCGGTGGACGCAAAAAATGGTCGACCTAAAATTAGAGGAACGTTTGGGTCCTCTTCTATGTCAATGATAATGAATTCGACTAGAAAGGTTAAATTACCTACTTGAATGGGTAGGTTGTCAGCAATTCCAACTGGGTGCTTAATGGTTTGATCAAAGAGTCGAACACTCATATCCGTTGGAGTTAACTCACCTACACCTAATCTCTTATATAAGGAAAGAGGCATAACACTTACACTCGCACCTAAATCTGCTAGTGCATCATACATGACACAATCACTAAGTAGACAAGGAACAATAAATTCACCCGGATCACCTACCCTAGGTGGAGGTTTTGGTGGAACTGTCTTCACCGGGTTTATATTTACGGCTTTTGTTTCTTGCACTTTCTTATTCTTTTTCTTCTTCTTCTTTCCAGAGGTATCACAATCTTTATTACCTATCACTTGCTCATACTCAACTCCTTTTCTTGGAAACGGGATGGGTGGTTTGTATGGTGCCACCACTGGCTTTACATACTCGGGTGGTGGTGGTGTAACTTCTTCATTGTTACTCTCATCTAAAACCTTCCCATCTTCTGATGCTGGTTTTTCAGAATTTGTTGACACCATATTAACATTCTCATTCCGAGGATTTACTTCAGTATTACTCGGTAGCTTTCCTTGTTCCCTCTCACTCATCATGCTAGCAAGAGTACCTACGTGTTTTTCTAGATTCAAAATGGAAGCTTGTTGAGTTCTTAATGACTGATCAAACCTCTCGTTCGTTTGGGTTTGAGATGTAATGAATTGTGTTTGAGATTCAATCAGCTTTGCCATCATTTCTTCTAGATTTGGCTTTTTCTCTTCGGGTTGTTGTGGTGGTTTATACAAGCTAGGTCTTTGTTGATTGAAAGTGTTGTTTTGAGTTGGTTGGTTATTCGGACCTTGTTGGTTATACCAGTTATTTTCGGGTCCTTTTGGATTGTAAAGAATGTTTTGATTTCGATTGAAGTTTAGCTTTGGCGGTTGATAATTATTTTGATAATTATTTCCAGGCCTTTGGTTCATATAGGAAACATTCTCTCGTTGTTCCATCGTTGGTTCAATGTGACAATCTTTCAATAAGTGTGGTCCACCGCATTGCTCACAACTGATTCGTATTGCGTGAATATCTTTATTCATCTTTTCCATTCGTCTTTCGAAAGCATCTATTTTTGCGGAAACGGAATCAAAGTCATGGCTAGAATCGGCTCTAGCCACTTTAGATGATCGAAAGATATCTTTTTCTTGATGCCACTCATGTGAGTGGGAGGCTGTGCTATCAATGATCTTGTAAGCTTCAGTTGCGGTTTTCTTCATAATGGATCCACCAGCGGTTATGTCGATGTCTTTTCGTGTGGCGATGTCTACGCCTTTATAGAAGATTTGTACTATTTGAAAAGTATCTAATCCGTGTTGAGGACATCCTCTCAACATCCTTCCGAATCTTGTCCACGCCTCATATAATGTTTCATTTGGATTTTGCGCGAACGTAACAATTTCTCCTTGAAGTCTCACGGCTTTGGATGCCGGAAAGAATCTTTTAAGAAATTTCTCAACTAAAACATCCCATGTGTCAATCGCCCCTTCAGGTAACGATTCTAACCAATCTTTGGCTTCTCCCTTTAAAGTCCAGGGAAACAACATGAGATAGATCTGTTCATCCTCCACTTCTCGGATTTTGAATAGTGTACAAATTCTTTTAAACGTACGAAGGTGTTCGTTTGGGTCTTCATTCGGTGCACCACTGAATTGGCATTGGTTAGTTACCATGTGTAGGATTTGTCCTTTGATTTCATAATCTGGCGCATTAACTTCTGGTTTAATAATGGCGTGACCTTGGCCCGTGCGTGTGGCTCTCATTCGATCTTCCATACTTAGAGGTTCCGTTACTTCCATAATTGAATTCGTTGAATACGAATCACTAGAGGACTCTGATTTAACGGTTTGTGGTTCAGGATCTTGGAATTGTCCTTGAATATGCTCCGGGTTCTTAATTGTGAAGTCGGGTTCAAAAGATGGATTATCGGAAATTTGAGTTGGAGTTCTTGTTCGACTAGATGACGATTCTAAAGAAAAATCAACGGCGACAATATTTGCTAAATGTCTTGATCGAGTTACAGGTGGTGAACGTATGAAAGGTGGTGAACGTTTTGCTCGGTGCATTCACTGAATATCCTATTAGTTTTTAAAAGGAAAGAAAAATTATATAAGTTATCCAATTAATAGACTTTTCTGATTTTGCCCACGTTTCGAATAGCCAAAAGATGCAGCAGAGGGGCAGGATTCGTTTGGTCTCAATATAATTGAGTACTGTTTGGCTCCAATAACCCGGTCCACGTACAAATCCAACTATTACTACGAACCAGAAAATTTTGATGTCTATTAATTTAACCACTTAAAATAAATTTTCGTAATTTTAAGAAATTTAGAGAAGAAGTAGAAAAAAAAATTCTAAGTCCTAAAAACTAGAATGGCGAGAAATAAGAAAGAAATAGATTGCGCGTCGAAAAATGTCGAAAAATAAAAGGTCGAAAAATAGGCGTCGAAAAATAAAAATAAGAAAGTAGTGCGAAACACGGCGTCGTAAAATTCTAAAGCACCTAAAACTTAGTCTAAGGAATAAGCACTTAAGGGATTTTACGGCAAAGCCTAAAAATTCTAGAAGTAAAAATAACTATGGCAAAACTAAACTTAATACTAAAAGTTGCGACTATAGTCTAAAAATCTAAAGGTAATAAAACTAAAAAAACATTTTTTTTTTATAGACAAAATTTTAAAAATATATATATATTTTTTTTTAATAATTTTTTTTTTTTTTTTTTTTTTTTTTTACGTTTTTTTTTTTTTTTTTTTTTTTTTCGTTTTTTTTTTTTTTTTTTTTTTAAATTTTTTTAAAAAAAACGATTTTTTTTTTTTTACGTTTTTTTTTTTTTTTTTTTTTTTTTTTTTTTTTTTTTTACGTTTTTGTTTTTTTTTTTTTTTTTACGTTTTTTTTTTTTTTTTTTTTTTTTTTTTTTTTTTTTTTCGTTTTTTTTTTTTTTTAAATTTTTTAAAAAAAACGATTTTTTTTTTTTTTACAAATTTTTTTTTTTTTAAAACGATTTTTTTTTTTTTTTTTTTTTTTTTTTAAAAAAAACGATTTTTTTTTTATAAATTAATAATTTTTTTATAATTATAATTTTTTTTAAAACCTTTTTTTTTTTTTAATTCATTTACTATTCATGAATAGTAAATGAAAATAAATTAATTAATTTACTATTCACATGAAAGCGACATGATAGCAATTATTAATTATAAGTTACATAATATACCCCTGAAGTATTTAATAAATACGACTTTTTTTTTTAAAATTTACGTAAATGTTTGATTCTTAAATATTCTTAAATATTTTTATATTATTATATTCTATTTCAATATTATTATATTATTATATTCTATTTCAATATTATTATATTATTATATTTTATTTCGATATTATTATAATTAAAAATATAGCGTTTTAGCGCTCCCCGGCAGCGGCGCCAAAAACTTGATGTGGTAGCGTGAGGGTACGAAATAGTATTATTTTTAATACAAAATACTACAAAATATGACACAAGTTTTATTAATTTACGGATGGGATATACCTAAACCTTGCTACAACACTATAGGCAGTGTACCTAATCGTAGAGTAGTGTAGTTTTTAGTAAGTCCGGTTCGTTCCACAGGGAGCTGGTGAAGTTAACGCTATATTATTAAGTTTATTTGTAAAAATATATATATAAATAAGTAGTAGTATTATTATAAAATGGGGGTTTTACCGTTTAATGACCGGTTTGTCGATTTTAAGCGTAAAAATAAATGACAAAAATTAAAGTGCGTAAAATAAATTGCGATAAATAAAATGACAGAAAATAAAATTACGAGTAATAAAATGACAGTAAATAAAGATACGATGAGAAATATAATAAAAGAGTTATGCTTATTTAAACTTCCGTAATCATGATGTTTGACGTGTTGATTTTAATTTATTACCATGGGTTAATTGTCCTTTGTCCTGGTTTATTTGATACATCTATCTGGTTTTTGTCCATAATAATCCATCGGTCATAAATATAAAGTGCGAGTATCCTCGTCAAATTACCCTTATACCCGAAGTCAAATATTCCAACTGATTAAGGATTTAAACTGTGACGCAGTTATCACTTCTGTCAACAATTACACCAGTTATCACTGTATGTAATCCACCCCTGTTTTAATTAGTTTATGAATATTAATTCATCCACTTGATCAGAATGAATAATCAATTACCCAACCCAATTGATTAATTAAATGATTATAACAGATTCCATATGAACATCACTAAATAGGACAACCATAATCATTATTAATTATTAGGTTAATTAATTTGAAGATAGGTTCGACAGACTCCAATGAGTTGTCACTCAATTAGACAATACCCCCCATCTATTAATAGTCAATAGTTCAATTTCCACAAGTGTCGGTCTTTTGCCCAAACCTTAATTATGGTACAAAGTTCAATAACCCCGTCTTAATATTTTAGCCCAACATCACGATTACTTCGGCTCAAATAAGCATAATAATAACTTAGCTACGAGACATTAATGTAAAAAGGTTGAACATAACTTACAATGATTAAAAATAGCGTAGCGTTACACGGACAGAATTTCGACTTACACACTCAAATGATCTCTATCATAAATCTTATTATTATCATAATTTAAACTTAAAATTAAGATTATTGTTATATCTTATTACATTAACATTATGATAGAGATATAGAATATAGATATTGATAATTGATATTGATAATTGATCGAAGAAAAAAAAGATCGGAGAAAAATTCTCCTCCCCTCATTCATCGAACATAGATCCCTTTTATAGCGAAATATGAAAATTGAATTTTCATTTACGACCCCTGAACTATGCTCAATTAACAACTTTTTATTATTTAATATTATTCTTATTATGAATTATTTAAATATTATATTTTATTCTTGTGCATAGTTGACTCGTAATTTTTACACCGTTGCGTCGAGCGTTGAGAGTTGGTTCATGTCCTGGTTTCGGATTTTCGAACGTCCTTGCGTACAATTTTATATTTTGTACTTTGCGTTTTGTAACTTGTACTCTTGTCATTTTTAGACGTTCCTCATCAATAATTTGAACCTTTTTAATTGTATCTTGTACATTTGAGCTTTTTGGACGTTTTGGTCTTTCAAATCTTCGTTTTTGTCTTTAAATCTTCATTTTCGAGCGATTTGCGTCTTTCGTCTTCGCACTTATTTATTTAACTATTACAACTAAAAATAAGGAAATTACATTTAAAAACTTTACATATTGGAACGATATTGCTACTAAATATATGTTCATTTGGAGCACTATCAAAACACTATTAAATACGATACAATTTTACACAAGATATTTATTTATTTATAGAATGGATATACTTAAACCTTGCTACAACACTTATAGGCAGTGTACCTAATCGTACAGTAGTGTAGTTTTTAGTAAGTCCGGTTCGTTCCACAGGGAAATCTTTAAACAAAGCTCAACGCTATATTAGTTTACTTTTATAAAAATACAAATATATATATAAGTAATATTATTATTATAAAGGGGGGTTTTTACCGTTTAATGACCGGTTTGTCGATTTTAAAACTTTAGTCGCAGTTAAAACCTAATGTAAAATATTAAATAAATAAAAGACTTAAATTAAAACTTAAAGTAAATAACAATAATGAAATTGCGAATAATAAAAGTGCGATAAACTTGCGATAATTAAAAAGTACGATAATTAAAAGTGCGATTAAACAACAATAAATAAAAGTGCGATAATTAGAAGTGCAATTAAATATAAAATAAAGGAAATTAAATATGAAATAAAAGAATTATGCTTATTTAAACTTCCGTAATCATGATGTTTGACGTGTTGATTTTAGTTTTATGCCCATGGGTTAATTGTCCTTTGTCCTGGATTATTTAATATGTCCGTCTGGTTTTTGTCCATAACAGTCCATCAGTCATAAATATAAATTGCAAGTGTCCTTGTCAAATTATTATTATACCCGAAGTTAAATATTCCAACTAATTGGGGATTCGAATTGTAACAAGGTTTTAATACTTTGTTTAATGAATACACCAGGTTATCGACTGCGTGTAAACCAAGGTTTTACTACTTTGTTAACAATTACACCAATTACCCTTGAATGTAATTTCACCCCTGTTTTAATTATTCTAGTGGCTATTAATCCATTCCCGTGTCCGGTTAAATGAACGATTATTCGTACATATAAATACCCCGCCCATCGTGTCCGATTGAGTGTATATGGTAATTTATAGGGACGCCCAATTGTAAATCTTTATATTAACATTAACAAACTTTCATTTAGTTAAACAAATATAAAGCCCATTAATAGCCCATAGTCTAATTTCCACAAGTGTCGTTCTTTTGTCCAAACCCCAATTATGGTACAAAGCCCAATTACCCAATTTTAGTAATTAGCCCAACATCATGATTACTTCGTTTTAAATAAGCATAATAATAACTTAGCTACGAGACATTAATATAAAAAGGTTGAACATAACTTACAATGATTAAAAATAGCGTAGCGTTACACGGACAGAATTTCGACTTACACCCTTACAACATTCGCTAACATACCCTTATTATTAGAATTATAATTAAAATTAAAATTAAAATATAAATTATATATATATATATATATATATATATCGTATAGATAGAGAAGAGAGAAAATAGAATATGAAATTTTGATCAGAATTCGGTTTGCTTTATAGCCAGAGTTGAAATTTGGGGCTCCGCGACTCGCGGCAAAATCCCCTTCAAACTCCGCGAGTCGCGGAGGTTAATTTTACAGCTCAGTCCTTGGAGTTTTCTCTGCCGACGGTTTTTAATATATATATATAATATATATATAATTAATATAATTAATTATATATTATATTATATTTATATACATAGTTAACTTGTAATTTTTAGTCCGTTGCGTCGAGCGTTAAGAGTTGACTCTGGTCCTGGTTCCGGATTTTCGAACGTCCTCGCGTACAATTTAATATCTTGTACTTTGCGTTTTGAATCTTGTACTCTTGTGATTTCGAGACGTTTCTTATCAATAATTGGAACCTTTTTGATTGTCTTTTGTACTTTTGAGCTTTTTGGTCGTTTGCGTCTTCAATTCGTCGAATCTGTCTTTTGTCTTCACCTTTTATTATACAAACGAATATCACTTGTAAATAGAACAATTGCAACTAAAAGCTTGTCTTTCTTGAGGAATAATGCTATGAAATATATGTTCGTTTTTAGCATTATCAAATATTCCCACACTTGAGCGTTGCTTGTCCTCAAGCAATATCGTCTTGAAATACTAGAATCACTTCTTTATTCTTCACACTTTGTACATTAGTGATTTCTATACGGCGGTATAAACAATGGTAGTAACGATATGGTTTACAGTCCCACATGACTATAAAAATTTAGATCCATTAAGGAAATTGGATCTTTATGAAAACATTTGATCTTTTGAAAATTAAATCTAGTTTTTACCCTAGATAAGTTTTCCGGGATAACCCTTTACCGGTGTTTGCAAAATATTTTTGTGGGTTTGGTGGGTTTCAGATTTGAAAATTTTAGCTCAAAACTTGCTGTTTTGTGTCACCCACTTGCTAACCTTGTATTTGGAAAGCAACACGTCCAGTTTACTTGTCCCGTATATTACCTTTCGATAAACTACCGTCCGGTTGTAAAGGAAAGCGTTGAACAAGCAACTGTTAAGGCAATGTCCCGTGACATGCTTTTGATTATGGTCTATAACGTGTCGGACGCAATTACTATCCTTGGTAGGAGCAATAGTAAAGCTCACCCTTATAATTTTTTCGGTCTGGCACAAGGTCCTGTCTTTGACCATGTTATGCAACCACCGTTCTTACGGTTGACACCCGATTTAGTTCAGGTGACCTAATGAATTCCAGGTGAATTCCTAGGATTTTACGTTCAATGGTAATGAACGCATTGAAAATAGGGTTTTCAGAAAACAAATCGGTTTGTAATTTTGATCAAAATATTTTCTCGTTTAAGCTCGAGTTTAGATATCATCGAATTCCATGAGTTTGTAATTCTCAATCTTTAAGGTCAATCTCTAGGATTGAGTAATATCAGTCTTAAAAGCTGATTTTTAATCTTTAAGGAGATTATCCTTTCTGGGGATCTGATTCATTAGTCTTATCCAGCTAATTTGCATGGTGCCCCCCCATTGTACGAGATAAATCCTTCTCATGGTTAGGATAAATCTGACCACATGGCGACCCTGTTTAATGCTGAGGTCCGTGGATTTCCTGCTGATTTTAGTGATGACTTTTCTAGATTTTTCGTCAACCTACAGCTGGTCTGGACGACAACTTCATGACCTAAATCAAGAAGCGCGTGTCTTTTTCGGAAGACTTTACTTCCTTTTAGTGATGGAATTGATTCATCGTGTAGATCCATCTTTTCTTTTCTTTCATCGGGTAAAACAGTTTAGTGTAGTCCAAAGCAAAAGTATTTTCAGTTATTTGTTACAGATATATGTGACATATGTTTAAGATAACTTGGTAAATTTTCCCACACTTGGCTTTTATTTTCCTTTTTATCGTCCTCTATTCCATTTTAAATGAATTTTAACATTTTAGTTTGTTTCTCAATTTATGTCCTTTCCGAGGTAACAATAATTTCGGTGTTAAAACCTAGTTTTATCGTTCATAAATATGTATAAACATGATTTTGAATTCATTTAATTGAAAATTTTGAAAAATTTTACTAGAATTGGGTAGTCAGTATATAAGACTAGGGCTGTTCTTTTTTATCAGAGAGCACTAGATTCTAATACAACTACTGCTTTACTAGTATTTTTAATGGTAACCAAGTGTTTAATATAAAAATTTTAAAATCCGAAAGAATTTAACCCCTTCCCACACTTAAGATCTTGCAATGCCCTCATTTGCAAGAAATCAGTAACAATTTAAATTATTGAGGGTGATTTGTGTGAAAATGATTAAATTTTTACCAAAGTTTCCAAATATATTGGCGTTTGTTTGCTGAATGATAAATGGTGCACATCATTTGTTCATTCCGTCTTGTTGTTATTTCACATATATTTTGCATCTTGTCGTCAAAATTAGTTGCTTTTGCTGAACTTAATGCCAGTCCTTGAAAATGCGTTGTTTTACCCTGTTGTGTACATAAGATAAACTGCAAACATATATACATATTTTTGAAGTTTGGTATATTACCCCACATTCAAAAATTATTAAAGTTTAAGAATAAAAGTTAGATAATTATAAAAATGATTACAATATTAACAAAAATATTAAATGTATCAATAATTACAAATTACAAAATAATAAAAAAATAATAAGTAAACTAAGGATGATATTGGTACCAATAGGGGTTCCAGGCATAACCATAAGTGCTATAGAATGCTTCGGCAGGGTCATACGTAGGATATGGTGGCTGCATCTCTATAGACCAAGGAGGGAAGATGGGTTTCGGTGTAGGAATATAGTTTCTACCTATATGTTGGCAATGAGCTATGATCTGGTTCTGATGAACTTGCCAATCTTCAAATGCTCTCTGTCTAGCATTTTCGTATTCCTGAGAAGCTATAAACCTATGCATTTCTTGCATCTCATTCCCCCCTCCTACATTACCTTGCTGCTGGTTTCTCTCCACCTGTGGATGTCTACCATGGTATCGTACTGCGGCGTTATTTCGCCTCTTCAAAACTTTCGCACCATGATATACATTTAAACCTATAGTATCGCGGGGTTCTGGTTCTTCTACTAATAATCCCCCCCGACTTATATCCACACCGAGATATTCACCAATCAAAGTAATAAAAATTCCACCTCCTATTATGCTATGTGGTCGCATCCCCCGAACCATAGCTGATAAATAATAACCCACACAATATGGTATACTTACAGCGCTCTGTGGGTCTCGAATACACATATGGTAAAACAAATCTTGTTCATTTACTTTTTCTTTGTTTTTACCCCTTTGTGTAATCGAATTAGCTAAAAACCTATGTATCACTCTTAATTCGGCTCTATCTATATCCAAATAAGAGTAGTTTCCCCCTTTGAAACGGTGATGGCTTGTCATTTGACTCCACACACCGTGTGTATATTCTCATCTATCTTTCTACCGTTTAGTATCAATCCTCTATAATCGGCAGACGCTAACTCCTCAGGCATATATATACGTAAAGCCTGAGCCATGTCCAGTAAAGACATGTGGCGCATCGAACCGCCTAACAAAAATCTAATAAAAGAACGATCGGTTAAACTAGCTACCCGATCATTCAACTCTATACTACATAACAATTCTTCACACCATACTTTATATATAGGTCTACGTATGGTGAATAAACATATCCAGTCATTAAAAGAAGAATTACCATACCTCTGTACAAGTAATTCCCTAATTGGCCCGACCAATTCTACAGCTTCTAAGGGTCCCCATTCTATGACCCTCGGTACCTCAACAACCTTAGAGTGAAGAGTATGCAAACCCCGTTGATATTTTGGATAATCTATCCAAAGTCTGTCAAATCTCAGGTTCGGGTGCAACTCTTCCAAATGCATATCGGAAAAAGTCATGACTGGATGAGGTACATCCTGCTTGTAGTAGTTATCCACCTCCTGTTGTTCCAAATTCTCAGCAGGAGCATTGCGGGCTTGGGATGAAGATTCACCCCTTTCATTCTACAAAACACATCAAACACAAATTTTGTGCATCCAAATATGCATTAGTGTCAGCAAAATCATCAATCAAAATAATTACAATGACATTATCAATTTATATCAAACTTAAGCTTATTTTCACATTTTTATCAAATCTACACTTTTTCAAATAAGCATATACGAAAATGTTCGCCAAGTTCATAAGCATTCAACTCAAATAACATGTCAAAATAATCATTACTAGCAATCAAACAAGTCTCAAATGGCATTATCTTTCAAAATCAAGTTCATGAATTTTAGACTTGAAAAAGTCCACTTTAATTCTCAAAATCATGTTTAGGCTCAAAGTTTGGATCATTTAACTACCTAGACATGTTACACTACTCAATTTAGCAACAATTCATGACAAAAATCGGCCATAACCTGTTTATATCAAAAAGCCCCAAATTTGCTCAAGAACACAAACCCTAGATTATTCAAAATTTGAAGTTTAAGGCTTCTAATCATGTTAAACAGCATCAATCTAGGTTATACAAGCATAATACATAAACAATTTAAGTCTAATTACACTAAAAAGCATCAAAATCAAATTGGGGAAAAAATAGCTCAAGAACACCAAATTTCGAATTAAATGGTGTTTAGGTGTAGAAATTTACCGTTTTTCTTGAGTAATTCTTAGATAGCATCCTTCTCAACATGATTTTAGCAAAAGATTTGGTGATTAACGGTTAAAAATTGGGATTTGTGGGGTTTTTTCTCGGGTTTTTTCGGGTTTTTTCGCTGTGAAATTCGCAGTGTTTTTGTGTGGGGGAGTGAACTGATCGTGCAGTTCTTTATATTTTTTTTCTGATTTTCGGTCCCTCCGCGAGTCGCGGAGGTTTTGCACTTCAAACTCCGCGAGTCGCGGAGTTTGTTTTTTTGTTTTTTTTTTATAATCATTAACTTATTAAAACAATTAAGTAATTAATTTTAAAATTTTGTTTCCCTTGTTATTTAGGACGATGTCGTTTCGGATCGATGTCCTAGTCCGTCCTTCGACAAACTTTTAAAATTTGTCTTTTTGTAGCGATTGTTTTAAAAGCTAAGATTTTTGGGTTTTTTTTTCAATGTTTTTGGCATACTCTAATTCAATAAGATTAAAAATAATGATATTAAAAGTTCTCGTCCCTCCCTCGGGTAAAGCAATTTCGGTTCAAAGACCTAGTCTTCAACTTACGACGAATTTTAAAAATCATATTCTTAACTTAATGAGATAAAGTAAATTTTTGTTTTTAAATTCACACAACTTAAATATTAAATTCAAAATTAATATTAAAAAATCACACCAAACTTAAAATTTAAAATGCATAAAATTAAAATTTTATATTTTAGAAATTAAAAATTCACACCAAACCTAATGTAAAATATTAAATAAATATTAAACTTATATTAATTTTTCAAATATTTACAATTTTAAATATATTGTTTTTACAAAGTTTACAATATTAATTTAAGATTTAAATATTAATTTTAAAAACATGGTAAAAATAAAATTAAAAATCTTTTTTTTTTCTTTTTATCCCACTTTAATCAATCAAATATTATCAAAAATATGCGCCCCTCTTTTCGGTAAAGTAATTTCGGTTCCAAGACCTAATTTAACTCATGACGAATTTTTGAAATATTTTGGGTTGATTGTTTAAAGATATTTATACCTTAAGAATAAACGTTAAATTTCACAGTGATGTAATAAATTTTTGAATGATATCAATAATTTCGGTCGCCAAACCTAATTTTATTTAATACCAATTTAATACTTTTTAGCGAACAAATTAACGTTTATTATCAAAAGGTTAAAAATAAAAATAAAAATAAAAAACTGTACAGACATACCTGTGAAATAGATTTCTTAGTTATATGATCTATTCCATTCATAAGATAGTCGGTTTAATTGGTTTTCCATGGCTACATAGGCGTAACCTCGAGCATTCAGTGTCTTTTCTTCTAAACATATGAACGGTCCGTCTCTGCATAAAGTAACAAATTCGGTATTTGAATAGGTTTGATTATTTGAACATTTACCTCCATGTGACCATTTTCCGCATTTGTGACATCGTTCTAAGTGTCGTGCTCTTCTTTTCACTGCGGATTTTGATTTTCCTTTACCAAATTGTAACTTGTTATCTTCGCATATGGATTCTTTTCTAACTCCGTCCATTCTTTCTCTGATTACTGATACTAATTCACTCGGTAGTATGTCATTATTACGTTTAGTGATCAAAGCGTGTAGCATTAGACCATGGTTTAGTTCACAGGCAGTCTTCATTTCGTAAAAACCTAAAAAAAATAAAAATTCAGAATGGGGGGAGAAGACTAGTTCTTTAGGGTCTGCTAGGGAAAGACCATACGTGTTCCATTTTCGAGAACTACACGAAAACAGACAATCTAACTCTAACAGAAATACATATTATCCTTTAAAGACTTGATTCTCCCCACACTTAGTTAGCTGTGGTGTCGAAATTGTGATTAACTTCGTTGTCGACTTCCATCGGACCATGTATGTAATGTTTAACTCTGTGACCATTAACTTTAAATTCAATCCCATTTGAATTTATTAATTCTATCGTTCCGTATGGGAAAACTCTTTTGACTATGAATGGTCCAGACCATCTTGATTTCAATTTTCCAGGAAATAGCTTGAATCGTGAATTGAAAAGAAGAACTCTGTCTCCTTCTTTAAATTCTTTTGAACTTCTGATTCTTTTATCATGCCATTTCTTCGTTCTTTCTTTATAGATTAACGAATTTTCGTATGCTTCATGTCTTAATTCTTCTAATTCGTTTAGTTGACTTAATCGTAGACGTCCGGCTTCATGTAAATCAAGATTACATGTCTTCAAAGCCCAAAATGCTTTGTGTTCAATTTCTACTGGAAGATGACATGCTTTTCCATAAACAAGTCTAAAAGGTGTGGTTCCAATTGGAGTTTTGTAGGCTGTTCTAAAAGCCCAGAGTGCATCCTCCAATTTAATGGACCATTCCTTCGGATTTGATCCTACGGTTTTCTCTAGAATACGTTTTAAAGCTCGGTTGGTATTTTCAACTTGTCCACTTGTTTGTGGATGATATGCGGTGGAGATTTTATGAGTTACTCCATATCTTTTAAGAACTTTCTCAAGTTGATTATTACAGAAATGAGTACCCCGATCACTTATTAAAGCTTTCGGTGTTCCAAACCTTGCAAAAAGACGTTTTAAAAAGTTGACTACAACTCGTGCATCGTTAGTTGGGAGAGCTTGTGCTTCCGCCCATTTAGATACATAATCAATGGCTACGAGTATATATAGATTATTATGAGATTTTGGAAATGGACCCATAAAGTCAATACCCCAAATGTCAAATACTTCACATACTTGGATGACATTTTGTGGCATTTCATCACGTTGACTTATTTTTCCGGCCCTTTGACATGCATCACAGGATTTGCAAAGAAGGTGTGCGTCTTTGTAAATTGTAGGCCAATAGAATCCAGCTTCATAAACTTTTCTTGCTGTTAGTTGAGGCCCATAATGCCCTCCTGTTGGTCCTGTGTGACAATGGTTTAAAATTTTACTAGCTTCATCTCCAAATACACATCGGCGTATTATTCCATCGGGACAACTTTTAAACAGATGTGGATCTTCCCAGAAATAGTGTTTTATATCACTGAAGAATTTCTTTCGTCTTTGGTACGATAATCCTTTTTCAAGGAATCCACAAACTAAGTAGTTTGCATAGTCTGCAAACCATGGGATTTCTTTATAATCTATCTTCAATAGATATTCATCAGGAAAGTTGTCTTGTATGGCCGATTCATTTAGAACTTCTAATTCGGGATTTTCAAGACGAGAAAGATGATCAGCGGCGAGATTTTCTGCTCCTCTTTTATCTCGGATTTCAATATCAAACTCTTGTAAGAGTAAGATCCAACGGATTAATCTTGGTTTAGCATCTTGTTTTGAAAATAGGTATCTAAGAGCAGAATGGTCGGTATAGACCACCGTTTTTGCTAGAATTAGATATGATCGAAATTTGTCAAAAGCAAAGACAATAGCAAGGAGTTCTTTTTCAGTAGTTGTATAGTTCGTTTGTACTCCTTGTAATGTCTTACTAGCATAATATATAGGTTGAAATCGTTTTTCAATCCTTTGTCCTAAAACGGCTCCCATTGCAAAATCACTTGCATCGCACATTAGTTCAAATGGTAGATTCCAATTTGGTGTTATCATGATCGGCGCATTAGTGAGTTTTTCTTTAAGAATATTAAAAGATTTGATACATTCATCTGAAAAGATGAATGGCGCATCCTTTTCTAGGAGTTTATTCATAGGAGTGGCAATTTTAGAAAAATCTTTTATGAAACGTCGGTAAAAACCGGCATGCCCTAGAAAACTCCTAACTCCTCTAACATTGGTGGGATGTGGAAGTTTAGCAATTACATCTACTTTAGCTCTATCCACTTCAATTCCTTCTTTTGAAATTTTATGTCCAAGAACGATGCCTTCTTTAACCATGAAATGACATTTCTCCCAATTAAGTACTAGATTTGATTTTTCGCATCTAATTAGCATTCGTTCCAGATTAACTAGACATGATTTAAATGTATCACCGAAGACTGAAAAGTCATCCATGAATACTTCCATGCATTTTTCTATCATGTCATGAAAAATCGCCATCATACACCTTTGAAAGGTTGCAGGGGCGTTACAAAGTCCAAATGGCATTCTTTTGTAAGCAAAAGTACCATAAGGGCACGTGAATGTGGTTTTCTCTTGATCTTCGGGTGCTATTGGAATTTGAAAATATCCGGAAAATCCATCTAGAAAACAATAGTAACTATTTCCGGCTAATCTTTCCAACATTTGATCTATGAAAGGTAAGGGAAAGTGATCTTTTCTGGTGGCGTCATTTAATTTTCTATAATCAATACATACACGCCATCCTGTTACAGTCCTAGTAGGAATAAGCTCATTTTTCTCATTTGTAATGACAGTCATGCCACCCTTCTTAGGCACGCATTGAACTGGGCTTACCCATGGACTATCAGAGATTGGATAAATTAAACCTGCATCTAGCAGTTTAATAATCTCTTTCTTAACTACATCTTGCATATTAGGATTTAGTCTTCGTTGGCGTTGCACATACGTTTTATGACCTTCTTCCATAAGGATTTTATGTGTGCAATACGAAGGACTTATTCCTTTAATATCATGAATCTTCCATGCAATGGCTGGTTTATGAGCTTTCAACACAGTAATGAGTTGTGATTTCTCATTTTCAGTAAGAGAAGACGATATTATTACAGGTAATTCAGATTCACCATGTAAATTAGCGTATTCCAAATGGTTTGGAAGTGGCTTTAACTCTAATTTCGGAGGTTCTTCTATCGATGATTTATATCGATATCTATCTTCTTCTTTTAGCATTTGAATTTCTTCTGTTGTTGGTTCATATCCATTAGCTATAAGTGTAGCTAACATTTCAGCTTCATCAATTGGTTCATTACCTTCTCCTAAAGAACATTCTCCTGTTCCTTGTAATTCTGGAAATTCTTCTAATAATTCTGCATGTCCATCTATAGTTTGAATATAATAACATGTATCATCTGCAGATTGTGGCTGTTGCATTGCTCTATCAACTGAAAAGGTAACACTCTCATCCTCTATACTTAGGGTCAGTTTCTTACCGAACACGTCTATCATTGCTTTAGCCGTGTTTAAGAATGGTCTTCCTAATATGAGAGGAACTTGAGAATCTTCTTTCATGTCCAAAACAACAAAATCTACTGGAAATACTAAAGTACCAACTTTAACTAGCATGTTCTCCATTATCCCTCTAGGATATTTTACTGATCGGTCGGCTAGTTGTATACTTATTCTTGTTGGTTTCAATTCTCCAAGGTCTAGTTTAGCGTATAGTGAATACGGCATTAGATTTATACTAGCACCTAAGTCTGCCAATGCTTCTATTGAACTAAGACTACCCAGAAAACATGGAATTGTGAAACTTCCTGGATCAGATAATTTTTCTGGTATCTTATTCAACAGCACTGCTGAACAATTTGCATTCATAGTGACAGCCGAGAGTTCTTCCATTTTCTTTCTATTTGTGATTAGATCTTTCAAGAATTTAGCATATCTAGGCATTCCTGAAATCACATCAATGAAAGGAAGATTTACATTTATCTGTTTAAACATATCCAAAAATTTGGATTGCTCGGCTTCAAGTTTCTCTTTCTTCATTTTACTCGGATAAGGAAGTGGTGGTTGGTATGGTTTAACATAAGGTTTATCCTTAACTGTGTTATTTTCATTAATCTTTTCAACTACCGGTTCTTTTTCCTTATCTTGATCAGGTTGTGGTTCTTGTGGAGTAGGAATAGTTTCATCAGAAGTTACAGGTATTTCAGGTGGTTTAAGTGTTGTACCACTTCTTGTGGTAATAGCTTTAGCTGTTTCATTTCGTGGGTTAGCATTTGTATCACTAGGTAGACTTCCTGGTTTTCTTTCACCTATTAACCTTGCTAGGTTACTTACTTCTTGTTCCAGATTTTGAATAGAAGCTTGTTGATTTCTAAATGCTTGAGCATTTTGTTCATTGGTTTGTTTCTGAGATGTGAAAAACTGCGTTTGAGTTTCAACTAGCTTCGTCATCATATCTTCTAAATTCGGCTTTTTATCATCGGTTTGTTGTGGTGGTTTGTTTTGAAAATTTGGTCTTTGCTGATTGTAAGTATTATTGGATACTTGTTGATTGCTAGGACCTTGTTGGTTGTTGTATGGAATATTTCGGTTATAATTCTGGTTTTGATTGTAAATCGGTCTTGGCGGTTGATAATTATTCTGATAATTATTTCCAGGCCTTTGGTTTATGTATGAAATATTCTCTCTTTGTTCCATTGTTAATTCAATACTGAGACAATCTTTTGTCAAATGTGGTCCTCCACACTGCTCACAACTAATTCGTATTGAGTAAATATCCTTAGTCATCTTTTCCATTCGTCTCTCCACAGCATCTATCTTTGCGGCAATGGAATCTAAGTCATGGCTAGAATCGGCTCTAGCTGCTTTAGATGATCTAATGATATCTTTTTCTTGGTGCCACTCATGTGAGTGGGAAGCAGTATTATCAATAATTTTGTAAGCATCAGTTTCGGTTTTCTTCATAATAGAACCACCAGCTGCTATATCTATGTCTTTTCTTGTAGTGATGTCGCATCCTTGGTAGAATATTTGTACTATTTGACAGGTGTCTAAACCATGTTACGGACATCCTCTTAACAACTTTCCATATCTTGTCCACGCCTCATATAGAGTTTCATTTGGCTTTTGTGTGAACGTAACAATTTCTGCTTGAAGTCTTACGGCTTTAGATGCAGGAAAGAATTGTTTAAGAAATTTGTCAATTAAAACATCCCATGTATCGATCGCCCCTTCAGGTAACGATTCCAACCAATCTTTGGCTTCTCCCTTTAAAGTCCAGGGAAATAACATGAGATATATCTGTTCATCCTCTACTTCTCGTATTTTAAATAGTGTGCAGATCCTATTAAAGGTACGTAGATGTTCATTTGGATCTTCCTTCGGCGCACCACTAAATTGGCATTGATTAGTCACCATGTGTAGAATTTGTCCTTTGATTTCATAATCTGGCGCATTAATGTCAGGATGAGTAATTGCGTGACCTTGGCCAGTGCGTTTAGCTCTCATTCGGTCTTCCATACTTAAAGGTTCCAGATTCTCCATAATTGAATTTGTTGAATCGGTATCACTAGATGATTCTGATTTAATGGTTCGTTCCTCAACAATCTCTGTTTGAATGATTGGTGGTTCCGGAGGAAAGTTTAGTGGTTCAGGATCTACGAACCGTTCCTGAATATTCTCCGGATTCTCAATTGTGAGGTTGGGTTCAAAAAATGGATTATCGGAAATTTGAACTGAAGTACTTGGTTGACTGGATGACGATTCTAAAGAAAAATCAACGGCGGTTATATTTGTTAAACGATGTCTTGATCGAGTTACAGGTGGTGAACGTACAAAAGGTGATGAACGTCTTGCTCGGTGCATTCACTGAATATCCTATTAGTTTTTAAAAAAGAAAGAAAAATTATATTAAGTTATCCAATCAATAGACTTTTCTGATTTTGCCCACGTTTCGAATAGCCAAAAGATGCAGCAGAGGGGCAGGATTCGTTTGGTCTCAATATAATTGAGGACTGTTTGGCTCCAATAACCCGGTCCACGTACAAATCCAACTATTACTACGAACCAGAAAATTTTGATGTCTATTAATTTAACCACTTAAAATAAATTTTCGTAATTTTAAGAAATTTAGATAAGAAGTAGAAAAAAATTCTAAGTCCTAAAACTAGAATAGCGAGAAATAAGAAAGAAAAAGAGTTCGTCGCAAAAGGTAGAAAAAGAAAAAAAAAATGGTTGAAAAATAAAAGGTGACGGAAAAAAAATAAAAGAAACTTATAAAAACTTAAAAATACTTGACTAACCTAACCTTATTACTACAACTAACTTAAAATTATAATCGTAAATTGAAATTACTAATTGGAATGATAATTGGTACATAGTAAAAGGTCTAAAAATATTAAAGCTTACAAGGAAAAACTAAATCCCAAATGGAAATAACTTAAAAAGAAACTAAAACTTAAAAAGGCGTCGCAAAATTCTAAAGCACCTAAATCTTAGTCTAAAGAAAAAGCACTTAAGGAATTCTACGGCAAAGCCTAAAAATCTAGGAGTAAAAATGACTATAGCAAAAACTAAGTTTAAAATTAAATATGAGCTAAAAAATACAAATATTACGCTACAACGATTAAAAAGGGACAAAATATAAAAATATACAAAAAGTTGTAAAAAGTACAATTTTTATAAAAATATTATTTTTATATTATTTTTTTTTATAAAACTACTAATTTTACAATTTAATAAAACTAATTAATACTAAATACATAAATTAAATAAAAAGTAAAAGTAAAAATAAAACTAATAATAATAATAATAATAATTATTAGGTTTAAATAATAATAATAATTAATTAAAACCCGTAATTAATGCAGGTTTAGGGCTTCCTGTCGCCTGTCAGATACCCTCCGCGAGTTGCGGTGATTAATGAAGAAAACCCCGCGAGTCGCGAGGTTCAGAATTTCAGCTGACAGGTTTTATCTTCAACGCGTTTTTCTTTATTTATTTATTTATTTATTTTATTTTCTGTTTTTAATTTTTATATAAATAAAAGATATTAAAATTAAACTTATATTTTTATAAACTAAAATAAAAATAAAGAAACTTATAAAACTTAAATATTTAACAAAATCTTAAAAATACATATATTTTTGTTTTTCTTTTTATATTTTTCGAATATTTAAAACGTGTTTTTATAAAAACGAATTTTAATAAAAGTAAACAAAAAAAAATCTTTTTTTTTTTTTTTATATTAGCGTTGCGCTTCCGGCTTTTAAGATGATCCCCGACAGCGGCGCCAAAAATACTTGATGTCGTACGAGGTGTATATAAAATAGTTATTAATTTTAGCAGAAAACACTATTAAATACGATACAATTTTACACAAGATATTTATTTATTTATAGAATGGATATACTTAAACCTTGCTACAACACTTATAGGCAGTGTACCTAATCGTACAGTAGTGTAGTTTTTAGTAAGTCCGGTTCGTTCCACAGGGAAATCTTTAAACAAAGCTCAACGCTATATTAGTTTACTTTTATAAAAATACAAATATATATATAAGTAATATTATTATTATAAAGGGGGGTTTTTACCGTTTAATGACCGGTTTGTCGATTTTAAAACTTTAGTCGCAGTTAAAACCTAATGTAAAATATTAAATAAATAAAAGACTTAAATTAAAACTTAAAGTAAATAACAATAATGAAATTGCGAATAATAAAAGTGCGATAAACTTGCGATAATTAAAAAGTACGATAATTAAAAGTGCGATTAAACAACAATAAATAAAAGTGCGATAATTAGAAGTGCAATTAAATATAAAATAAAGGAAATTAAATATGAAATAAAAGAATTATGCTTATTTAAACTTCCGTAATCATGATGTTTGACGTGTTGATTTTAGTTTTATGCCCATGGGTTAATTGTCCTTTGTCCTGGATTATTTAATATGTCCGTCTGGTTTTTGTCCATAACAGTCCATCAGTCATAAATATAAATTGCAAGTGTCCTTGTCAAATTATTATTATACCCGAAGTTAAATATTCCAACTAATTGGGGATTCGAATTGTAACAAGGTTTTAATACTTTGTTTAATGAATACACCAGGTTATCGACTGCGTGTAAACCAAGGTTTTACTACTTTGTTAACAATTAAACCAATTACCCTTGAATGTAATTTCACCCCTGTTTTAATTATTCTAGTGGCTATTAATCCATTCCCGTGTCCGGTTAAATGAACGATTATTCGTACATATAAATACCCCGCCCATCGTGTCCGATTGAGTGTATATGGTAATTTATAGGGACGCCCAATTGTAAATCTTTATATTAACATTAACAAACTTTCATTTAGTTAAACAAATATAAAGCCCATTAATAGCCCATAATCTAATTTCCACAAGTGTCGTTCTTTTGTCCAAACCCCAATTATGGTACAAAGCCCAATTACCCAATTTTAGTAATTAGCCCAACATCATGATTACTTCATTTTAAATAAGCATAATAATAACTTAGCTACGAGACATTAATATAAAAAGGTTGAACATAACTTACAATGATTAAAAATAGCGTAGCGTTACACGGACAGAATTTCGACTTACACCCTTACAACATTCGCTAACATACCCTTATTATTAGAATTATAATTAAAATTAAAATATAAATATAAATTATATATATATATATATATCGTATAGATAGAGAAGAGAGAAAATAGAATATGAAATTTTGATCAGAATTCGGTTTGCTTTATAGCCAGAGTTGAAATTTGGGGCTCCGCGACTCGCGGCAAAATCCCCTTCAAACTCCGCGAGTCGCGGAGGTTAATTTTACAGCTCAGTCCTTGGAGTTTTCTCTGCCGACGGTTTTTAATATATGTATATATAATATATATATAATTAATATAATTAATTATATATTATATTATATTTATATACATAGTTAACTTGTAATTTTTAGTCCGTTGCGTCGAGCGTTAAGAGTTGACTCTGGTCCTGGTTCCGGATTTTCGAACGTCCTCGCGTACAATTTAATATCTTGTACTTTGCGTTTTGAATCTTGTACTCTTGTGATTTTGAGACGTTTCTTATCAATAATTGGAACCTTTTTGATTGTCTTTTGTACTTTTGAGCTTTTTGGTCGTTTGCATCTTCAATTCGTCGAATCTGTCTTTTGTCTTCACCTTTTATTATACAAACGAATATCACTTGTAAATAGAACAATTGCAACTAAAAGCTTGTCTTTCTTGAGAAATAATGCTATGAAATATATGTTCGTTTTTAGCATTATCAATTCACTACCTTCATCTCAACGACAATAGGGATGTCTGAACTACACGAAACATTGTGAATCCGAACTACACGAAATTCACTAGTGAAGCCGAACTATACGCGAATCACTACCCTAGGCCGCAACAACAACAATGGGAACATCTGAACTACACACGACATTGTGAATCTGAACTACACGAGATTCACTAGTGAAGCCGAACTACACGAGAATCATACCCAATTCCCCCCAACAACATCACGGGGTTGAACTACTTGTCAATGTGAATCCGAAATGCCCGAGATTCACTACCCCAAGGGTGGTAACCCAAAATGCACAAATGTGCCACATGGACCCAAAACTCACAGTGTCCATCATCCCACGCACATGTAAAGTGAACCCGAATGCCCAAGGATCACTCTACGCCACCTGCACCCATCCTATGCATACATACGTGTATAATATATTTACACTCACCTTAGAGCGTTGATGAATGCAACCGAATAATCCGCAACACGTCAATGGAAAGTAACTATTCCATTTATCACATAACAAACAACACAATTAGGGTGGATTACAAACCAAACCAAATTGACACTTAGTGAAATTTTGACCCAATTGCATTTCCAAGCACAAACAACGCCCAAACTAACCAATAATCACTTAACGCTAGTGAAAATGATCCTATAACACCAATTAAACCGAAACAAAATTATTAAATACTCGTCTTCATCAATTTGACCCATAAACCCTAATTTTGACCCATTTCAAAATTAGTCTTCCAAGTACACCCAAATGGGTTCCAACACTTCCATAATCACTAATCCTAGTGATTATACCTCAAATAACTAGCCCTAACATGGCCAAATCATCAACCAACCCAAAATCCAACAACAACAATATAAAACCCGATTACTTGATCCTAACTTCCATTAAAGAGTTAAGTGGGTTTTCTCAAGAACCTTTAAGCTCAAACCTTAACACGAACATCAAATTAAACAATTGAAATTAGGAGTTAGAACTTACCAACACTACCAAAATGTAGCTAGGAACGAGGTGAACAACTTTAACTCTTGAGCTTTGGTGAGAACCGAGCTTCTTCCTCCTAGATCGGAGCTTTCTCACACTAAAAGGGTTTTCTCTCTCTAGAAGTTTGAGAGGATGAAGTTAATAAGAGGATAAGATTGTGGTGCGACTCAAAGCTAAAAAGCACACCCGAAAGTTTCAAAAGGGTTTACCATCAGCTCATGTTATAACCCGCGGCGTGGCTCAAGGGCCCGCCGCGCGACTCAAATCTGGGAAACAGATTTTATTTTGAAGTTCAGGGACTGAAGTTGTCTGATCCTGATTCTGATGTAAAATATGAAAATGCATAAGTATAAGTAGACTTTTCCTGACACTTTCTGAGAACACTTTCTGGTGACACTTTCTAGTGTATTAAAATTTAGGCTGTTACAACTTTCCCCCACTTAAACTGGATCGCGTCCTCACAATCTAAACCTCATCGCGAACAAGGAACGTACGCCTTCCTCAACTTTTCGAGTTCTCATGCAACTCTACACCCCCTTGACGCCACCATTGCATCCTATCGGTCACACTTTCTCACCACACAACGTTCCAACCACACATCTATCCTCCATGATTCCTTGGCACACTCTAATTTACAACTTAGAGTATCCTAGCCAACCGTCAACTAATTTGGGTCATCTACACCACGCACACAGTGATGAAATTTCTCGCAAGCTCTTCGGTAACTCTAACCGACATGTAACCTTGCACGACTCATAACTCGTCCACCATTACCCTGTGAACATCCTGTCAATCGTCCATTAAGGATGATCTTGTCACTTCCCGTGAGTTCAAGTCCTAATACTCTAGAGAACTCACTCTCGAACATGATCTACACCAACATATCTCTACACGAGACAGTCAGAATCAACACCTCACGTCCCTAGTTCGCTCACTAAATGGGACGACTTCCAACAATCGCTTGAACATGCCGACCAAATCGAGGTAATACCGTACCCTCTGGGTACATAACTCCCCCACTTAGGGTTCTAACCCCATACTATCACCGTCAAGATGATAACATCTCACAGAATTTCAACATTCCACAATATACATAACCGGTCTCAACGTTGGTCATACTCATCAATCCTCTGCGGACTCACAACAAGGTACTCAACCTCGACCTTTCAAATCGGTCAAATGTTAACGCCCGCTAAACACCACAATAAACCACAGTTGTATCTTCTGGTTTCTCATCGGTACCCAATTACAAAGTAATCACACCATCGGAGTCAAACATTACACTAGTAGGTATAAGGAGGCACCTGACGCAGTGTTATGTAATATCCTACTACTACCACCGAGATTTAACACTCGACCCTTACGGGGTCTACTCCCGGTGTCACACGTCACCCATCGTCTCGAGGTCACACACTTTAACGAACCTCATGGCTTAACGTCCACAACTTTCTAGCGACACCCGCTAGTCACGATACACATAGGCCGCATAGCTAGCCTAGAAATCCTTCCACTCATCACTAAGGAGATGCTTGGAGACACCAAGACTCACACCCTTCCGCACATCGTCATAACCGTTAACACGATTCCCTTCACACGTCAAAGAAAAGTCAACAACCATGACTCTACTCGCACAAGTACGTGGCCAACGAAAGCGCCTCTCAAAATGGCACTACCACGCATACACACATGAAAATTAGTCGACAAAGAGTGAACAACACTCACCACATAACTTACATGAAAAAGTGGCTGACGAAGAGTGAAAAACACTCACCACACACACATCAAACCGCAATCGTAGTCAACGAAGAGTGAAATCTCACGGGATCACTCAGTACACTACATTGAGTGTCCAACGAAAAGCGAATCCTTATGCCAGGATGTCACTCGCCACATCACTCACAATGAGCATCAAAACACAACACTCTAAAATCAGACGAACACACGTCACATACCCTTGCATGGTGATATAACACCCAGTAAACACTAACCTAATAACATGCGCACACAAGGGAACGATACTCGTACAATGACCGCTGGTACTCACACAATGACTGAAAGTGTACATACGCTTTGTAACACTAACCCCTAGGTGGTATCGAACTCGCGAACTTAAACCCACCTAACATGCCCACACACACACACACACACAATATGGTTAACCATAATCGCGTCATGGTGATACCGACTCTTTGGTTCACACCATATACATTTGTTATGATGCTACCGGCTCCGTGGTTCATATCACAACTTGAGTCATACTCACGCTAAGGCACTACCGGCTCCGTGGTTCACACCTTAACAAATCATGCTATAGTGCTACTGGCTCCTTGGTTCACACTACAACACACGTACCATGATGCTATCGGCTCCTTGGTTCACATCATAGCACCTCGCACATGCTATGGCACTACCGGCTCCTTGGTTCATACCATAACACACAAATAAATACACTATATACATACACGTATAATTATTCCACTCACCAGGACATTATCACAACTTATGTCCTACGGGTCTCACTCAAGCGAGTTTAATGACCCGAATACCCCCAAGTGCCTAACAACATAAGACTCACATAATAGAGTCAAGGTACAACTCATTAACTGTTGGTTCCTTGATTAACAACATGAGTATTATAGCGGGGGGGGGGGGGGGGGTGAATACAATTCTTTTTAATTATCTTAACAGTTTAAAGCAATTGGTATTCAAACAAGTAATATGATTAAGAGTCAAATGTAATTTTCAACGGTTGTTCTTTATTGATATAAATCACAAAGAATCACAACTATCCTTGGCAGAATGATAGTTGGTTGATACTGATTTACCTAAGTTATAGCTATGAGGATGTTCTAAGCTATTAAAGATATTGGACTCTTAATAAATAAAACCCACACCAACAGTTATTACAATAGTGAATACTTCTATTTATAATAGTCCTATTATCCAGGTAATTGTTCCATTGTCCATTGGTACATATGATGTCTATACTTGTGGGGACAATTGCATCAGAGAGCGTGCTCTCTTCTTTCCTCTTTGATAGCTATTTGCAGGAACACCCCAATTCGGTTTGGCACCACTATTTTAATAAACAAATAGAATGTTGTGTTCCCTAGGCTGAAATGTCCCTTTCATATTGATTATAAACGTTCCATATTAATTGATTTCATTGCGAGGTTTTGACCTCTATATGAGACGTTTTTCAAAGACTGCATTCGATTTTAAAACAAACCATAACCTTTAAAATATTACGACGATTATCAAAAATGATAATCTGAAATATAGCGTTTTCACACGACCATTACATAATGGTTTACAATAATATTACGCAACAATATATGTCTTCGAATGCAGTTTTTAAATAATATTATAGAAGCATGCTGACTCCAACTCTTGTCCATAAATTAGCATGAAACAGCGGAAGCTCTTAATAATCACCTGAGAACAAACATGCTTTAAACGTCAACAAAAATGTTGGTGAGTTATAGGTTTAGCATATATATTTATCAAATCGTAATAATAGACCACAAGATTTTCATTTCCATTTCTCAGTAACATGCAATCTGCATAAAAATCATTCATATGATGAACACCTGGTAACCGACCTTAACAGGATTCATATAGAATATCCCCATCATTCCGGGACTCACATCGGACATGATAAATTGAAGTACTAAAGCATCCGTAACTCGGATGAGGCTTGTTGGGCCAAATAGATCTATCTTTAGGATTCGCGTCAATTGGTGGCAATTATCATAAACACCAATTCTTAGGTTACCAAGCTAAAAAGGGGCATATTCGGTTCGATAATTCAACATAGAATGTAATTACGATCACTTGTGTCTATTTTGTAAAACATTTAAAAACTGCACGTATTCTCATCCCAAAAATAATAGATTTTAAAAGTGGGACTATAACTCACTTTCACAGATTTTTACTTCGTCGGAAATTAAGACTTGGCCACGGATCGATTCACGAACCTATAACAAATATGTACATATATATCAAAGTATGATCAAAATATATTCGCAACATTTTTTATTATGTTTTAATGATTTAAGTTTGTTAAGTTAACAGTCCAACGTTAGTAATCTACAACTAGTTGTCCATAGTTAGATGTACAGAAATAAATCAATATAAATTATCTCGAATCAATCCACGACCCAGTGTATACAAGTCTCAGGATAGATCACAACTCAAAGTATATATATTATTTTGGAATCAACCTCAACCCTGTATAGCTAACTCAAGGATTACTGCATATAGAGTGTCTATGGTTGTTCCCAAAAAATATATATAGATGGGTCGATATGATATGTTAAAACATTGTATACGTGTCTATGGTATCCCAAGATTACATAATATATGTTAGAATACATGTATAATACAATATAAGTTAGTTAAGTTATAATTTGTATAGATTTGTTACAAATTTCACGTAGCTACAACAAGCAAAAATATCCAATTTTGTTTTACCCATAATTTCTTCGTTTTAAATCCGTTTTGAGTGATTCAAGTTGCTATGGTTTCATAATGAACTGAAATTTATGAAACTAAATAGAAAAAGTATGAGTTTATAGTCAAAAATACAGGTTACAAGTCACTATTGTAAGAGGTAGTCATTTCAGTCGAAAGAACGACGTCTTGATGACCATTTTGAAAAACAAACTTCCACTTTGAGTTTAACCATGATTTTGGATATAGTTTCATGTTAATAAGAAAAATCATTTTCCCAGAAGAACACCTTTTAAACCAAAGTTTATCATAGTTTTTAATTATCAAACCCAAAACAGCCCGCGGTTTTACTACGACGGCGTATGTCCGGTTTTACGGTGTTCATCGTGTTTTCAGGTTTTAAATCATTAAGTTAGCATATCATGTAGATATAGAACATGTGTTTAGTTGATTTTAAAAGTCAAGTTAGAAGGATTAACTTTGTTTGCGAACAAGTTTAGAATTAACTAAACCATGTTCTGGTGATTACAAGTTTAAATCTTCGAATAAGATAATTATATACATATGAATCGAATGATGTTATGAACATCATTACTACCTCAATTTTAGTAGGTAAACCTACTGGAAGTGACAAGAAATGATCTAGCTTCAAAGGATATTGGATGGCTTGAAAGTTCTTGAAGTAGAATCATGACACGAAAACAAGTTCAAGTAAGATTTTTACTCGAATTAAGATAGTTTATAGTTATAGAAATTGAATCAAAGTTTGAATATGAATTATACCTTGAATTAGAATGATAACCTACTGTAAATAACAGAGGTTTCTTGATCTTATATGATTACTTTGAATGGATTAGAAAGCTTGGAAGTAGACTTGCAAACTTGAAAGTATTCTTGATTTTATGAAACTAGAACTTATAGAATTTATGAAGAACACTTAGAACTTGAAGATAGAACTTGAGAGAGATCAATTAGATGAAGAAAATTGAAGAATTAAAGTGTTTCTATGTGTTTTTGGTCGTGACTCATGGATTAGATATAAAGGATATGTAAGTTTGTTTTCTTGTAAATAATTCATGAATGATTTATAATATTTTTGTAATTTTGTGAGATATTTCATGCTAGTTGCCAAATGATGGTTCCCACATGTTTGATGACTTACTAAGGGCTGATAAGAGCTGATCATTGAGTGTATATACCAATAGTATGTACATCTAGGAGCTGTGTATTGTACGAGTACGAACACGGGTGCATATGAGTAGAATTGTTGATGAACATGAATGAGAATGTAATTGTAAGCATTTTTTTAAGTAGAAGTACTTTGATATGTGTCATGAAGTCTTTCAAAAGTGTACTAATACATCTTAATACACTATATGTATATGCATTTTTACTGAGTCGTTAAGTCATCGTTAGTTGTTACATGTAAGTGTTGTTTTGAAACCTTTAAGTTAACGATTTCGTTAAATGTAATTAATCCCATTATTATTATATCTAATGAGATGTTAAATTATTACATTATAATGATAGCATGATGTACTAATATATCTTAATATGATATATAAATATTAAGACGTTATTACAACGATAATCGTTATGTATAGATATCGTTTTGAATTTCTTAAGTTAGTAGTCTTGTTTTATGTATAAGGTTCATTGTTAATATACATAATGAGATACTTATTTATCATAATCTCATGTTAACCATATATATATATATATATATATATATATATATATATATATATATCATCCTGTAGTTTTTATAAGTTTTTAACGTTCGTGAATCGCCGGTCAACATGGGTGGTCAATTGTCTATATAAAACTCATTTCAAATAATCAAGTCTTAACAAGTTTGATTGCTTAACATGTTGGAAACATTTAATCATGCAAATATAATTTTCATTTAATATATATAATCATGGAAAAGTTCGGGTCACTACATAGGCGTTGATAAAGAATTACACGTCTGCACACGCGTTAAACTTCAGCATCCCCACTTGGTCTTGTAAGGTCACTTGTTAGCTGCCGACGCGTGTCTTTTTCTTTTTAACTTTGTCTTTGACTTCTGTTGAATAGTACAATTGATGTAGACCACTCAGAAAACCACTATGCTTGTAATGGAGCATAGTTGTCTTGTGTAGTATGCTGCTCACCAGCTATGCTGGTTCTTCTATGCTGAGTCACTTGATCTTCATGATTTGCTGGGCATTCATCCTGTGCTAAATGAAGAATACTGTCTACCTTGTGCTGGTAGACTAGGCAGCATACTAAACAATCGACACAACAATATTTGTTGTCTGTACATAACTAAACCTATGCTGGCTGTACATCACATTTTAGTGTACATAAATTTCTATTTTGTCATAATTAAATCCTTAATTATTTTGGGGGCTCAACAATCTACCCCTATTTGATGATGACAAAACCTATGACATATAGAGAAAACACTAAAACCAGCACTAAGGGACCTAATGAAAAATAGGCAGTAAATTTGTCCCTTTTAGGTTTGTTTTGGGATCTTTTGCTAAGTTATCTATATCTTATAAATTGATATGATTTTGAAGATAAACTCATTTCATTTTCATTACAATAGAATATATACAATAATTACAAGACAGTATAATGAAATATGAAATAACAAAAGACACAATTTAAGCACTAGAAGACTATCTGTTTTTTATCCTTCTTTTTATCTTGTTCATCCTTAGATAGCTCTTCTTCTTTAACTTTTACAACTGTCAGGCTTCTGGGAATAGTTCGGGCAAGTCTTCAGGCTTGAACACAGGTATTTGAGGAGGTAGAATTATTGGATCTCTTCTGTGTGGGCCAGCACCAATAGACTTCTTTCTTTTAGGCTTCTGAGCCAGTACATCTTCTACAATCACTACTGGTGCATTCCCATACTTGACTGCTTTATCAAATAGGTCTTGTAATTTTGGTTTAAGTGTATCTCTGAGAATACTTGGACCTTTACCAATGAAGTACTTCAGTATTTCCATGCATTCACTAAATCCAAAAGTTCTCAGATTTGTGTAATCTACCTTCTCATACACATAATTGTCTCTGTTGATACTGAAGGTCCTTTTAATTCCTCTATGGCACTTGATAATTTTGCCAGGATTGGATCTTCTGGTCATTACATCAGCATACTTGCTTCTGAAGAAATGGTTAGACAGCTCCTTTATTCTTTCAGTTTCTATATAAGCTTTAGTAGGAACCTTCTCAGCAGCCTCAAGTTGATCAAAAACTTTGTCCTGAGTTTTAACTATGGCTTTTGCTAACCTGAGTGATTCAGCCTCTTGTTTTCTGTCAGCAGCCAGTTTAGATTCTTCTTCCCTAAGCCTGAGCCTCTCAGCATACTCAACATCATCCCTTGTTTGTTGTTCTAATTGAATACTAGTTATATATTCATTGATTGTGATGTTCAGGGATTTTGCTGCAGCTATTAATTGCCTACCCTCATCAATAACTAAGGCATTGCAATATTGTTGTAGATCCATGTCCAGTTGCACAGCCTCATAAAAGAGAGCAATCTCCTCAACATTATGGAGCCTTTGACCACTGTTTGATAGATACATACCAATATCAATGTTGAAATCCATAACATAAATGTAGAATTGTTGGTCAAGAGGATGATACAATAGTTTGATTTGGCGTATTCTTTCTGGTCCCCCTGCTGCTCTTAGATTTAGCAATTCAAGGACAGTGATCTCAAGCCTATAAGTCTCTCTTTCATCTGGATTCATCTTTCTAATGTCAGGCTTTCCTCGTGCAACCGAATCATTGATGTTATGCGAGGTGTATATAAAATAGCTTTATATTTTACAAGGAAATACTATTAAATACGATACAATTTTACACAAGATATTTATTTATTTATAGAATGGATATACTTAAACCTTGCTACAACACTTATAGGCAGTGTACCTAATCGTACAGTAGTGTAGTTTTTAGTAAGTCCGGTTCGTTCCACAGGGAAAATCTTTAAACAAAGCTTAACGCTATATTAGTTTACTTTTATAAAAATACAAATATATATATAAGTAATATTATTATTATAAAGGGGGATTTTTACCGTTTAATGACCGGTTTGTCGATTTTAAAACTTTAGTCGCAGTTAAAACCAAATGTAAAATAATAAATAAATACAAGACTTAATTTAAAGCATAAAGTAAATAACGATAATGAAATTGCGAATAATAAAAGTGCGATAAAATAAACTTGCGATAATTAAAAAGTACGATAATTAAAAGTGCAATTAAATACAATAACAATAAAAATGCGATAATTAGAAGTGCAATTAAATATAAAATAAAAGAAATTAAATATGAAATAAAAGAATTATGCTTATTTAAACTTCCGTAATCATGATGTTTGACGTGTTGATTTTAGTTTTATGCCCACGGGTTAATTGTCCTTTGTCCTGGATTATTTAATATGTCCGTCTGGTTTTTGTCCATAACAGTCCATCAGTCATAAATATAAAGTGCGAGTATCCTCGTCAAATTATCCTTATACCCGAAGTCAAATATTCCAACTAATTGGGGACTTAAACTGTAACAAGATTTTAATACTTTGTTTAATAATTACACCAGGATGTCGACTGAGTGTAACCCAAGGTTTTAATACTTTGTTAACAATTATGCCAAGTGTCCTTGTACATAATTTCACCCCTGTTTTAATAATTCTAGTGGCTATTAATCCATTCCCGTGTCCGGTTAAATGAACGATTATTCGTACATATAAATACCCCGCCCATCGTGTCCGATCGAGTGTATATGGTAATTTATGGGTACGTCCAATTATAAATCTTTATATTAACATTAACAAACTATCATTTAGTTAAACAAATATAAAGCCCATTAATAGCCCATAGTCTAATTTCCACAAGTGTCGTTCTTTTGTCCAAACCCCAATTATGGTACAAAGCCCAATTACCCAATTTTAGTAATTAGCCCAACATCATGATTACTTCATTTTAAATAAGCATAATACTAACTTAGCTACGAGACATTAAATTAAAAAGGTTGAACATAACTTACAATGATTAAAAATAGCGTAGCGTTACACGGACAGAATTTTGACTTACACCCTTACAACATTCGCTAACATACCCTTATTATTAGGATTAAAATTAAAATTAAAATTAAAATATAAATTATAAATATAAATATTACGTATATAGATAGAGAGATTGATATATTGGATGATAAAAATGATCAGAATTCGTTAGGTTTTATAGGGATTTTCGTATTTGGCTGCTCCGCGAGTCGCGACATTTTTGGCCTCCATACTCCGCAACTCGCGGAGTTCGTAATTCCAGCTCACAAAGGTTTGTCTTTTAATTTTCCGACGTTTTATAAATATATTATAATATATATATTAATTTTAAGAATTAATTATATATTATATTATATTTATATACATAGTTAACTTGTAATTTTTAGTCCGTTGCGTCGAGCGTTGAGAGTTGACTCTGGTCCCGGTTCCGGATTTTCGAACGTCCTTGCGTACAATTTAATATCTTGTACTTTGCGTTTTGAATCTTGTACTCTTGTAATTTCGAGACGTTTCTTATCAATAATTGGAACCTCTTTGATTGTATTTTGTACTTTTGAGCTTTTTGGTCGTTTGCATCTTCAATTCGTCGAATCTGTCTTTTGTCTTCACCTTTTAATATTTAAACGAATATCACTTGTAAATAGAACAATTGCAACTAAAAGCTTGTCTTTCTTGGGGAATAATGCTATGAAATATATGTTCGTTTTTAGCATTATCAAATATTCCCACACTTGAGCGTTGCTTGTCCTCAAGCAATATAGTCTTGAAATACTAGAATCACTTCTTTATTCTTCACACTTTGTACATTAGTGATTTCTATACGGCGGTATAAACAATGGTAGTAACGATATGGTTTACAGTCCCACATGACTATAAAAATGTAGATCCATTAAGGAAATTGGATCTTTATGAAGACATTTGATTTTTTGAAAATTAAATCTAGCTTTTACCCTAGATAAGGTTTCCGGAATAACCCTTCACCGGTGTTTGCAAAATATTTTTGTGGGTTTGGTGGGTTTCAGATTTGAAAATTTTAGCTCAAAACTTATGGTTTTGTGTCACCCACTTGCTAACCTTGTATTTGGAAAGCAACACGTCCAGTTTACTTGTCCCGTATATTACCTTTCGGTAAACTACCGTCCGGTTGTAAAGGAAAGCGTTGAACAAGCAACTGTTAAGGTAATGTCCCATGACATGCTTTTAATTATGGTCTATAATGTGTCGGACGCAATTACTATCCTTTGTAGGAGAAATAGTAAAGCTCACCCTTATAATTTTCTGGTCTGGCACAAGGTCCTGTCTTTGACCATGCTATGCAACCACCGTTCTTACGGTTGACACCCGATTTGGTTCAGGTGACCTAATGAATTCTAGGTGAATTCCTAGGATTTTACGTTCAATGGTAATGAACGCATTGAAAATGGGTTTTTAGAAAACAAATCGGTTTGTAATTTTGATCAAAATATTTTCTCGTTCAGGCTCGAGTTTAGATATCATTGAATTCCATGAGTTTGTTGTAGTGACCCAAACTTTTCCATGTTTATATATATTAATTGAGATTGATATTTACATGATTAAATGTTTCCAACATGTTAAGCAATCAAACTTGTTAAGACTTGATTAATTGAAATATGTTTCATATAGACAATTGACCACCCAAGTTGACCGGTGATTCACGAACGTTAAAACTTGTAAAAACTATATGATGACATATATATGGATATATATATAGTTAACATGATACTATGATAAGTAAACATATCATTAAGTATATTAACAATGAACTACATATGTAAAAACAAGACTACTAACTTAATGATTTTTAAACGAGACATATATGTAACGATTATCGTTGTAAAGACATTTAATGTATATATATCATATTAAGAGATATTCATACATGATAATATCATGATAATATAATAATTTAAAATCTCATTTGATATTATAAACATTGGGTTAACAACATTTAACAAGATCGTTAACTTAAAGGTTTCAAAACAACACTTACATGTAACGACTAACGATGACTTAACGACTCAGTTAAAATGTATATACATGTAGTGTTTTAATATGTATTTATACACTTTTGAAAGACTTCAATACACTTATCAAAATACTTCTACTTAACAAAAATGCTTACAATTACATCCTCGTTCAGTTTCATCAACAATTCTACTCGTATGCACCCGTATTCGTACTCGTACAATACACAGCTTTTAGATGTATGTACTATTGGTATATACACTCCAATTATCAGCTCTTAGCAGCCCATGTGAGTCACCTAACATATGTGGGAGCCATCATTTGGCAACTAGCATGAAATATCTCATAAAATTATAAAAATATGAGTAATCATTCATGACTTATTTACATGAAAACAAAATTACATATCCTTTATATCTAATCCATACACCAACGACCAAAAACACCTACAAACACTTTCATTCTTCAATTTTCTTCATCTAATTGATCTCTCTCAAGTTCTATCTTCAATTTCTAAGTGTTCTTCATAAATTCTACAAGTTCTAGTTACATAAAATCAAGAATACTTTCAAGTTTGCTAGCTCACTTCCAATCTTGTAAGGTGATCATCCAACCTCAAGAAATCTTTTTTTCTTACAGTAGGTTATCATTCTAATACAAGGTAATAATCATATTCAAACTTTGGTTCAATTTCTATAACTATAACAATCTTATTTCAAGTGATGATCTTACTTGAACTTGTTTTCGTGTCTTGATTCTGCTTCAAGAACTTCGAGCCATCCAAGGATCCGTTGAAGCTAGATCCATTTTTCTCTTTTCCAGTAGGTTTATCCAAGGAACTTAAGGTAGTAATGATGTTCATAACATCATTCGATTCATACATATAAAGCTATCTTATTCGAAGGTTTAAACTTGTAATCACTAGAACATAGTTTAGTTAATTCTAAACTTGTTCGCAAATAAAAGTTAATCCTTCTAACTTGACTTTTAAAATCAACTAAACACATGTTCTATATCTATATGATATGCTAACTTAATGATTTAAAACCTGGAAACACGAAAAACACCGTAAAACCGGATTTACGCCGTCGTAGTAACACCGCGGGCTGTTTTGGGTTAGTTAATTAAAAACTATGATAAACTTTGATTTAAAAGTTGTTATTCTGAGAAAATGATTTTTATTATGAACATGAAACTATATCCAAAAATTATGGTTAAACTCAAAGTGGAAGTATGTTTTCTAAAATGGTCATCTAGACGTCGTTCTTTCGACTGAAATGAATACCTTTACAAAAACGACTTGTAACTTATTTTTCCGACTATAAACCTATACTTTTTCTGTTTAGATTCATAAAATAGAGTTCAATATGAAACCATAGCAATTTGATTCACTCAAAACGGATTTAAAATGAAGAAGTTATGGGTAAAACAAGATTGGATAATTTTTCTCATTTTAGCTATGTGAAAATTGGTAACAAATCTATTCCAACCATAACTTAATCAACTTGTATTGTATATTATGTAATTTTGAGATACCATAGACACGTATACAATGTTTCGACCTATCATGTCGACACATCTATATATATTTCGGAACAACCATAGACACTCTATATGTGAATGTTGGAGTTAGCTATACAGGGTGGAGGTTGATTCCAAAATATATATAGTTTGAGTTGTGATCAATACTGAGATACGTATACACTGGGTCGTGGATTGATTCAAGATAATATTTATCGATTTACTTCTGTACATCTAACTGTGGACAACTAGTTGTAGGTTACTAACGAGGACAGCTGACTTAATAAACTTAAAACATCAAAATATATTAAAAGTGTTGTAAATATATTTTGAACATACTTTGATATATATGTATATATTGTTATAGGTTCGTGAATCAACCAGTGGCCAAGTCTTACTTCTCGACGAAGTAAAAATCTGTGAAAGTGAGTTATAGTCCCACTTTTAAAATCTAATATTTTTGGGATGAGAATACATGCATGTTTTATAAATGATTTACAAAATAGACACAAGTACGTGAAACTACATTCTATGGTTGAATTATCGAAATCGAATATGCCCCTTTTTATTAAGTCTGGTAATCTAAGAATTAGGGAACATACACCCTAATTGACGCGAATCCTAAAGATAGATCTATTGGGCCTAACAAACCCCATCCAAAGTACCGGATGCTTTAGTACTTCGAAATTTATATCATATCCGAAGGGTGTCCCGGAATGATGGGGATATTATTATATATGCATCTTGTTAATGTCGGTTACCAGGTGTTCACCATATGAATGATTTTTATCTCTATGTATGCGATGTGTATTGAAATATGAAATCTTGTGGTCTATTGTTACGATTTGATATATATAGGTTAAACCTATAACTCACCAACATTTTTGTTGACGTTTAAAGCATGTTTATTCTCAGGTGAATACTAAGAGCTTCCGCTGTTGCATACTAAAATAAGGACAAGATTTGGAGTCCATGTTTGTATGATATTGTGTAAAAACTGCATTCAAGAAACTGATTTCGATGTAACATATTTGTATTGTAAACCATTATGTAATGGTCGTGTGTAAACAGGATATTTTAGATTATCATTATTTGATAATCTACGTAAAGCTTTTTAAACCTTTATTTATGAAATAAAGGTTATGGTTTGTTTTAAAAATGAATGCAGTCTTTGAAAAACGTCTCATATAGAGGTCAGAACCTCGTAACGAAATCAATTAATATGGAACGTTTTTAATCAATAAGAACGGGACATTTCATTTGTAATTCTCAAGCTTTAAGGTCAATCTCAAGGATTGAGTAATATCAGGCTTAAAAGCTGATTTTTGATCTTTTAAGGAGATTATCCTTTCTGGGGATCTGATTCATTAGTCTTATCCAGCTAATTTGCACGGTGCCCCCCCATTGTACGAGATAAATCCTTCTCATGGTTAGGATAAATCTGACCACTTGGCGACCCTGTTTAATGCTGAGGTCCGTGGATTTCCTGCTGATTTTAGTGATGACTTTTCTAGATTTTTCGTCAACCTACAGCTAGTCTGGACGACAACTCCCTGACCTAAATCAAGAAGCGCGTTTCTTTTTCGGAAGACTTTACTTCCTTTTAATGATGGAATTGATTCATCATGTAGATCCATTTTTCTTACAGTAAATCAGGTAAAACTTTTTAGTTTAGTCCAAAGCAAAAGTATTTTCAGTTATTTGTACAAAAATATGTGACATATGTTTTGAATAAATTGGAGAATTTTCCCACACTTGGCTTTTATTTTTCCTTTTTGTTCTCCTCTATTCCATTCTTAAATGAATTTTAACATTTTGGTTTGTTTCTCAATTTATGTCCTTTCCGAGGTAACAATAATTTCGGTGTTAAAACCTAGTTTTATCATTCATAAATATGTATAAACATGATTTTGAGTTCATTTAATTGAAAATTTTGAAAATTTTTACTAGAATTGGGTAGTCAGTATATAAGACTAGGGTTGTTCTTTATTATCAGAGAGCACTAGATTCTAATACAACTACTGCTTTACTAGTATTTTTAATGGTAACCAAGTGTATAAAGTAAAAATTTTAAAATCCGAAAGAATTTAACCCCTTCCCACACTTAAGATCTTGCAATGCCCTCATTTGCAAGAAATCAGTAACAATTTAAATTATTGAGGGTGATTAGCGTAGAAATGATTAAATTTTACCAAAGTTTCCAAACATATTTGTGTTTGTGTTGAATGATAAATGGTGCACATCATTTGTTCATTCCGTCTTGTTGTTATATCACATTTATTTTGCATCTTGTCGTCAAAATTAGTTGCTTTTGCTGAACTTAATGCCAGTCTTTGAAAATGCGTTGTTTTACCCTGTTGTGTACATAAGATAAACTGCAAACATATATACATATTTTTGAAGTTTGGTATATTACCCCACATTCAAACATTATTAAAATCTAATAATAAAAGTTAGAAAATTATAAAAACTATTACAATATTAACATAAGTATTAAATGTATCAACATTACAAATTATAAAATAAATAAAACTAAGTAGACTAGGGATGATACTGATACCAGTAGGGGTTCCATGCATAACCATAGGTGTTATAAAATGCTTCGGCTGGGTTATACGTAGGATACGGTGGTTGGATCTCTATAGACCAGGGAGGGAATATGGGCGATGGAGTAGGAATATAGTTTCTACCTATATATTGGCAATAAGCTATGATTTGGTTTTGATGAACTTGCCAATCTTCAAATGCTCTATGTCTAGCATTTTCATACTCTTGTGAAGCTATAAACCTTTGCATTTCTGCCATTTCATTTCCCCCTCCTACATTACCTTGCTGTTGGTTTCTCTCAACCCGTGGATGTCTACCATTATATCGTACTGCGGCGTTATTTCGCCTCTTCAAAACTTTCGCACCATGGTATACATTTAAACCTATTGTATCTCGGGGTTCTGGTTCTTCGATTAGTAATCCCCCCCGACTTATATCCACACCGAGATATTCAGCAATCAAAGTAATAAATATACCACCTTCTATTATGCTATGCGGTCTCATCCCCCTAACCATAGCTGATAAATAATAACCCATACAATAAGGTATACTTACAGCGCTTTGTGGGTCTTGAATACACATGTGGTAAAACAAATCCTGTTCATTTACCTTTTCCTTGTTCTTACCTCGTTGTGTAATCGAATTGGCTAAAAACCTATGAATTACTCTTAATTCAGCTCTATCTATATCCAAATATGAGTAATTTCCCCCTTTAAATCGGTGATGGCTAGTCATTTGACTCCATACACCATGCGTACCAAAATTTTCGTCTATCTTCCTACCGTTCAATATTAACCCTCTACAATCGGCAGATGCTAACTCCTCAGGCGTATATATACGTAAAGCCTGAGCCATGTCTAGTAAAGACATGTGGCGCATCGAACCTCCTAACAAAAATCTAATAAAAGATCGATCGGTTAAACTAGCTACCCGATCATTTAATTCTATACTACACAACAATTCTTCACACCATACTTTATATACAGGTCTACGCATGTTGAATAACCGTACCCAATCGTTAAAAGTAGAATTACCATACCTCTGTGCAAGTAATTCCCTTATTGGCCCGGCCAATTCTACAGCTTCTAATGGTCCCCATTCTATGACCCTAGGTACCTCAACAGCTTTAGAATGAAGAGTATGCAAACCCCTTTGGTATTTTGGATAATCTATCCAAAGTCTGTCAAATCTCAGGTTCGGGTGCAAATCTTCCAAGTGCATATCAGAAAATGTCATGACTGGATGAGGTATTTCTTGTTTGTAGTAGTTATCCACCTCCTGTTGTTCCGCATTCTCAGCAGGAGCATTGCGAGCTTGGGATGAAGATTCACCCCTTTCAGTCTGCAAAACACATCAAACACAATTTTTGTGCATCCAAATATGCATTAGTGTCAGCAAAATCATCAATCAAAATAATTACAATGACATGATCAATTTATATCAAACTTAAGCTCATTTTCATATTTTCATCAAATCTACACTTTTTCAAATAAGCATATACGAAAATGTTCGCCAAGTTCATAAGCATTCAACTCAAATAACATGTCAAAATAATCATTACTAGCAATTAAACAAGTTTCAAATGGCATTATCTCTCAAAAATCAAGTTCATGAATTTTAGACTTGAAAAAGTCCACTTTAATTCTCAAAATCATGTTTAGGCTCAAAGTTTGGATCATTTAACTACCTAAACATGTTACACTACTTAATTTAGCAACAATTCATGACAAAAATCGGCCATAACCTGTTTATATCAAAAAGCTCCAAATTGCTCAAGAACACAAACCCTAGATTACTCAAAATTTCAAGTTTAAGGCTTCTAATCATGTTAAATAGCATCAATCTAGGTTATACAAGCATAATACATAAACAATTTAAGCATAATTACACTAAAAAGCATCAAAATCAAATTGGGTATAAAATTGCTCAAGAACACCAATTTTCGAATTAAATGGTGTTTAGGTGTAGAAATTTACCATTTTTCTTGAGTAATTCCTTGATAGCATCCTTCTCAACATAATTTTAGTAAAAGATTTGATGATTAACGGTCAAAAATTGTGAATTTGGGAGTGTTTTTTCGGGTTTATTTCGCAGTTTATGTTTGTGTTGTGGTGTGTGGACTGAGCTGATTACGTTTTTATTTTTTCTGAGTTTTGGTCCCTCCGCGAGTCACGGTGTTTGAACCTTTAAACTCTGTGAGTCGCGGAGTTTGTATTTTATATATATATATATATATATATATATATATATATATATATATATATATATATATATATATATATATATATATATATATATATATATATATATATATATATATATATATATATATATATATATATATATCTTATACTAATTAAAACAATTAAGTAATTAATTTTAAAATTTTGTTTCCCTTGTTATTTAGGACGAGGTCGTTTCGGATCGATGTCCTAATCCGTCCTACCACAAAATTTTAAAATTTGTCTTTTTGTAGCGATTGTTTTAAAAGCTAAGATTTTTGGGTTTTTTTTTTAATGTTTTTGGCATACTTTAATTCAATAAGATTAAAAATAATGATAATAAAAGTTCTCGTCCCTCCCTCGGGTAAAGCAATTTCGGTTCAAAGACCTAGTCTTCAACTTACGACGAATTTTAAAAATCATATTTTTTAACTTAGCGAAATAAAGTAAATTTTTGTTTTTAAATTCACACAACTTAAATATAAAATTCAAAATTAATATTAAAAATTCACACCAAACTTACAATTTAAAATGCATAAAAATAAAATTCATATTTTAAAAATTAAAAATTCACACCAAACTTAATTTAAAAATTCATATTATAAATTCACACCAAACTTATATTAATTTTTCAAATATTTACAATTTTAAATATATTGATTTTACAAAGTTTACAATATTAATTTAAGATTTATATATTAATTTTAAAAACATGGTAAAAATAAAATTAAAAATCTTTTTGGCTTTTATCCCACTTTAATCAATCAAATATTATCAAAAATATGCGCCCCTCTTTTCGGTAAAGTAATTTTGGTTCCAAGACCTAATTTAACTCATGACGAATTTTTTTGAAATATTTTGGGTTGATTGATTAAATATATTTATACCTTAAGAATAAACGTTAAATTTCGCAGTGATGTAATAAATTTTTGAATGATATCAATAATTTCGGTCGCCAAACCTAATTTTATTCAATACCAATTTAATACTTTATAGTGAACAAATTAGTGTTTATTATCAAAAGGTTAAAAATAAAAATAAAAACTGTACAGACTTACCTGTGAGATAGTATTCTTAGTTATATGATCTATCCCATTCATAAGATAGTCGGTTTAATTGGTTTTCCATAGCTACATAGGCGTAACCTCGAGCATTCAGTGTTTTTTCTTCTAAACATATGAACGGTCCGTCTCTGCATAAAGTAACAAATTCGGTATTTGAATAGGTTTGATTATTTGAACATTTACCTCCATGTGACCATTTTCCGCATTTGTGACATCTTTCAAGGTGTCGTGCTCTTCTTTTCGCTGCGGATTTTGATTTTCCTTTACCAAATTGTAACTTATTATCTTCGCATCTGGATTGTTTTCTTACTCCGTCCAATCTTTCTCTGATTACTGATACTATTTTACTCGGAAGTGTGTCATTATTACGTTTAGTGATCAAAGCGTGTAGCATTAGACCATGGTTTAGTTCACAGGCAGTCTTCATTTCCTAAAAAAAATAAAAATTCAGAATGGGGGGAGAAGACTAGTTCTTTAGGGTCTGCTAGGGAAAGACCATTCGGGTTCCATTTTCGAGAACTACACGAAAACAGAAAATCTAACTCTAACAGAAATACATATTATCCTTTAAAGACTTGATTCTCCCCACACTTAGTTAGCTGTGGTATCGAAATTGTGATTAGCTTCGTTGTCGATTTCCATTAGACTATCTATGTAATGTTTAACTCTGTGACCATTAACTTTAAATTCAATCCCATTTGAATTTATTAATTCTATCGTTCCGTATGGGAAAACTCTTTTGACTATGAATGGTCCAGACCATCTTGATTTCAATTTTCCAGGAAATAGCTTGAATCGTGAATTGAAAAGAAAAACTCTGTCTCCTTCTTTGAATTCTTTTGAACTTCTGATTCTTTTATCATGCCATTTCTTCGTTCTTTCTTTATAGATTAATGAATTTTCGTATGCTTCATGTCTTAATTCTTCTAATTCGTTTAGTTGACTTAACCGTAGACGTCCAGCTTCATATAAATCAAGATTACATGTCTTCAAAGCCCAAAATGCTTTGTGTTCAATTTCTACTGGAAGATGACATGCTTTTCCGTAAACGAGTCTAAAAGGTGTGGTTCCAATTGGAGTTTTGTAGGCTGTTCTAAAAGCCCAGAGTGCATCCTCCAATTTAATGGACCATTCCTTCGGATTTGATCCTACAGTTTTCTCTAGAATACGTTTTAAAGCTCGGTTGGTATTTTCAACTTGTCCACTTGTTTGTGGATGATATGCGGTGGAGATTTTTTGAGTTACTCCATATCTTTTAAGAACTTTCTCAAGTTGATTATTACAGAAATGAGTACCCCGATCACTTATTAAAGCTTTCGGTATTCCAAACCTTGCAAAAAGACGTTTTAAAAAGTTGACTACAACTCGTGCATCATTAGTTGGGAGAGCTTGTGCTTCCGCCCATTTAGATACATAATCAATGGCAACGAGAATGTAGAGATTATTATGAGATTTTGGAAATGGACCCATAAAGTCAATACCCCAAATGTCAAATACTTCACATACTTGTATGACATTTTGTGGCATTTCATCACGTTGACTTATTTTTCCGGCCCTTTGACAAGCATCACAGGATTTGCAAAGAAGGTGTGCGTCTTTGTAAATTGTAGGCCAATAGAATCCAGCATCGTAAACTTTTCTTGCTGTTAGTTGAGGCCCATAAGGCCCTCCTGTTGGTCCTGTGTGACAATGGTTTAAAATTTTACTAGCTTCATCTCCAAATACACATCGGCATATTATTTCATCGGGACAACTTTTAAACAGATGTGGATCTTCCCAAAAATAGTGTTTTATATCACTGAAGAATTTCTTTCGTTTTTGGTACGATAATCCTTTTTCAAGGAATCCACATACTAAGTAGTTTGCATAGTCTGCAAACCATGGTATTTCATTATAATCTATCTTCAATAGATATTCATCAGGAAAGTTGTCTTGTATGGCCGATTCATTTAGAACTTCTAACTCAGGATTTTCAAGACGAGAAAGATGATCAGCGGCGAGATTTTCTGCTCCACTTTTATCTCGGATTTCAATATCGAATTCTTGTAAGAGTAAGATCCAGCGGATTAATCTTGGTTTAGCATCTTGTTTCGAAAATAGGTATCTAAGAGCAGAATGGTCGGTATAGACCACCGTTTTTGCTAGAACGAGATATGAACGAAATTTGTCAAAAGCAAAGACAATAGCAAGGAGTTCTTTTTCAGTAGTTGTATAATTTGTTTGTGCTCCTTGTAACGTCTTACTAGCATAATATATAGGTTGAAATCGTTTTTCAATCCTTTGTCCTAAAACGGCTCCCATTGCAAAATCACTTGCATCGCACATTAGTTCAAATGGTAGATTCCAATTTGGTGTTATCATGATCGACGCATTAGTGAGTTTCTCTTTAAGAATATTAAAAGATTTGATACATTCATCTGAAAAGATGAATGGAGCATCCTTTTCTAGGAGTTTATTCATAGGAGTGGCAATTTTAGAAAAATCTTTAATGAAACGTCGGTAAAAACCGGCATGCCCTAGAAAACTCCTAACTCCTCTAACATTGGTGGGATGTGAAAGTTTAGCAATTACATCTACTTTAGCTCTATCCACTTCAATTCCTTCCTTTGAGATTTTATGTCCAAGAACGATGCCTTCTTTAACCATGAAATGGCATTTCTCCCAATTAAGAACTAGATTTGATTGTTCGCATCTAATAAGCATTCATTCCAGATTAACTAGACATGATTCAAATGTATCACCGAAGACTGAAAAGTCATCCATGAAAACTTCCATGCATTCTTCTATCATGTCGTGAAAAATCGCCATCATACACCTTTGAAAGGTTGCAGGGGCGTTGCAAAGTCCAAATGGCATGCGTTTGTAAGCAAAAGTACCATAAGGGCACGTGAATGTGGTTTTCTCTTGATCTTCGGGTGCTATTGGAATTTGAAAATATCCGAAAAATCCATCAAGAAAACAATAGTAACTATTTCCGGCTAATCTTTCCAACATTTGATCAATGAAAGGTAAGGGAAAGTGATCTTTTCTGGTGGCGTCATTTAATTTTCTATAATCAATACACACACGCCATCCTGTTACAGTCCTAGTAGGAATAAGCTCATTTTTTTCATTTGTAATGACAGTCATGCCACCCTTCTTAGGCACGCATTGAACTGGGCTTACCCATGGACTATCAGAAATTGGATAAATTAGACCTGCGTCTAGCAGTTTAATAATTTCTTTTTTAACTACATCTTGCATATTCGGATTTAGTCTTCATTGGCGTTGCACATACGTTTTATGACCTTCTTCCATAAGGATTTTATGTGTGCAATACGAAGGACTTATTCCTTTAATATCATGAATTTTCCATGCAATGGCTGGTTTATGAGCTTTCAACACAGAAATGAGTTGTGATTTCTCATTTTTAGTAAGAGAAGACGATATTATTACAGGTAATTCAGATTCACCATGTAAATAAGCGTATTCCAAATGGTTTGGAAGTGGCTTTAACTCTAATGTCGGAGGTTCTTCTATCGATGATTTATATCGATATCTGTCTTCTTCTTTTAGCATTTGAATTTCTTCTGTTGTTGGTTCATATCCATTAGCTATTAGTGTAGCTAATATTTCAGCTTCATCAATTGGTTCAGTTCCTTCTCCTAAAGAACATTCTCCCGTTCCTTGTAATTCTGGAAATTCTTCTAACAATTCTGCATGTGAATCTATAGTTTGAATATAATAACATGTATCATCTTCAGATTGCGGTTGTTGTATGGCTATATCAACTGAAAAGGTAACACTCTCATCCTCTATACTTAGGGTCAATTTCTTACCAAACACGTCTATCATTGCTTTAGCCGTGTTTAAGAATGGTCTTCCTAATATGAGAGGAACTTGAGAATCTTCTTCCATGTCCAGAACAACAAAATCTACTGGAAATACTAAAGTACCAACTTTAACTAGCATGTTCTCCATTATCCTTCTAGGATATTTTATTGATCGATCGGCTAGTTGTATGCTTATTCTTGTTGGTTTCAATTCTCCAAGGTCTAGTTTAGCGTATAGTGAATACGGCATTAGATTTATACTAGCACCTAAGTCTGCCAATGCTTCTATTGAACTAAGACTACCCAGAAAACATGGAATTGTTAAACTTCCTGGATCAGATAGTTTTTCTGGTATCTTATTCAACAGCACTGCTGAACAATTAGCATTCATAGTAACAGCAGAGAGTTCTTCCATTTTCTTTCTATTTGAGATTAGATCTTTCAAGAATTTAGCATATCTAGGCATTCCTGAAATCACATCAATGAAAGGAAGATTTACATTTATTTGTTTAAACATATCCAAGAATTTGGATTGTTCGGCTTCAAGTTTCTCTTTCTTCATTTTACTCGGGTAAGGAAGTGGTGGTTGGTATGGTTTAACATAAGGTTTAGCCTTAACTGTGTTATCTTCATTAACCTTTTCAACTACCAGTTCTTTTTTCCTTATCTTGATCAGGTTGTGGTTCTTGTGGAGTAGGAATAGTTTCATCAGAAGTTACAGGTATTTCAGGTGGTTTAAGTGTTGTACCACTTCTTGTGGTAATGGCTTTAGCTGTTTCATTCCGAGGGTTAGCATTTGTATCACTAGGTAAACTTCCCGGTTTTCTTTCACCTATTAACCTTGCTAGGTTACTTACTTCTTGTTCCAGATTTTGAATAGAAGCTTGTTGATATCTAAATGCTTGAGCATTTTTTTCATTAGTTTGTTTTTGAGATGTGAAAAACTGCGTTTGAGTTTCAACTAGCTTCGTCATCATATCTTCTAAATTTGGCCTTTTATCATCGGGTTGTGGTGGTTTGTTTTGAAAATTAGGTCTTTGCTGATTGTAAGTATTGTTGGATACTTGTTGATTGCTAGGACCTTGTTGGTTGTTGTATGGAATATTTCGATTATAATTCTGGTTTTGATTGTAGATTGGTCTTGGCGGTTGATAATTATTCTGATAATTATTTCCAGGCCTTTGGTTTATGTATGAAATATTCTCTCTTTGTTCCATTGTTAATTCAATACTGAGACAATCTTTTGTCAAATGTGGTCCTCCACACTGCTCACAACTAATTCGTATTGAGTGAATATCCTTAGTCATCTTTTCCATTCGTCTCTCGACAGCATCTATCTTTGCGGAAATAGAATCTAAGTCATGGCTAGAATCGGCTCTAGCTACTTTAGATGATCTAACGATATCTTTTTCTTGGTGCCACTCATGTGAGTGGGAAGCAGTGTTATCAACAATTTTATAAGCATCAGTTTTTGTTTTCTTCATAATAGAACCACCAGCTGCTATATCGATGTCTTTTCTTGTAGTGATGTCGCATCCTTGGTAGAATATTTGTACTATTTAACAGGTGTCTAAACTATGTTGCGGACATCCTCTTAATAACTTTCCAAATCTTGTCCACGCCTCATATAGAGTTTCATTTAGCTTCTGTGTGAATGTAACAATTTCTCCTTGAAGTCTTACGGCTTTAGATGCCGGAAAGAATTGTTTAAGAAATTTTTCAACTAAAACGTCCCATGTATCAATCGCCCCTTCAGGTAACGATTCCAACCAATCTTTGGCTTCTCCCTTTAAAGTCCAGGGAAATAACATGAGATATATCTGTTCATCCTCAACTTCTCTTATTTTAAATAGAGTGCAGATCCTATTAAAGGTACGAAGATGTTCATTTGGATCTTCCTTCGGTGCACCACTAAATTGGCATTGATTAGTCACCATGTGTAGAATTTGTCCTTTGATTTCATAATCTGGAGCATTAATGTCAGGATGAGTAATTGCGTGACCTTGGCCAGTGCTTTTAGCTCTCATTCGGTCTTCCATACTTAAAGGTTCCAGATTCTCCATAATTGAATTTGTTGAATCGAAATCACTAGAGGATTCTGATTTAATGGTTCGTTCCGCAACAATCTCTGTTTGAATGATTGGTGGTTCCGGAGGAAAATTTAATGGTTCAGGATCTATGAATCGTCCCTGAATATTCTCCGGATTCTCAATTGTGAGGTCGGGTTCAAAAAATGGATTATCAGAAATTTGAACTGGAGTACTTGGTCGACTGGATGACGATTCTAAAGAAAAATCAACGGCGGTAATATTTGCTAAATGTCTTGATCTAGTTACAGGTGGTGAACGTACAAAAGGTGGTGAACGTCTTGCTCGGTGCATTCACTGAATATCCTATTAGTTTTTAAAAAGAAAGAAAAATTATATAAGTTATCCAATTAATAGACTTTTTTGATTTTGCCCACGTTTCGAATAGCCAAAAGATGCAGCAGAGGGGCAGGATTCGTTTGGTCTCAATATAATTGAGGACTGTTTGGCTCCAATAACCCGGTCCACGTACAAATCCAACTATTACTACGAACCAGAAAATTTTGATGTCTATCAATTTAACCACTTAAAATAAATTTTCGTAATTTTAAGAAATTTAGATAAGAAGTAGAATAAAAATCTATGTCCTAAAACTAGAATAGCGAGAAATAAGAAAGAAAAAGAGTGCGTCGGAAAAAGATCGAAAAATAAAAATAAAAAAAGAAAAAGAGTGACTTATAGAACTTAAAAAACACTCGACTAACCCAACCTTATTACTATCACTAACTTAAAATTATAATCGCAAATTGAGATTACTAATTGGAATGATAATTGATACATAGGTAAAAGGCGTCTAAAAATATTAAAGCTTACAAGTAAAACTATATCCCAAATGGAAATAACTTAAAAAGGTACTAAAACTTAAAAATGTGTCGCAAAATTCTAAAGTACCTAAATCTTAGTTTAAAGAAAAGGCACTTAAGGAATTTTACGGCAAAGCCTAAAAATCTAGAAGTAAAAATATAACTATGGCAAAAACTAAGTTTAAAACTAAAAACTAGCGAAAAAATACAAATATTACGCTAAAACAATTAAAAAGGGACAAAATATAAAAATATACAAAAAGTTGTAAAAAGTACAATTTTTATAAAAATATTATTTTTATATTATTTATTTTATTAAACTATTAATTTTATATTAAACTAATTTAACTAAATATATAAATTAAATAAAAAAAACTTAAAACTAATTATAATAATAAGTAATTTAGGGTTAATAATAATAATAATTAATAATTACTCCGTAATTAATACTGATTAGGGTTCCTGTGTGGCCCGTGTCAGACGGCTCCGCGAGTTGTAGTATTCGAAGCTGCAAACTCCGCGAGTCGCGGGGTTCCAAAATTCAACTCATGCACAGTTTTTAATTCGACATTTTTTTTATATGTTTTAATAAAAACAAAATATTTAAATAAAACTTATATTTTTATAAAATAAAAATAAAGAAACTTTACAAAACTTAAATATTTAACAAATTCTTAAAAATATTTATATTTTTATTTTCTTTTTATGTTTTCGAATAATTAAAAACGTATTTTTACAAAAGTGAATTTTAATAAAAGTAAACTAAAAATAAAAATCTTTTTTTTATTTTATTTATTTAGCGTTGCGCTTCCGGCTTTTAAGTTTGATTGTTCCCCGGCAGCGGCGCCAAAAATAACTTGATGTTATGCGAGGTGTATATAAAATAGCTTTATAATTTACAAGGAAATACTATTAAATACGATACAATTTTACACAAGATATTTATTTATTTATAGAATGGATATACTTAAACCTTGCTACAACACTTATAGGCAGTGTACCTAATCGTACAGTAGTGTAGTTTTTAGTAAGTCCGGTTCGTTCCACAGGGAAAATCTTTAAACAAAGCTTAACGCTATATTAGTTTACTTTTATAAAAATACAAATATATATATATATAAGTAATATTATTATTATAAAGGGGGATTTTTACCGTTTAATGACCGGTTTGTTGATTTTAAAACATTAGTCGCAGTTAAAACCAAATGTAAAATAATAAATAAATACAAGACTTAATTTAAAGCATAAAGTAAATAATGATAATGAAATTGCGAATAATAAAAGTGCGATAAAATAAACTTGCGATAATTAAAAAGTACGATAATTAAAAGTGCAATTAAATACAATAACAATAAAAATGCGATAATTAGAAGTGCAATTAAATATAAAATAAAGGAAATTAAATATGAAATAAAAGAATTATGCGTATTTAAACTTCCGTAATCATTATGTTTGACGTGTTGATTTTAGTTTTATGCCCATGGGTTAATTGTCCTTTGTCCTGGATTATTTAATATATCCGTCTAGTTTTTGTCCATAACAGTCCATCAGTCATAAATATAAAGTGCGAGTATCCTCGTCAAATTATCCTTATACCCGAGGTCAAATATTCCAACTAATTGGGGACTTAAACTGTAACAAGATTTTAATACTTTGTTTAATAATTACACCAGGATGTCGACTGAGTGTAACCCAAAGTTTTAATACTTTTTTAACAATTATGCCAAGTGTCCTTGTACATAATTTCACCCCTGTTTTAATAATTCTAGTGGCTATTAATCCATTCCCGTGTCCGGTTAAATGAACGATTATTCGTACATATAAATACCCCGCCCATCGTGTCCGATCGAGTGTATATGGTAATTTATGGGTACGTCCAATTATAAATCTTTATATTAACATTAACAAACTATCATTTAGTTAAACAAATATAAAGCCCATTAATAGACCATAGTCTAATTTCCACAAGTGTCGTTCTTTTGTCCAAACCCCAATTATGGTACAAAGCCCAATTACCCAATTTTAGTAATTAGCCCAACATCATGATTACTTCATTTTAAATAAGCATAATACTAACTTAGCTACGAGACATTAAATTAAAAAGGTTGAACATAACTTACAATGATTAAAAATAGCGTAGCATTACACGGACAGAATTTCGACTTACACCCTTACAACATTCGCTAACATACCCTTATTATTAGGATTAAAATTAAAATTAAAATTAAAATATAAATTATAAATATAAATATTACGTATATAGATAGAGAGATTGATATATTGGATGATAAAAATGATCAGAATTCGTTGGATTTTATAGGGATTTTCGTATTTGGCTGCTCCGCGAGTCGCGGCATTTTTGGCCTCCATACTCCGCAACTCGCGGAGTTCGTAATTCCAGCTCACAAAGGTTTATCTTTTAATTTGCCGACGTTTTATAAATATATTATAATATATATATTAATTAATTTTAAGAATTAATTATATATTATATTATATTTATATACATAGTTAACTTGTAATTTTTAGTCCGTTGCGTCGAGCGTTGAGAGTTGACTCTGGTCCCGGTTCCGGATTTTGGAACGTTCTTGCGTACAATTTAATATCTTGTACTTTGCGTTTTGAATCTTGTACTCTTGTAATTTCGAGACGTTTCTTATCAATAATTGGAACCTCTTTGATTGGATTTTGTACTTTTAAGCTTTTTGGTCGTTTGCATCTTCAATTAGTCGAATCTGTCTTTTGTCTTCACCTTTTAATATTTAAACGAATATCACTTGTAAATAGAACAATTGCAACTAAAAGCTTGTCTTTCTTGGGGAATAATGCTATGAAATATATGTTCGTTTTTAGCATTATCAATTATCTTCCCAAGTGGTATGTTTGTCATTTTTCTTGAGGGAAGATAGAGGATATACAAATGGTGATTCTGCTGTGCTTGAAGGACCCACTGGTTCATAGAAGTGAAGATCACCCAGTGTCCTATCAAAGTAAGCAAGTGATTCTGCTGGCAGTGGTGATTGGACAAAAGTTGAGTTGCCACTACCCTAGACAGTGAAATTTGCAGCAACAGAATCAGTATCATCATTATCTCACAGCTCATCTACCTTAACTGGGTCTTCGGATCTTCTTTCACCCAGCAGCACACTTCTGGCTGGGTCTTCGGTACCAGCTGACTTATTAGTATCAGCTAGTACAACTGCCACAGTACCTTCACCAGCTGCCTCAAATAAGGGCTCTTTTCTTAGGGGCTGATTGTCCCTAGGGGCAGATTTTATCCTTTGTTTATCAATTGGCTTGGGTTCAGTTGGTGGTTCTTGTGTAGATAGTAGTTCTTGTGGAGGCAGTAGGGGATTTATTGCAAGATACTCCTCCTCAGCAGCAGACAGATCTGTCTCTACTGGCTTCTCAATATCATCCTCCAGATTAACGACTTCTACTGCCTTTGTTTGTGTAGCTGGCTGAGCTTGAGATGCTGGTTGAGAAGATTGGCTGGATTTCATCATACCATCCAGCCATTTAAGAAAAACATCAGCTCTTTCTCCCCCGGATATGTTAGAATCTAAGTATTTTTGCATCCCTTCAGGTGTCAGGTTTCTGATTCTTTCAGCTCGCTCAGCATACAACTTTACCTTCTTTTTGTCATATTTCACCATGAACCTAGCATTTCTTATTCTAGCCTATTTCTTATATTGATTAATGGTGAGTAGTTCATTGTGAATCTCAAGTTGTTTACGAGAGATGCCTCTCCTATGCTCAATTCTATGCCTTTTCCTGGTAGCATAGGCCTCAAACCTAGTATTGAAGGCAGCATTTAAGTCCTGCTGTTTCTTCTGGTGTCTCTCCATTTTTCTTTTTAACTTCTTTCCAATGGATTAAGAGGCAACAAAAGATTCAGCCAAAGTTAGTTCAGACACAGTATCACTGGGCTTAGTGTCAGAACCAATATAATCCACAGATGTGTCAGGCATGCTGGGTTGAGATTCACCAGCATCCTTGGCACCTGCTTCAGTATGAGCGTTGCTGGGCTTAGGGCTAATTCTTCATTGATCATCACCATCACCATCACTAACTCTCCTCTACTGTTTAGGAGCTTTCTCATGTTCATGCTCCCCCTCAGATTGTTTTCTCTTCTTATGTCTTTTAGATTTCTTCTCCCCCTTTTTGTCATCAGCAGGGGCAGAAGTAGCTCCTGGGGGAACACTAACATCAAGATCACTATCAGAATCAGGCATTGAAAATGCAAAGTTATTCCATGCAGCACCAGCAAGAGAAAAGTGAGCACCAGGGTCCACACCATATTGTTAAAGACAAAGGTTGGACGTTCGAACTTCATTCCTTGCTACACCCATGGCCATCTGATTAACACTAGCTCTAACATCAGCTTGTAGATCATAAGCAGAAGCAGGAATCATGGTGGCCATTTGTTGTTCCCGTGACTCCAATATCTCTTCCAACACCCTATTCTCTTCATTCAAAAATCTATTTCTTTGATTTGCAGCATCCAGTTCGGCTTGAAGACGGTGATATGATCAGTATACTCGTTGTGAGAGATGATTCTCTGCTTCAGCTGTTCTTCTTCTTCATAATGGCGTCTGATGGCATCAACTGCAAGATCAGCAAAAGTATTTGTTTGGCGCATATGTGTTTCAATAACATAAGTGGTAATACAGCCAGCCCGTCGAATAGCATCAGCCATGCAGTCAACTAGGGTTTCCCTGATGGTCTTTTTAATGTCAGGGGTGATCTTGGCAACAGTTCTGTAGATAACCAGGGTAGACAACCCAGCTATCTCAGAAGCATCAACTGTACTTGTTGATGGTTGTTCAGGAGCAGCAATAATAAGAGTACCTCCGTGGGGTGGTGGAGGTGAAAGGTCAGAATTTGACTTATCACCATGATCACTATCATTTTTACCTTCACTCGAAGGCTTAGAACCACTGGTATCCTTTGCAGCATCATCAGCTGTGAGATCCACTGGTTCATCTTTGAAGTCAGTCACATTATCATGAATGACTGGCTCTTCCTTACCAGTACCTTTATCAGCATCACCATTAGAAGAAGAAGATGATGAGTAAGAAGCTGATGAATCAGAAGGTACTAGTAAATAAGGAATGTCTTGCATGATGACCTTACCAGTATCTGGATCATAGATGAATTTGAGAGGTCTCCAGGTGCCAGGCCATGGAGAAGCAGCTGGAGCCATACCAAAGAAATGATAATAGGGCTATTCATTAATGTTCTCCAGTGTGGCCAGCCTCTCAAATACTTCTTCACATGCTGGCTGATCCAGCTATGAGAGAAGTTCAGTCAGCTCCTTATCAGGTAGCTTGCTGGCTGAAACCAATGCACTTTGTGGATCAATAGTGAGCTGATCCACCAGCAATGCAATTTTGGGAGTGATAGAAACTCCCCTGTAAACAAAGTTGGGCACCACTTCCTCTGGATCTGGTACCTGACAGACATACTTAGGCTTTTCAGCAGAATCATAAGCCTTAGTAGTCTCAGTTGTGGCAGTAGAGGTGGTACTAGCATCAAGTTTAACTTCCTGAGTACCAGTATCAGAACCAGGGAGACAATAACATTTGCTGTATTTGGAGTGATGGATTGAAACTCCATATCAGATGATTCAGTATGAGCAGCAGCAATATCAACAGTTAAAACATTTTCACCCTTGGTTGTAAAAACAACATCATCAATAACAGGAGAAGTGTGCACAACATCATCAACAACTACTTCTGAAGCAGTAGTTATGGCAGTAATACTAGGAATAGGAGGAGGAAGAACAAAATCAGCATCATCAATAACCATCTCATCAGAACCAGTAGGAACAGTTGAACCAACATCAACTTGATCCCCAGTATCACCAGCAGCAGCAGAGTCAATATCACTAATATCAGCACCACCAGTAGGAAAATCAGTAGCACCAGTACCAGTAGTAGAAATAGTGGGCATATCAGTGTTAGCTTTAGGACCAGTAAATACAATAGGATTTCTCTCATGCTCCCCTTCTTCCTATTCATCTGCCCTGCTAAGAACTGAAACAATAGAACATTTTATGTTAGAAACTGTAGAAGTAAATAAATTTGACTCAACAATTGCATCTGGTGTTGGTCTCTGAGGATAGACTGGTGATTTAGTCAGCCCTTCGATTGAGATAGAGTATGGTGTCTATAAGTGCAGCTGTGACTCTGCTGACTCATTGGCAACACATATTGACCTAGATTGTGTATGAGTTTGAGCTGGTGTTAATGTAGGAGTGCGAATCTTATCATGATCCAAGTAACATCTAGGTTGTGTAGTAGCCAGAGCTGGTTCAACATGATGAGGGCCCAACTCAAGTATGCTTTGGGGGAAAGTTATGTTCTCTGCTGGTTGTATTGTCAGCAGAGGATATTTCTTGAAGTATAATTTTGAAATATGTGGAAGTGCCTGGCTAGAAGAGTATGGGTTGCTACTCTTCTTAACACTAGTTTTAAATCCAGTCAGCTTGGGAGCAAAGGTTATGCCTTCAACTCCACTTTTATTTTTTAAGTCAGCAGTTAAAAGATTTTCAATTAAGTTAGTAATTTCTGCTGTTTGGTCAAGAGATGCACCAGGTTCCATAGCAACATCCTTTTCCGGAGCAACAGTTGAGACTGGTTGAACCTCCCCTGTGGCATGCTTAGAGCCAGCTTTAGCATGTTTGGATTTTCCTATTACCAAGAAATAGATGAGCAACATATTCAAATACTAGAAATGGGTAGTCAGTATATAAGACTAGGGCTGTTCTTTATGATCAGAGAGCACTAGATTCTAATACAACTACTGCTTTACCAGTATCTGCGACAGTGGCTGTTCTAGTTATGGTAGCTGGCTTTTTCCGTCGGACAGCTGGCTTGTGCTGAGGTCCCTCCCCCTCTGTCGATTGGGTTGCTCCACCCCGAGCAGCAAGATACTCGAGCATTCCTGGCGTCAGACCAGTATATGGAGCAGCTGGTGCTGCTTTCGTCATCCCCCCTTGTTTTAATGACAGGTCGATAGATTGATCAGTAATTTGCAGATAAGCATCACTCATCTCATTTTCAAACACCAAGCTTAAAAACCTTGGAAAGGGGATCAAATTGCTTCTTTTAGGTGCCAACACCATTTCCCTTAGCCTCAAATAAATCTCAGTGGCATAATCAATGTTACAATTGTACAGCAACCCATGACCAATTTTTTACCTCAAAATCAGAACACTGGTCAAAACTCCCAGAATTTGGGCTGATACACTGTGTCAGCAGACTGAAAAAGTAATATCACAAGGGTAGCTTATTCTTCCTTAAAGGGGTATGAGCCACTCTGTGATGACCCGGGAATTTCCGACCAAATTTAAACTTAATCTTTATATGTTTTCGACACGATAAGCAAAGTCTGTAATGTTAAGTCTTGAAAATTTTGGAACAATGTTCATATAATCATTTACCCTATGACTATGCCCGATGATTCACGAACAATTATATATATATGTGTGTGTGTATGTATATATAAACAATAATTAGAAATATAAATTTAACATTCGAATTAAATATTTGAAGTAGGATACAAGATAAGTAAGTGTAATTAAAAATGAATCTATATATATATATATATATATATATATATATATATATATATATATATATTTAATATAAGATATAGGTATAATTATTATTATATGTATATCATGATATATAAAATTTATAGATAATAAATATTCAATAAATGTTATTATATAATAACTGAGATAATTAGTAAATAAAAATAATTAATAAATTTTAATATTAATATAATAAATGTGAATACAAGTTAAAAGTATAATTGATATACTAACATTATTATTACCACTTTCATTATTAATATTATATTACTATTATTAATACTATTATATATAAAATGTAGATATAAAATGAATACATTTAATTTGTTATAATATTATTATTATTATTAATATTATTGTTATCATTATTAATATCATTATTTACAATATTGTTAATAATTAACATTATACTTGCTGTTATTAGTATTATTGTTATTTTTGAAAGTATTATTATTAATATATATTTGTATTTATTAACTATTAATATTAATTATAAATCATAATAAATAATACAGAATTGTAACATCAATAATTGATTATTTAATGTAATTACTGGATTAAATATTATATATAGAAGTAGAATTCGTACGCATATCACAATCTGATTCATATCTATTTTGTTTCTTCCATTTGTTTGGGTAAATCATGGATGACACCTTCAATTATATTTAACAAATGAACATTCTACTTTATGGACTAAATTCATTCAATCTTCCTTTACAGCTACAACAATAATCACCTACTACCACTGAGAGTCAACTACTCAATTCTCTATTTTTCTAGTTACGATTAAACATCCCAAACCCAAAACCATTTAAAGAAACATTAATACCCACTTGTATTACAACCATTTTTTTTTTTGCATACTAACCTGCAGCTATATAACTATAATATATGTACTTCCATGGAAAAGAAACACACTAACTGTGCAATATTTGATTAATGAAGTCTGGAGCTTGATTTAACCATCCAACACCCATCTTTTCTATATGTATGCAGCTGAGGTGTGAACTTGATACAATTCAAACCACGACAACTTTACCATCTCATCTCTTTTTCTTTCTTTGATCATGAACACATAAACCATACGACTCTATTATCTATATTTCTGTTTTTCTGTGGGATCAAACAACACAAGTTAGCCGTGAATCCTCCACCATCACAATCTCCATCATAACCATCAATCCTTATGAGACTTCACCACTCCGGTGATCTGCTACACTTCCTGTGTCCTGATCAGACCAAAACACAATACATTGTATTATTGAAAATACCTACAACTTAACACATAAGATCACAAGAATAAAAATCAAACTGCCATCCCTTGAATCTAACCTGTTCCAGCTCGAATTCTAATCCCAAACCGCCATCATCCAGTGGAGTTAATGTCTTTTTTTTACTGGTTGCAGTTACCAGACCGTAGCTCTAACATCATCACTATAAATTATCGTTGCTACTGCTCGACTTCTAATCATCAATATCACCACCACAAGCTACTGCTACCTTCTGTTGTACCACCATGACACTATAAACCTCCATCCACGACCCCATCATCGAATATCTACATCACAGCTTCGAGCAATTATTGATACACCTGTCTTCTATTTTGGATCAAAATATAAACTGCTTCTGTTTTAGTACCATCGAAAATCATAGGTAATCATTACTATTTTACTGATCTATAATGTTTCTGTTTTGATCAATTTGAAAGATAAAACAGAATATTGTTGCAAACTTGAAAGGACCCGTCCTAATCCACCTGGACGAAGTCATCAACATTTGGTCCCATTGCGATGATCGGCTCCAAGTAATGTCCTTATATTGAGCAAATGCACAGCGAAAGACTTAATTCATACCTGAGAATAAACATGCTTTAAAGTGTCAACCAAAAGGTTGGTGAGTTCATAGGTTTATCATAACAATCATTTCAATATGTTAATAGACCACAAGATTTCATAATCATAAACATAATACACTCGCAAGTGTATGTAAAGCATTCTAAGTGGTTGAGCACTTGGTAACCATACTTAACATTTAATCAACGTCGCATATTCCCTTTATTATGAAATCTCACTACACCGTACCAAGTGTAGTCACCAAAACGAAGTACTGTGCAACCGTTGAATACTGGTCGTCCAGTCCGGTTGGGGTTGTCAGGCCCGATAGATCTATCAACAGGATTCGCGTTTACAATACCTATGTAAATAGTAGTTACCAAGCTACAGGGAAATATGCCAGTGGTACAACTCAACGTAGAATATATTTTTAAGTACTTGTGTCTATTTTGTAAACATTTATAAAAGCAGCGCATGTATTCTCAGGCCAAAAATATATATTGCAAAAGCAATTAAAAAGGGAGCAAATGAAACTCACTTTTTCCTTGAAGGTATTTAATTCGACTTGGTGTCTGATAGATGTCACGAACCTAACCATATATATAATATATCAACATATTTTCTTTTTAAGTAATCATTACATATATATATATACTTTTAATACTTTTAATATTTTCTTAGTCCGTAGTTAGCAGTCTGATGTTAGTGATCCACAATTAGTTGCTTAAATAAAATAAATAAAGACCCCATCGTATTCGTATTGATCAGAATTAATCTCGACCCATGGTACCATGTTGTCAAATGACGTGTTGCGTACATAAAGTACCGTGTTGTCAAATGACGTGTTGCGTACAATCATGAGGTCTTATGATTAATCTTCTAGTGTTGTTTACGGGTGGTCCTGAAATATATAAAATCAAATCATAAGTAATTATATATAAAATATCATATTAATTAGAAAAGATATGATTAATTTACTTTTTCTCCAAATATTTTCGTAGCTAAACTAGCTTCGGATACCCAATCTTGTTTTAGTCGTAGTTTCTTCATTACAACTCCGTTTTTGTTGGTTCAACTTGCCACTTCCTTGGATCGAGTTAAATTTTAAGAATATGAACTGAAAATACCTTAGTTTGTATTCGAAATCATAGGTTATAGGTCAAACTTTGGTGAAACTTATGAAAGTGATCATTTTCCATCATAAAAACAACATTTAATGATCATTTTTCTAAAAATACTTACACTTTGAGTTAAATCATGAAATTTTTATGTGTTAACATATTCATAAGAAATATCATTTTTCCAGAACATGAACTTCCAATTCAAAGTTCAAGATGGTTTTTAATTATCCAACCCAAAACAACCCCCGGTTGCACTCCGACGACGTAGATTCAGTTTTTAAGATGGTCTTTGTAAAACCAAGTTATATCTTGTTAGGTTAGCATATCATTATGATATATTACAGGTATTGAAGTGTTTTAAAAGTCAAGTTAGAAGGATCTATTTAGTTTGCGAACAAGTTTGAAATCATTCAAACTATGTTCTTGTTGTTAAAATTTTATACCACAAAATAAGATAGCTATATGAATATGAATTGAATAAGATTATGAACAAGGTTACTACCTCAAGTTACTTGGACAAAGTTACTGCAAAAGATAAGAAATAATCTTGGAATCAAAGAGTGGTGGAGTTAGATCAAAAGGTTGGAATTAAACTTCTTCAAATAGGTGGTTATTTTGATATTTTCTTATGGTGTTTAAGGCTTGTAATTGAAGCTAAATGATGGGGAAAATGCTTGGAAATGATCAAGTATGAAGTTAGGAGTATTTTGAGAGAGAAATGAGGGTGTAGGTATGAGAAAATGGAGTGAAGAAATGGTGTTCATTTATAAAAACGTTTTTAGTTTATAAAGAAAGAAAAGGATTCCTAATTTTGTTTTCTTACTAATAATTCATACTACTTGACAAATTCTAGTTACCTCATATCTAGGGCAGTAATAATGTTGATTAGGATGTTGATTTGATGTGTATATATCAATAGTAAATACGTATAGAAGCTGGGTATGATACGGGTACATATACCCTAGATATACGTATAGAAATCTTGAGGAAACGGAACGAGAATTCAAATATAGCTATCTTTTGTGAATATACTTATATTTTTTTATGTATTTAAGTCCTTAAGAAGTGATTAAATACATTATATATACGATACATGTATAAGCATTATAGATTATAAGTATATATATCAAAGAATGTTACGTATAGTTATCGTTTTGAAAACTTAAGTTAGTAGTTTCAAAATATACTTATAACTCATTGTCATTAGTACACAATGAGATGTTAAACCATCCTTAGATCATGTTAAATATATATAAATACATATATATACACAAACGTATAATTATCGTATGTTATATAGTTCGTGATATCATCGGTCATATTGGACGGTCAAACGTTGTGTAAAACTCTTTTTAAAAACACAAGTCTCAACAATTTGGATTGCTTATCATGTTGGTATAGTTTAATTTATGTAAATATTAATCTCATAAGTATAATTTGGTCGGAAAATTCCGGGTCATTACAGTACCTACCCGTTAATGAAATTTCGTCCCCGAAATTTGATAGAGGTTGTTATGGATAACAATAAGAAGGTTTTCATGATAAATATAAGGTGATAATGGAGTTTTATCATCATTGAGTAATGTAGATAAAACGATTCGATTATGCGAAGAATATAAATGAGACTATAGTAAAAGAGTGAGATGAGTAAAATATATTCGTCTTAACCGATGACGTAGTTATGATTGATTTCCGGGATTTAAGAGAATCTTACGTAATAAGATTTGGTTCTTTGGTGATTAAGGAAATCAGGATCTTCTTTGATTATATGCAATAATCTGTTTCGATTGCTCTGTTGGATATTTCACTATAAATTCACCCCTTCGTTTCCTTATTTTCCACGACTCCCACCTTCTATTCTTTCTCCCTTGATTCTTACTTTAAAGCATTCATCAATATGCTCCATCCAGTCCTGATTCTTGATATACTCCTAACTTTTATATCTGTCATTCTTCTTTTTCATCTACCACCAGAAAAATCTATTTACTTCTACTATACTCTTGTGTTTATAGTGTTTCTAATTCTCCCGTGTCTCTATATTTCTATCTGCATCGATATACATGGTTTGTAATTTCGGGGTTATTATCGAAGTTTATATTCTTCATTATTTTTCGGAGCTTCATGCTTTCGTTTTCTCTTCCCGACTTCGAGTCAAGCGAGTAATGGTCCGGAATTCGTAGATATGAAATTCAGAATGAACATAGCTAATTCTCTAAGAAGAAAATGGTAATAGAATGATTTTGATTTGTTAAATTACCAGAATACCCTGGAGAAGACCGAGTCATCCAGAAAAATATTCTCTTGATATGTTTAGAGATTAGATAGAATGTAAGAGTCGTGTAAATGGCACATGATGACGGTACTATGAATCATCATGCTTCATTAGAAACTCAGCATGACTTACTGTAATATAATGATGTTGATCAAGTGTCATTATATTATACTAATCCATGCTTCAATTCCCAACACTACTTCAAAACATTCATATTTTAAACTCGAAGGTTTCAGAATTTAGAAACTAACACAGTTTCTTTTATGTTGCAGATATTACGGAGAGATAAATGATCTCAGATAAGAATAGTTGTGAAAATATCGCCAGAAATATGGAGGATATTTATAATAGAACATACGAGAATATCTTAGAATTTCTAATATCAATGGATGATGAAGAAGATTTGTCTGTGAAGGTTTAGAATGAGAAATAAGATGTTTGCTAACGATTTCAGCAGGCACAGAATCATTTGGATTCTTTGAAGGCAAACTTATTCTTTGTGATTTGTCCACGGCTTTCTTCATAGTTTCACATAATCCGCTTTTCGGTACTAAATTTTCAATCGAGCGTTCCTAACACTCCTTTCTTTATCATCAAACTTTTGGCCATTAAGATCATCTACAACATGCTGCTTCGTCAGCATTTTCAAAGTTAACTGATCTGGGTCATCGGTTATCAAACCGAGGTAGTTTCAGGAGAATTGTGTTTTTAGAATGATTAATCGCTGATGGTAATATTGTGGAATATAAAAGGTTCCCCAGTAACAATAAAGAGTACGCATATATATCGCGGTTATAATAAAGTTGTTTCGGATGAGAAGTCGAAGTTGACTTGCTGGAGCTGTGACAAAATTAGCTACTTTGGAAAGGGATTGCAAAACGATCTTCGGTAATAACAATGTCAAAGGAACTAGAACAGATACGTGTCAAACGTTTACTCAGTTTCCGAGGGTTTTTCAGGTGCATAACTATATGCATCAATCTTTTCTTCCATAGATGAAGTGCGGTTAGTTTATCCTCTCGATTGAGATGTTTTTAAGAATCATGATAGATTTGAACGCTGATTGTAATCGTCGAGATACAATGAGGTTTAAGATGAAATCAAGTGGCAATCTTGAAGAAATGTTTAGTTTCATATGTTATAATCAATATTTTAATTCATTTTAATTGTCCAATGTCATTAGTCCACAGTCGATAGTCCACAGTAACAGTCCAATAATTCATATATAGTTTAATATATAATATATGAATTAATTAATACGTGTCGTGACCCGTATACCTCTCAGACTCGATCACAACTCAAACTATATATATTATTGTAGAATCAACCTCAACCATGTATAGAGAACTCGATCATTACTGCATATAGAGTGTCTATGGTGATTCCAAATAATATATATAGATGCGTCGATATGATATGTCAAAACATTGTATACGTGTCCCGATATTTAAAGTGCATAAAATAATTACAGAAATTAAATGACGATAAATAAAAGTGCGATAATTAAATTGCGATAAATAAACTGCGATAAATAAAATGTAATCAGTTAGCTAGGAACAGTTAGCTGGAACAGTTAGCGTGGATTCTTAACAAAAATTTTCATAGTTAATTTGTTTGTTTCTAACAGATTTTATTTTGTCATATGTTTTCTTCATATGCCACTTGTTGGATTCTGGGAAATCAAAATCCAAATATTGAATGAAAATGATTATTCTGCGGTGAACGGATACGTATATCGGTGGTTGTAAGTAGGATAGTAAATGACTGTTGAATCAGCTTCGACGAATGTACAATGTAACTTATTAAGATGAAATCTAATTATTCCTCGGGTATTACCTACCCGTTAAAAAAAAAAATTTTCACCATTAATATTTTGTACAAAAGAACTTTTAATCACAATCTTTATGAAAACATATATACATATATATTTTCTTCAGATGAAATCATGAATTTAATGAGTTAATATGATATTAATCTCATTTGCTTTTCGGTTTGAGCTAGAATAAGAAATCTCTAAAACTTTTTGAAACCACATATTCTTCGCAGAATATCAATGAAGTTATGGATCAATACTTCATCGTTCATTATTGTTGGTACTCCTTGGTATCTATGGTGCGTATGATGTTGATGTTTGTGGGACAGATTATGATGTCGAGACGTGTGATGCGGATGTTGTTTGTTAGTGGTGATGATGGTATTGTTGATGTTATTGATGGTGGTGCTGATTATGCTGCTGGTATTGCTGCTGGTGTTTGCAACCTTCGCACCATATTCTCCAAAGCCGTCATGCGAGCGCGAAGTTCGTTAACTTCTGCTAGTACACCGGGATGATTGGCGGTTGGAGCGAGCGAATGAACAAGATTTGTAATATGGGATAGTATATAATCGTGACGAGATACTCTAGAAATGAGAGAGAAAATGGTGTTTCGAATAGGTTCGCCGGTAAGTGCTTTAGGTTCATCGCCAAGAGGGCAATTTGGTGGATGGAATGGATCACCTTCTTCTTGTCTCCAGTGATTTAGTATATTACGAACCCATCTCCAATTCATCCAGAATAGATGATGGGAAATTGGTTGATCCATTCCGGTGACGCTGCTTTCGGAGCCCGAATGGAAATTCATATCGGCATAACTGTCGGAATATGAAGAATTCGAGCTAGATGCGGAATCCATCTTGTATAATGGGGAAAATGAATTTTTGGTATGGAATAGATTATAGGAGTTATATTTGGTACTCTTCAATACATAATTTACATATGTATATATAATACCAAAATCCAGTAAATTACGGAGAATCTTTGAAAAGATATCAGTCAAAGTTCGCAATAACAGATATGCTAAGATAAGAATTCGTCTATACACTATCAATGCAGTAAATGCAGTAAAATGTGTCTAGACTTATGAATGATAAGCAGGTAATTTCCTAAGGATGATAAGCAGATGATTTCCGACTAGAAATGATAAGCAAAACTTTTGACATGTAGACGCGGTCGAAGTCCAGACTCATTAATGCATCCTAACAACTACTAGTTAGACACACTAATGCAAGACCTGGTTCGCTACGACCACCGCTCTGATACCAACTGAAAGGACCCGTCCTAATCCACCTGGACGAAGTCATCAACATTTGGTCCCATTGCGATGATCGGCTCCAAGTAATGTCCTTATATTGAGCAAATGCACAGCGGAAGACTTAATTCATACCTGAGAATAAACATGCTTTAAAGTGTCAACCAAAAGGTTGGTGAGTTCATAGGTTTATCATAACAATCATTTCAATATGTTAATAGACCACAAGATTTCATAATCATAAACATAATACACTCGCAAGTGTATGTAAAGCATTCTAAGTGGTTGAGCACTTGGTAACCATACTTAACATTTAATCAACGTCGCATATTCCCTTTATTATGAAATCTCACTACACCGTACCAAGTGTAGTCACCAAAACGAAGTACTGTGCAACCGTTGAATACTGGTCGTCCAGTCCGGTTGGGGTTGTCAGGCCCGATAGATCTATCAACAGGATTCGCGTTTACAATACCTATGTAAATAGTAGTTACCAAGCTACAGGGAAATATGCCAGTGGTACAACTCAACGTAGAATATATTTTTAAGTACTTGTGTCTATTTTGTAAACATTTATAAAAGCAGCGCATGTATTCTCAGCCCAAAAATATATATTGCAAAAGCAATTAAAAAGGGAGCAAATGAAACTCACTTTTTCCTTGAACGTATTTAATTCGACTTGGTGTCTGATAGATGTCACGAACCTAACCATATATATAATATATCAACATATTTTCTTTTTAAGTAATCATTACATATATATATACTTTTAATACTTTTAATATTTTCTTAGTCCGTAGTTAACAGTCCGATATTAGTGGTCCACAATTAGTTGCTTAAATAAAATAAATAAAGACCCCATCGTATTCGTATTGATCAGAATTAATCTCGACCCATGGTACCATGTTGTCAAATGACGTGTTGCGTACATAAAGTACCGTGTTGTCAAATGACGTGTTGCGTACAATCATGAGGTCTTATGATTAATCTTCTAGTGTTGTTTACGGGTGGTCCTGAAATATATAAAATCAAATCATAAGTAATTATATATAAAATATCATATTAATTAGAAAAGATATGATTAATTTACTTTTTCTCCAAATATTTTCGTAGCTAAACTAGCTTCGGATACCCAATCTTGTTTTAGTCGTAGTTTCTTCATTACAACTCCGTTTTTGTTGGTTCAACTTGCCACTTCCTTGGATCGAGTTAAATTTTAAGAATATGAACTGAAAATACCTTAGTTTGTATTCAAAATCATAGGTTATAGGTCAAACTTTGGTGAAACTTATGAAAGTGATCATTTTCCATCATAAAAACAACATTTAATGATCATTTTTCTAAAAATACTTACACTTTGAGTTAAATCATGAAATTTTTATGTGTTAACATATTCATAAGAAATATCATTTTTCCAGAACATGAACTTCCAATTCAAAGTTCAAGATGGTTTTTAATTATCCAACCCAAAACAACCCCCGGTTGCACTCCGACGACGTAGATTCAGTTTTTAAGATGTTCTTTGTAAAACCAAGTTATATCTTGTTAGGTTAGCATATCATTATGATATATTACAGGTATTGAAGTGTTTTAAAAGTCAAGTTAGAAGGATCTATTTAGTTTGCGAACAAGTTTGAAATCATTCAAACTATGTTCTTGTTGTTAAAATTTTATACCACAAAATAAGATAGCTATATGAATATGAATTGAATAAGATTATGAACAAGGTTACTACCTCAAGTTACTTGGACAAAGTTACTGCAAAAGATAAGAAATAATCTTGGAATCAAAGAGTGGTGGAGTTAGATCAAAAGGTTGGAATTAAACTTCTTCAAATAGGTGGATATTTTGATATGTTCTTGAAAGAGTTTTCTTATGGTGTTTAAGGCTTGTAATTGAAGCTAAATGATGGGGAAAATGCTTGGAAATGATCAAGTATGAAGTTAGGAGTATTTTGAGAGAGAAATGAGGGTGTAGGTATGAGAAAATGGAGTGAAGAAATGGTGTTCATTTATAAAAACGTTTTTAGTTTATAAAGAAAGAAAAGGATTCCTAATTTTGTTTTCTTACTAATAATTCATACTACTTGACAAATTCTAGTTATCTCATATCTAGGGCAGTAATAATGTTGATTAGGATGTTGATTTGATGTGTATATATCAATAGTAAATACGTATAGAAGCTGGGTATGATACGGGTACATATACCTTAGATATACGTATAGAAATCTTGAGGAAACGGAACGAGAATTCAAATATAGCTATCTTTTGTGAATATACTTATATTTTTTTATGTATTTAAGTCCTTAAAAAGTGATTAAATACATTATATATACGATACATGTATAAGCATTATAGATTATAAGTATATATATATCAAAGAATGTTACGTATAGTTATCGTTTTGAAAACTTAAGTTAGTAGTTTCAAAATATACTTATAACTCATTGTCATTAGTACACAATGAGATGTTAAACCATCCTTAGATCATGTTAAATATATATAAATACATATATATACACAAACGTATAATTATCGTATGTTATATAGTTCGTGATATCATTGGTCATATTGGACGGTCAAACGTTGTGTAAAACTCTTTTTAAAAACACAAGTCTCAACAATTTGGATTGCTTATCATGTTGGTATAGTTTAATTTATGTAAATATTAATCTCATAAGTATAATTTGGTCGGAAAATTCTGGGTCATTACAAAACTGCCACTCGAATTAAACTCTTTAGACTGCTACTGCTTTAGAAATTCTACTTTGACTCTATCAAACATCTTCCTGTTATGACTACTACATCATGTTGATTGAATCAAACCACAAGATCAATCTAATTTCTAAAATACAATAAGTTTCAAAATCTAACAAAAATCATAACTATGTATATAGATCCGGTTTAAGCAAATTCAATTGGATTAAATAAAACCCTAACATTCGAATTAATTATAAGTAAATGAATTACGTACATAGATCTTTGATTGGTTACTTATCGATTGAAACAGAAATCCAATTTCTGCGATGGCTGATGATGACGATTATGATCTCCATAGTTCATGTTCTGTGAACGAGTTCTTCTCCGGATCGGACAAATCGAACGATGAAACACTGGTGACTACTAATTGATCGATTGCTTGATAAATGGATTGAAAAAAACCTGAGCCGTGATTTTTTTTTCTTCCTTCTCCTGCGTGTTTTCTATCCTCGATCTGATTAACTGTCCAGCTCTCCTTTTAATTAGGTATATTTATATATATAATATATATTATTATTATTATTATTATTATTATTATTATTATTATTATTATTATTATTATTATTATTATTATTATTATTATTATTATTATTATTATGATTATTATTATTATTATTATTATTATTATTATTATTATTATTATTATTATTATTATTATTATTATTATTATTATTATTATTATTATTATTACAAAGTATTAGTATTAGTATTATTAATAATTGGTATTATAAATATTATTGTTATTATGAAAATGATAATAACTTGAAATGTTTTGATGATAAAGAATATATTTGTATGATACGAGTATTACTAGTATTATTGTTACATTATTAATATATTTATTATTATCACTATCAATGTAACTACAACTAAAGTGACAAATGATCTTACCCAAAAATTATTATTTTCGGCATCATTATTAAATCTGATAAATTATTATCATTATTTGGTATTATCATTAATTTAACAACTAAATGAGATTTACATAAAAATAATTTTGAATATACATAACTTAACTATATTATTAGTTTTAGTTATTAAAATATATAATGAATATAAACAATGAAACATATAAGTTATTAAAATTAAATGAAATAACTGATAAATATATATATATATATATATATATATATATATATATATATATATATATATATATATATATATATATATATATATATATATATATATATATAAATTTTGTTCGATTTCAATTATGTGTATTAATATATAAATAAATGATATAGGTTCGTGAATCCGAGGTCAACCCTACTCTTGTTAAATGACGTCATATGTATTTTTACTACAAAATACAGTTTGGTGAGTTTCATTATTCCCTTTTATATACATTTTTGGGCTGAGAATACATGCGCAATTTTTATAAATGTTTTTACGATATAGACACAAGTAATCAAAACTACATTATATGGTTGAATGATCGAAATCGAATATGCCCCTTTTTATTAAGTCTGGTAATCTAAGAATTAGGGAACAGACACCCTAATTGACGCGAACTCTAAAGATAGATCTATCGGGCCCAACAAGCCCCATCCAAAGTATCGGATGCTTTAGTACTTCAAAATTTATATCATGTCCGAAGGAGGATCCCGGAATGATGGGGATATTCTTATATACAAAATTGTGAATGTCGATTACCAGGTGTTCAATTCATATGAATGATATTTTTGTCTCTATGTATGGGACGTATGTTTATGAGAAATGGAAATATGAAATCTTGTGGTCTATTAAAATTATGAAATGATTATTTATGTTAAACTAATGAACTCACCAACCTTTTGGTTAACACTTGAAAGCATGTTTATTCTCAGGTACGAAAGAAATCTTCCGCTGTGCATTTGCTCATTTTAGAAACATTACTTAGAGTCATTTATGACATATTTCAAAAGACGTTGCATTCGAGTCGTCGAGTTCATCAAGATTATTATTAAGTCAATTATAGTTGGACACATTCTGAAATGGTATGCATGCTGTCAATTTTTGTTGTAAAGAAAGATTGTCTTTTAAAATTGAATGCAATATTTGTAAAATGTATCATATAGAGGTCAAATACCTTGCGATGTAATCAACTGTTGTGAATCGTTTATAATCGATATGGACTTCGTCCGGATAGATTAGGACGGGTCTTTACAGTTGGTATCAGAGCCTTGGTCTTAGTGAACCAGGTCTTGCATTAATATGTCTAACTGATAGTCGTTAGGATGCATTAGTGAGTCTTGACTTCGACCGTGTCTGCATGTCAAAAGTTTTGCTTACCATTTTTGTCGGAAATCATCTGCTTATCATCCTTAGGATATTACCTGCTTATCATTCCTAGTCTAGACACATCTTACTGCAATGATTGCATGAATAGGGTATAGACAAAATTCGTATCTTAGCGTATCTGCTAATTCATATCTTAGCATATCTGTTACTGTAGACTTTGCCTGACAGCTTCCGTCGATTCCTCCATAACTTATGGGATTTTTGTATTATATATGCATATGTAAATTATGTATTCCAGGGTACTAATCTACATCCTATAATCTATTTCTTATCAAAAATCCTTCATCTGATCGTACGAGATGAATCCCACAACCAGTTCGAGTCCCACAGATTTTGATAGCTATTCCGATAGTTATTCCGACAGCTATTTCGACATGGATATTCACCTAAATTCTGAAAGCGGTGTCACCGGAATGAATCACTCAATCAGTCATCCCCAATTCATTTGATGAGTTCGTAGTTGACTTAAACAATGGAGACGCGAAGAAGGCGATCCTTTCCACCAACCGAATTCACCTCTTGACAATGAACCTGAAGCGCTTACCGGCGAACCTGTTCGAGATACCATTTTTAGTCTCATTTCCAGAGTAGCTCGACACGATTATATTCTATCCACAATTCTAAACCTTATTCATCCACTCGTTCCGACCGACAATCATCCCGGAATAATAGACGAAGCCAACGAACTTTGCGCTCGAGTAATTAATTTGGAAAATATGGTTCAAAATATACCAGCTTCAGCAACATCAACGGCACCAACAGTACCATCAATAACAGCACCAGTACCATCAACAACCCATGCTTCAATATCACCATCGGTACTTTGAGCATGATCTTCGTTCTACGTATCGTTCTACCTCATTTATCTTCATTTGACATGGCGAATATGTAATCTCTAAATTTTTAGAGATTATTTATTCTAGTTCCAACCGAAAAGCAAATGAGTTTAACATCATATTGACTCATTAAATCCATGATTACATCTGAAGAAAATATATATGTAAGTATATTTTCATAAAGATTGTAATTAAAAATTCTTTTGTACAAACTGTTAATGGTGAAAATATTTTAACGGGTAGGTAATACCCAAGGAATATTTAGATTTCGCATTAATAAGTTACACTGTACATTCTTTGAATCTGATTCAACAATCGTTTACTATCTTACTTACAACCACCGATATTCGTATCCATTCACCGTAGAATAACCACTTTTATTCAATTTCATTTTTTAATTTTGACCTATCAGAATCAAACAAGTGGCATAATGAAGAAAACATTTGACAAAATAAAATTTGTTAGAAACAAACAAATTAACTAATTGAAATATTGTTAAGAATCCACGCTAACTGTTCCTAGCTAACTGTTCCTAGCTAACTGGTTACATTTTATTTTCCGCAATTTAATTATCGCAATTTATATTCTCGCAATTTTATTCATCGTCATTTAATTTCTGTTATTTACTTTACGCACTTTATTTATCGTCATTTATTTTCTGTTATTCATTTTACGCACTTTAAATATCGGGACACGTATACAAGGTTTTGACATATCATATCGACGCATCTATATATATTATTTGGAATCACCATAGACACTCTATATGCAGTAATGATCGAGTTCTCTATACAGGGTTGAGGTTGATTCTACAATAATATATATAGTTTGAGTTGTTATCGAGTCTGAGACATATACGGGTCATGATACGTATTAATTCGAATATTATATATATAATTATATATGAATTATTGAGTTGCTAACTGTGGACTATCAACATTAAACAATTAAAATGAATTAAAATATTGATTATAACTTATGAAACTAAACAATTCTTCAAGTTGCCGCTTGATTTCATTTTAAACCTCATTTGTATCTTGACGATTACAATCTGCATTCAAACCTTTCATGATTCTTGAAAACACCTCAATCGAAAGGATGAAACAACCGCACTTCATCTACGGAAGGAAAGATTTATGCATATAGTTATGCACCTGAGAAACTCTCGTCAACTGAGTAAAAGTTTAACACGTAGCCGCGTCAGATCCTTTGGCATTTATTAGCAAAAATAACTTTGCGATCCCTTTTCAAAGTAGCCAATTTTGTTACAGCTCCATCAAGTCAGCTTCGACTTTTCATTCGAAGTAGCCTTACTATAATCCTGATATATACAATTACCCTTTTTATACCGGAGAATTCTTTTATATTCCACCATATTACCAGCAGACGTACCAGCAACCTCGTTGCTTTTTGGCTTAAATCTCTCTGACAAATCATTATATTTATTCATTGAAACCCTATCATATACTCATCCGCATCTTGTAACGAGAACTACCATAACAATTACCGGGAATCAGCAATCAGTACTTTGAAAACTCACATCATATCTGCATCAACAGTTATATGTATGACATTTATCTCTTAGAATTATGATCTCTCATTCTGAAATTCTGAAAAGCACTCAGTCACAAATCAATACTCTGAATAATGAAAAAGCTGAATGAAGCAGCAGAAACCAAAGACAACCGTAAACGACCTTAATCATCAAAAGTTTGATGATAAACAATAGTATATTAGAAAAGCTCAGAAAAGTTGGAATTGGAAAACGGATTGAGCTAACCACGAAGGAGACCAAGGACAAATACAAGGACCATACCATATATTCAAAGAATCCAGGTAATTCTGGATCCGATGAAATCTTTAGAGAATATCCTGCTCCGAAGTCATGTTAAAATCTTGCGAAAAATCTTTCTCCATCAACCATCGAACTTAGAAATTCCAAAATATCATCATCAATATCGTCGATATTTCTGAGGATATTTTCATAAATATTCTCATTCGAAATTATATACCTCTGCATGCTTCCTTTGTGTCATTATATTGGAAACATTCAATAGAAAATTTAGTACCGAAAAGCAGATTATGTGAAACTATGAAGGAAGCCGTGGACAAATCACAAAGAATAAGTTTGACTTCAAAGAATCTAAATGATTCAATGTCTGCTGAAGTCTTTAGCGAATATTTTGCTCATTACTCTAAACCCTTGCGGACAATAGTCTCCATCATCCTCTGATCTTAGATATTCAAAGATATTATCGTATCTTTCATTATAAATATCCTCGATATTTCTGAATATATTCTTATAGCTAATACTATCTGAAATCATTTTTCTCTTCGTGCTATCAGTGTTACATCATATAGAAACTGTTAGTTTCTATATTCTGTAAACTTTCGAGCTTAAAATATGAATGTTATTGAAGTAATGTTGGGAATTGATGCATGAGTTAGTATAATATAATGACATTTGATCAACGTGATTATATTACAGTAAGTCATGTTGAGTTCTAATGGGACATGATGGGTCACAATAGATCATACCACCATCATGTGTCATGTTACATAACTCTTTCATTCTAATTAACTTCTGAACATATCAAGAAAGTATATTCTTGATAGCTCTATTCTCAATAATTCTGGTAATTTGACGAATCAAATTGTGCTATTACGTTCTTTCTTGATTATAACATTAAATTCATTCGAAACTCCATACTTACAAATTCTAGACCATTACTCGTTTTACTAGATATTGAGAGGAGATTAAAAAGACGAAGAGCTCCGAAACATAAAGGAAGATATAAAACTGGACAACAACACTGAAATTACAATAATTAAAAATTTAAAACATCACGACAATTAAAAATTTAAAAGATTACAATCAAACTACTCGTCGTCGTCAATTGTCATCTGCAAGGTAGCGTTCACCAGTCATTTCACCACCCGTGAGGTACTCTGGAGACATCGGTATTTCTCTTGATGCCTCAACTGCTGCTTCAGCTGATTCATCGAGGTAACGATAACCCAAAGTCTCTTCGTCTTCAAGAACCGCATACAAAGAAATGCGTTTACCGCGATCTTCAATGGTATCTTTTATAAAGTACCATTGATCATCGGTACACAGAAAACTTGCCCTACAATCCGCATCATAATCGTCTCTATAAAAGAACACAGACGTGAATTCACACGGAACTTTTTCCTTTAGAAAGGATAGCAAATCTTGTAAACCAACATCACGAATGTCGATATCTTCAAACGAAATACTGTCGCCCCACTCATATTCCTTCATTTGATTACAGAAATCACCTCCGTAATGAACATCGAATGAAACAATCATTGGGGGAAGTGTTAACATTTTGCAGTTTGGGAGTGTTTGATTTTGATCTTGAGAAAGATGGAAATATAAAAGAAATATATGTTTGAGTGTATAAAATGAAGTATATGGTTGGTATTTATATAGTGTAAAAGTGACCGTTGGGATAGTCGTTGGATTTTTTTTATTTATTTTACTAACGGCTAAAAAAAAAAAAAAATTGGGCAAGTTTTTGGGCGAAGGTGGACGATGCCCGTTGGGACCTCTCTCATGATAGTTTCATTCGTGCTCTTCGAATAATCGAATTATTTTATCTGTATTATTCAATAATGATAAAACTCTATTTATCAGCTCATATTCGTCAGGAAAACATATTTACTGTTAGCCATGATGACCTCACTCAAATTTCGAGATGAAATTTCTTTAACGGGTAGGTACTGTGATGACCCGGGAATTTCCGACCAAATTTAAACTTAATCTTTATATGTTTCCGACACGATAAGCAAAGTCTGTAATGTTAAGTCTTGAAAATTTTGGAACAATGTTCATATAATCATTTACCCTATGACTATGCCTGACGATTCACGAACAATTATATATATATATATATGTGTGTATGTATATATAAACAATAATTAGAAATATAAATTTAACATTCGAATTAAATATTTGAAGTAGGATACAAGATAAGTAAGTGTAATTAAAAATGAATCTATATATATATATATATATATATATATATATATATATATATATATATATATATATATAATATAAGATATAGGTATAATTATTATTATATGTATATCATGATATATAAAATTTATAGATAATAAATATTCAATAAATGTTATTATATAATAACTGAGATAATTAGTAAATAAAAATAATTAATAAATTTTAATATTAATATAATAAATGTGAATAAAGTTAAAAGTATAATTGATATACTAACATTATTATTACCACTTTCATTATTAATATTATATTACTATTATTAATACTATTATATATAAAATGTAGATATAAAATGAATACATTTAATTTGTTATAATATTATTATTATTAATATTATTGTTATCATTATTAATATCATTATTTACAATATTGTTAATAATTAACATTATACTTGCTGTTATTATTATTATTGTTATTTTTGAAAGTATTATTATTAATATATATTTGTATTTATTAACTATTAATATTAATTATAAATCATAATAAATAATACAGAATTGTAACATCAATATTTGATTATTTAATGTAATTGCTGGATTAAATATTATATATAGAAGTAGAATTCGTACGCATATCACAATCTGATTCATATCTATTTTGATTCTTCCCTTTGTTTGGGTAAATCATGGATGACACCTTCAATTATATTTAACAAATGAACATTCTACTTTATGGACTAAATTCATTCAATCTTCCTTTACAGCTACAACAATAATCACCTACTACCACTGAGAGTCAACTACTCAATTCTCTATTTTTCTAGTTACGATTAAACATCCCAAACCCAAAACCATTTAAAGAAACATCAATACCCACTTGTATTACAACCATTTTTTTTTGCATACTAACCTGCAGCTATATAACTATAATATATGTACTTCCATGGAAAAGAAACACACTAACTGTGCAATATTTGATTAATGAAGTCTGGAGCTTGATTTATCCATCCAACACCCATCTTTTCTATATGTATGCAGCTGAGGTGTGAACTTGATACAATTCAAACCACGACAACTTTACCATCTCATCTCTTTTTCTTTCTTTGATCATGAACACATAAACCATACGACTCTATTATCTATATTTCTATTTTTCTGTGGGATCGAACAACACAAGTTAGCCGTGAATCCTCCACCATCACAATCTCCATCATAACCATCAATCCTTATGAGACTTCACCACTCCGGTGATCTGCTACACTTCCTGTGTCCTGATCAGACCAAAACACAAAACATTGTATTATTGAAAATACCTACAACTTAACACATAAGATCACAAGAATAAAAATCAAACTGCCATCCCTTGAATCTAACCTGTTCCAGCTCGAATTCTAATCCCAAACCGCCATCATCCAGTGGAGTTAATGTCTTTTTTTACTGGTTGCAGTTACCAGACCATAGCTCTAACATCATCACTATAAATTATCGTTGCTACTGATCGACTTCTAATCATCAATACCACCACAACAAGCTACTGCTACCTTCTGTTGTACCACCGTGACACTATAAACCTCCATCCACGACCCCATCATCGAATATCTACATCACAGCTTCGAGCAATTATTGATACACCTGTCTTCTATTTTGGATCAAAATATAAACTGCTTCTGTTTTAGTACCATCGAAAATCATAGGTAATCATTACTATTTTACTGATCTATAATGTTTCTGTTTTGATCAATTCGAAAGATAAAACAGAATATTGTTGCAAACTGCCACTCGAATTAAACTCTTTAGACTGCTACTGCTTTAGAAATTCTACTTTGACTCTATCAAACATCTTCCTGTTATGACTACTACATCATGTTGATTGAATCAAACCACAAGATCAATCTAATTTCTAAAATACAATAAGTTTCAAAATCTAACAAAAATCATAACTATGTATATAGATCCGGTTTAAGCAAATTCAATCAGATTAAATAAAACCCTAACATTCGAATTAATTATAAGTAAATGAATTACGTAAATAGATCTTTGATTGGTTACTTATCGATTGAAACAGAAATCCAATTTCTGCGATGGCTGATGATGACGATTATGATCTCCATAGTTCATGTTCTGTGAACGAGTTCTTCTCCGGATCGGACAAATCGAACGATGAAACACTGGTGACTGCTAATTGATCGATTGCTTGATAAATGGATTGATAAAAACCTGAGCCGTGATTTTTTTTTCTTCCTTCTCCTGCGTGTTTTCTATCCTCGATCTGATTAACTGTCCAGCTCTCCTTTTAATTAGGTATATTTATATATATAATATATAATATTATTATTATTATTATTATTATTATTATTATTATTATTATTATTATTATTATTATTACAAAGTATTAGTATTAGTATTATTAATAATTGGCATTATAAATATTATTGTTATTATGAAAATGATAATAACTTGAAATGTTTTGATGATAAAGAATATATTTGTATGATACGAGTATTACTAGTATTATTTTTACATTATTAATATATTTATTATTATCACTATCAATGTAACTATAACTAAAGTGACAAATGATCTTACCAAAAAATTATTGTTTTCGGCATCATTATTAAATCTGATAAATTATTATCATTATTTGGTATTATCATTAATTTAACAACTAAATGAGATTTACATAAAAATATATTTGAATATACATAACTTAACTATATTATTAGTTTTAGTTATTAAAATATATAATGAATATAAACAATGAAACATATAAGTTATTAAAATTAAATGAAATAACTGATATATATATATATATATATATATATATATATATATATATATATATATATATATATATATATATATATATATATATATATATATATATATAAATTTTGTTCGATTTCAATTATGTGTATTAATATATAAATAAATGATATAGGTTCGTGAATCCGAGGTCAACCCTACTCTTGTTAAATGACGTCATATGTATTTTTACTACAAAATACAGTTTGGTGAGTTTCATTATTCCCTTTTATATACATTTTTGGGCTGAGAATACATGCGCAATTTTTATAAATGTCTTTACGATATAGACACAAGTAATCAAAACTACATTATATGGTTGAATGATCGAAATCGAATATGCCCCTTTTTATTAAGTCTGGTAATCTAAGAATTAGGGAACAGACACCCTAATTGACGCGAACTCTAAAGATAGATCTATCGGGCCCAACAAGCCCCATCCAAAGGAGGATCCCAGAATGATGGGGATATTCTTATATACAAAATTGTGAATGTCGGTTACCAGGTGTTCAATCCATATGAATGATATTTTTGTCTCTATGTATGGGACGTATGTTTATGAGAAATGGAAATATGAAATCTTGTGGTCTATTAAAATTATGAAATGATTATTTATGTTAAACTAATGAACTCACCAACCTTTTGGCTGACACTTGAAAGCATGTTTATTCTCAGGTACGAAAGAAATCTTCCGCTGTGCATTTGCTCATTTTAGAAACATTACTTGGAGTCATTTATGACATATTTCAAAAGACGTTGCATTCGAGTCATCGAGTTCATCAAGATTATTATTAAGTCAATTATAGTTGGACACATTCTGAAATGGTATGCATGCTGTCAATTTTCGTTGTAAAGAAAGATTGTCTTTTAAAATTGAATGCAATGTTTGTAAAATGTATCATATAGAGGTCAAATACCTCGCGATGTAATCAACTGTTGTGAATCGTTTATAATCGATATGGACTTCGTCCAGATGGATTAGGATGGGTCTTTACACACTCGACCAGTATAGCCAATAACTTCCAACACTTCTCTCCTAAAAGTATCACTTGTTGGTGAATCAACAAATGGTCCACCTGGTAATTGAAGAGCACGTCGAATAGCATCAACGGTGACTGAGTAGGTTAGGGTTTCAGTAACCATATCACGAACACATGGAGTACCCTGTGGAGTGTTGGCCATCGTGACAGTATACCAGAATATGCCTAAACAGGCTGGATAAAAACAAGAAGGAGCACCGGTAATAGATCTGGCAAGAGGATATTGCCTCACGTAATCAATCATGGTGTCATAACCCATGTTAGCCTTTGATTTAGGAATCGAGAGAGAATGAGCAACATTGCCTCTAGATAGGCAAATTTGATCATATGCAGGAGTAGGATCAGTCTTTATCAAGCTCGGATGTAGAAAAAACAGTGGTTCAAGATCATGGTGTTCTTCAGGTTCAGGTTGTGGTTGTTGTTTAGGTTGTGGTTGTTGTTCAGGTTGATGTTGTTCCTTAGGTTGGATCTCGGTTGGTTGTGGTTGTTGTTCTGCCATTGAAGAAAGATTGAAGATGAATATTTGAAGATTTGGGGATTTTTGAGAAAAATAGGTGAATTTGGAAAGTTAATAACCATATGTTATTATGAGAAAAGAATCACTCTATTTAACTTCTCGGATTGGTGGAAAAAATGCAGGAGAGAGAAAATGGAAACTGTCATCTGCAGGCGCGTGGGCAGATTTGACAGACTGGCATATTTTTGAGGACGTCAGACTGTTGACATGACGTTTAATTGGCTTGGACACTCATCACTCCCATTAGGCATTAAATGCGGTAGGTTTTTAATTCAAAAGTGTGAAGTTAAAGACCACAAAATAAATTTTGTATTAAATACAAAAATTCCTTTGTTTCATTTAATATGTCATGAATTTAATTTAAATCATTAGAGTTAAATGAGGTCCAATTTTAAGGTATCAATTTAATGTTGTGAGCTATTTATTACTTCAGTGTACACAAGGTATAATATTATAAAAGACCTTGTTGTGCTGAGTGTTTGACATATAGGCAGTAAACAAAGAAAGAGTAACACTGGTTTGCCCCATATGATGTTGAGCCAGAACACCAGCAAAGTTGTCTTTTATTTTAAAGTTCAAGCATACCCAGCTCAGAGATGAGGTAGTTAAAACCTTTCTCATCTAAGGGCTTAGTCAACATATCTGCTAACTGCTGGTCTGTTGAAATAAAGTATAGCTCCACATCTCCTTTTTGAACATGATCCCTTATGAGATGATATCGAACGTCAAAGTGTTTAGTCCTTGAATGCATTACAGGATTGTTGGTGATGGTAATTGGACTGGTGTTGTCACAGTAGATTGGAGTTTTTGTGACATGAACACCATAGTCCTTTAGCTGGCTTTGCATCTACAATACTTGAGCAGTACAGCTACCAGCAAAAACATATACTGCCTCAGCAGTAGATGTGGACATAGTATTTTGCTTTTTGCTTGTCCAGCTGACTAGCCTACCACCCAGTAACTAGCAACCACCAGTAGTACTTTTCCTGTCTATTTTACACCCTGCAAAGTCAGCATCTTAATACCCAATTAGTTCAAAATCCTGGTCTTTGGGATACCAAAGACCACGTTTGGCAGTACCTTTCAGATACTGAAATACCTTTTTTACTGCTAGCAATTGTGACTATTTAGGATCAGCTTGATATCTGGCACAGAGACATGTGGTAAACATAATGTCTGGTCTGCTGGCTGTGAGATAAAGTAGGGACCCAATCATACCTCTAAATTCAGTGATATTGACTGGTTCAACATTGGGATCAGCATCTATTTTGATGGATGCTACCATTGAAGTCCCCATGTCTTTTAAACAGGTCAGACTAAATTTCTTTAACATATCTTTGATATATTTATCTTGACTTATAAAAATTCCATCATCAAGTATTTTAATTTGCAATCCAAGAAAGTATTGCAAATCTCTTTGTAAACTCATTTCATATGTCTTTGACAAAAGTTTTGAAAACCTTTGACAATGTTTTTCATTTTTAGAACCATAAATAATATCATCCACATATATCTGTACATGCAAGAGATCACCATCTATCTCTTTTGAGAAGAGAGTGGTATCAATTGTTCCAACTTTAAAGCCTAAACCAATGAGATACACATGAAGCGTATCATACCATGCTCTAGGTGCCTGTTTCAGGCCATAAAAAGCTTTGTATAAATTGTAGACATGGTCTGGATATTTACTGCTTACAAAACCAGGAGGCTGTTTGACATAGACTTCTTCTTGCAGCTTCTCATTTAGAAACGCAGATTTAACATCCATCTGGAATACCCTAAAGTTCATCTTAGCAGCATATGCCAAGAATATTCTGATAGCTTCCATTCTAGCCACTGGTGGATAAGTTACTCCATAATCCAACCCTTCTTCCTGTCTAAACCCTTAAGCTACCAATCTAGCTTTGTTTCTGCTCATAATCCCATCTTCATCCATCTTATTCTTAAAAACCTACTTGGTACCAATAATTTTCTTTGTTGCATCATCCGGTTTAGGTACCAATCTCCATACTTTATTCCTATCAAACTGAGTAAGCTCATATTGTATTGCTCCTGCCCATTTAGGATATTTTAACGCTTCATCAAGAGATGTAGGTTCAATGGTAGACACAAAATTTACATGCATACAAAAGTTGCTGGTTGCATGTCTTCTTGTTTTAACACCACTAGCCAGATTACCAATAACTTGCTCAATCGGATGTTCTTTTGTCCATCTAGTGTTATGAACAGGTGAAATTATTGTGGAACACACATCATCTTGATCATCAGTTGGTTCAGCATTATGAGCAGCAGTAGGAGACAGCTGTTAATTATCCGTGGAACCAGTAGCAATTTGTGATCTTTCAGAACCAGTAGACCTCTGCTCAAGTTGTAGTACTTCAGTAGCACCAGTAGGTCCACTTGGTTTAGACACAGATGGAATAGAAAATTCCATCTCATCATTAGAGAACCCAGCAACATGGATTGGTGAGGGAGATGTTACTGGTTCTTCTTCATCATCTAGAGCTTGTTGAGTAGGCTCTTCAAATAGCAATTCCTCATCTTCTTGATCAGTAGATGAAGTGTGGACAGTTTCATCAAATGTGACATTAATGGATTATTCAAAACATCCCCTTCTTTTGTTGTAGACCCTATATGCCTTTGACATGTTTGAATATCCAAGAAATATTCCTTCATCAGCCAAGCTGGTCCCTATTGTTTAGAATGTAACAGGGAGTGCCAAATGCATGAAGAAATGAAATTGAGGGTCTTCTGCCTTTGAGAACTTCATAAGCAGTTTTCTGATGTCTTTTCACAATTAGAGATCTATTCTGGGTAAAACAGGCAGTATTCACAGCTTCTGCCCTATACGAATTTTTCAGCAAAGACTCAGCCAACATAGATCTTGCTGCTTCAATGAGAGTTCTATTTCTTCTTTCTGCAAAACTATTCTGTTGAGGTGTTCTCACAGTAGAAAAATTCTATGAAATACCTTTGTTAGCACAAAATTCTTCGAATGTTGCATTTCTGAATTCTGTACCATGATCACTTCTCAACTGCTTCACCAGTTCCCCATTCAATAACTCCATCCTTTTGATAAAATTAGTAATTTCATCAGCAGCTTCACTCTTTTGCTTCAAAAAGAATACCCAAGTGTATCTGGAATATTCATCAACAATAGCCAGTGTATACTTCTTCCCACTACAGCTGGCTATATTAACTGGACCAAAAAGATCCATATGAAGTAGGTGAAATGTCTTTTCAATAGATGAAATCTGCTTTGACTTGAATGAGGCATGGTGACGCTTTCCCTTTTCACAACCAGGACATAATATGTCCTTCACATAAGACATGGTGGGTAGCCCAGACACTAAATTTTTAGTTGATAATTTGTGAATATCTTTGAAGTTCAGATGTGAGAGTCACTTGTGCACTTGAGGTTGTCTGCTGCCTTTGAAAAAAAGTATCAGTTGTTGTGACTGCTGTGTTCATGTCAATTTGATACATGTTCTCATGTCTTTTTGCTGTCAGCATATGCTTCCCTGTCTTATCAAAAATAGTACCAATTTTCCTTCTGAATTGGACTATCTTACTTTTATTTGTCAATTGGCTTATGCTGAGTAAGTTGTGCTTAAGCTCAACGACATATGCTACATTTGAAAATGTAACATTCCCATTTGTTAAAGTACCAAAACCCTTTGTATAACCCAACGAATTATCTCCATATGAAACAACTGGACCATCCTTTTCTTGATAGTCCATTAGCAGAGACTTACATCCGGTCATATGTCTCGAACAACCACTATCGAGATACCAGATTTGCTTGTTTTGAATGCCTTGCATAGTAGCTAAGAGATTAGTTCTTTTTGGGAACCCATCCAAGGATGGGTTCTGGAAGAGTCATTTTTGATGATCTCTTCCTTTCTGCTGGTTTGCTTGTAGAGGCAGTAGTAGAGGGGGTCTGGGTTTGAGTACACTGGTTGGTCAAGTGATTTCTGCTGCCACATTTGTAGCATTTTCTCACTTTTGGCCTTGGTTGCTGGTCATACACATATTTAATGGGGGCAGTAAGATCAGGTCGACTTTGAGATACTGCCTTGATAAGTTGGTCAAGCTTAACAGTCATTATCTCAATGATAGACAGACCAGCACACGAGTTCACAATTTGGTCCACTTTAGGTTTTCCCTTATGGGCAATTTTCTTCTTTGAACCATTACCATAATCATGGTATACTGCTTTGCCTTTATCATTTGATGAGCTAGTGTAGGAAGTTACTAGCTTGTCGGATGATACTGATTGACAAGTATGAACTTTAACTGCTGCCTTGGACTTACCAGTATTGCGTTTAACTGGTTTGTCTGCAGTTACTGATTGACCAGTCTGATTGACATCAGCTGGCTCAGCATTGGTGGAACTCGAACATGAAGGGGAATCAGTTGATTTGAGTTTTCATCGATTGTTTTCAGTGATTTCCCTTTTAATACGTCTTTGTTTTGGAGTCATGTAGTAGATGCTTGATGGGTCAGTAGTCTCATCATTTGAGGTGCTGGCTTCTCTCGCTCTAACTTCTTCCTCCAAAATCTCTTTCATGGCAGGTGGTAGGGACACCAGTAGGTCTGACAAATTTATTTGTTAAGACCTTTTTACCCTCGAATATCTTGGCAAACGTATTTAGCAAGATAGCTTCAGGATGAGTTTCAAGAATATGGTCAATGAAAGCAACTTCTGCAGAGCAGCAGCAGCATAATCACCAGCGAAGAAAACTTCAACTTGGGCAGGCACCTGCTCATTAACACACTTGACTGTGCATTGAGAAGATGTAAACCATGAAGCGACAATCTTTTTAAGGTTATCCAGTTGGTTCTTGACTTCTGCTGCTTCAACCTGAAGAGATTTCTGTGACGACCCTGCAATTTCCGACCAAATTTAAACCTAATCTTGATATGATTTCGATACGATAAGCAAAGTCTATTAAACTGTGTCTCAAAATTTTTGAACTATTTACATGAATTCAGTTGACCTCTGACTATTTTCAACGATTCACGAACATTGGTTTGTAAATAAATATGTATATATATTTTTTATGACTTGAAACCATAATATACAAGTTAGTTGTTAGAATTAATAATGTAAAATAATTTATAATATAAAATAAAAAATTTATAATTTAAAATGTAATCCTAGATATAGTATTTTGAAAAATATAAACTTTGATTACTTTATTTAGAAATACACGATTTCATTTTCTTAGTTAATAATGAATACTTATATATACAATTGTGGGTTGATATATATAGAATATATATGAAATTTTAACACATGATTATTAAATGTATAATGTGATGTATATATATAAGTTATTAATCGAATTATAAATATTATATAAATTTATAATATTTCATTTTATATGAGTATTTATATGATAATAATAATAATTTGTTATATTAATATTATTACTACTTTCATTATTAATATCAATATTAGTATTATTAATTTAATTATTTCGAATATATAACAAATAGATATAGAATTTGATAAACATAAATTATTAGATTATTATTAGTATTAATAGTATTAATATCACTAATAATATTAATATTATTATAATTATAATTATAATTAGTATTATTATTATTATTATCATTAATAATGTTATTATTAACATTTTTATTATTATTATTATGATAATTAATATATTATTATTACTTATTAATATTATTTATTAATTTATTTAATTAACTGATTATGGATTAATCAATATTATTTAAAAACATTTTATTAAGTAATATTAACATATTATTATATTTAATATATTTATTAATTTTAATTATTAATATTAAAACATAATTTATATAATATAGATATAGATATATACACGTGCAAATGGATACCTGTGTCTAACCATTATATTTTATTTTTTCATTCTGTTGCCTCGTGAACCAGTGTTAGGTTATTTCCTCTTCAAAACAATTAGTCATCTCATATTATTGATAAAAAAAAGCAATCGATTTTCCATCATCAAAATCAATTACACTATCTGTAACTGCTATTAGTCGACGAGCTTTAATCAGAAGAATTCAAGAACTGGTTCACTACCCTGCACGCGTTATTATTTTTTATTTTTTTTTATCAATAGCCGATTTTGTTTGAATTTCCAAAATCGATAAATGTAGTTTTATTAGGATTCATCTAGGCAATCTATCTGCAAAATTTCAACCTCTAATTCCTTTTAACGATTTCAAATTTTCGAGTCAAAGATTCAAGCCAAAAAGTCAACTGTCATGTTCTTCATGAAATTCGATTTCGTTTTGATGTATTAGGATTATTTAATGATTCAGATAGTATCGTAGAGTGTTTTAAAACATATTTCATGTTGAAAGTTTGGGCTAAAACATTCTTGAAATCAAAATTAATTTTTTTTTCAAACAACGAACAGCAGCAGTGACATTTTTTAATTTTTTTTTTTTTGTGTTTGTTAATTACTTTGGAACACCTTCTAAATATTTCTTTATCTATTTTAAAACTTAAATTAATATAGTAACTTAATTTGATGTGTGTTGAACTGGTTTGATTCGATGAGTCCTGGAGAGGATGAAGAAGGAGAGGAAACAGGAGAACGGGTTTAAAAAGATTGATATTCGATATATACCAGAAAAACTGAACGGGTTTAATGGTTGAGGGTGTTGGCTAGTGAACGGGAGGTCTCGGGTTCGAGCCCTATATGGGCCAATTCTTTTTACAGCAGCTTTGTAAGGGTATAAACCTTTTATTTTTATTTATTTATTTATTATTATGATTATTATTGTTATGCTACTATTATTATTAATAACTGTTATTATTACAAGTATTATTATTATTATTATTATTATGATTAAGGTTTTTGTTATTAACCATTTATATTGTTAGTAATATTATTGTATTATTAATATTAGTATTATTATTATAATTACTAGAACTAGAATATTAAACATATTAATAACATAAATATATAATAAAACCTAACAGGATAAAAATTATAGAAATTATATATAATTATACGAATGCATGTAAAAGTTATGATTTTAGATACAAATTAATGTTATAAGAAACCATAGTTGTTATCATAAAAACTTGACACGAAGATTATGATTTTCATGAATAGGAATATACAGATTTTAATAAAATTATTACAATTATGAAAATAGAAATCTTGGATATAAAGATTAGTAGGAAAATTATTGAATTAGAGTTTTAATTAATTTATGATTCAAAGGAATTACAAAATCATTATAACTATTATTATCATAGCACAATTTAGTATTATAATTGCTAATATCATTATTTTCAATAATATTATCATTATTATCACATTTATCAATATTATTATAAAATACCGCTATCTTTAATAACTTTAGTATTATCAGAATTAATAATAAATTCATAAACAAATGATCTGCGTATAAAAGATATATATATTTAATATACATAACTTAACTATATTAATATATCTATATATAAAATGAAAATACACATAATGAAACTTATTGATCTACTATATATATAAAACACATCACTAAGAATAATATATAAGTTCGATTACGATTATGTGTATTAATAAATATACAAATGTTATAGGTTCGTGAATCCGAGACCAACTCTGCATTGTTCAGTATCGTCATATGTATTTTAATACAAAATACAGTATTGTGAGTTTCATTTGCTCCCTTTTAAATGCTTTTGCTATATATATTTTTGGAACTGAGGATACATGCGCTGCTTTTATAAATGTTTTACGAAATAGATACAAGTACTTAAAATTACATTCTATGGTTGGATTATTAACCGAATATCGCCCTTCAAGTCTGGTAACCTAAGAATTTAGGGAAATGGCCCCTGATTGACGCGAATCCTAAAGATAGATCTAGGGACCTTGACAAGTCCCATTCGGGGTACGAATGCTTTAGTACTTCGAGATTATTATTATACAGACGAGAGGTTCTGTTTGGGGATATTCTATGCATTAAGTTAACGTCGGTTACCAGATGTTCAATCCATATGAATGATATTTTTGTCTCTATGCATGGGACGCTTATTTATGAGAACTGGAAATGAAAACCTTGTGGTCTATTAAAATGATGGAAATGATTATTTATGTTAAACTAATGAACACACCAACCTTTTGGTTGACACTTTAAAGCATGTTTATTCTCAGGTATGAAAGAAATCTTTCGCTGTGCATTTGCTCATATTAGAGATATTACTTGGAGTCATTCATGACATATTTCAAAAGACGTTGCATTCGAGTCGTCGAGTTCATCAAGATTATTATTAAGACAATTATAGTTGGATGTATTATGAAATGGCATGCATTTTGTCAACTTTTGATGTAAAGAAAGTTTGTCTTTCGAAAAACGAATGCAATGTTTGTAAAATGTATCATATAGAGGTCATGAACCTCGCGATGAAATTAACTATTGTGAATCGTTTATAATCGATATGGACTTTGTCCAGATGGATTAGGAAGGGTTATAAAAGTTGGTATTAGAGCGGTGGTCTTAGCAAACAAGGTCTGCATTAGTGTGTCTAACTGATAAGTCGATAGGATGCATTAGTGAGTCTGGACTTCGACCGTGTCTGCATGTCAAAAGTTTTGCTTATCATTTCTAGTCAGAAATCATCTGCTTATCATCCTTAAAAAATTACCTGCTTATCATTATTAGTCTAGACACGTCTTGCTACATTAATTGCATGAGTAGTGTATAGACAAAATTCATATCTTAGCGTATCTGCTAAATCATATCTTATCGTATCTGTTACTTTAAACTTTGACTGACATATCCCGCAAATTCCTCCGTAATCTACGAAATCATTTGATCTCTATATATATATATATATATATATATATATATATATATATATATATATATATATATATATATATATATATATATATATATATATATATATATATATATATATATATATATATCTCCTATGTAAATAGAATACCACCCGATAGCCGGAAAATCATTTTATATCGAAAAATCCTTTATCCAATCGTACGAAATGGAATTTGTCATCAGTTCAAGTCCCTCGGATTCCGAAATGGAATCCCACTCAAGCTCCGAAAGCAGTGTGACCGGAATGGATCAACCAATCAGTCATCATCTATTCTGGATGAATTGGGGATGGATTCGTAGCATCCTCAATCATTGGAGACAAGAAGAAGGTGATCCTTTCCATCCACCACATTGCCCTCTTGACGAAGAACCTGAAGCACTTACCGGCGAACCTGTCCGAAACACCATTTTCTCTCATTTCCAGGGTATCTCGTCACGATTATATACTATACCAAATTCTAGATCATATTTATCTGCTCGTCCGAACCAACAATCACTCCAGTGTAATAGAAGAAGTCAACGAGCTTCGCGCTCGGGTAGTGGCTTTGGAGAATATGGTGCAAAGGTTACAAACACCAGCAGCAGCACCAGCAGCATAACCAGTATCACCACCACCAACAACAACCGCATCGCAAACCTCAACTTCACAATCTGTCACACGAACATCAACGTCATACGCACCATATATACCAAGGAGTACCAACAACAATGAACGATGAAGTATTAATTCATAACTTCATTGAAGAAATATTCTGCGAAGAATATGTGGTTTCTAAAAGTTTTAGAGATTACTTATTCTAGCTCAAACCGAAAAGCAAATGAGATTAATATCATGTTAACTCATTAAATCCATGATTACATCTGAAGAAAATATATATGTATATATATTTTTTCATAACGATTATAATTAAAAATTCTTTTGTACAAACTGTTAATGATGAAAATATTTTAACGGGTAGGTATTACCCGAGGAATATTTAGATTTCACATTAATAAGTTACAATGTATATTCTTCGAATCAGATTCAATAGTCATTTACTATCCTACTTACATCCACCGATATACAAATCCGTTCACCACAGAATAACCATATTCATCCAATTTCATATTGAGATTTTGATTTATCAGAATCCAACAAGTGGCATAATGAAGAAAACATTTGACAAAATAAAATTTGTTAGAAACAAACAAATTAACTATGAGAAATTTTGTTAAGAATCTACGCTAACTGTTCCTAGCTAATTGTTCCTAGCTAACTGATTACATTTTATTTATCGCAATTTACATTCTTGCCATTTTATTTATCGTCATTTAATTTCTGTTATTTACTTTACGCACTTTATTTATCGTCATTTAATTTCTGTATTTATTTTATGCACTTTAAATATCGGGACACGTATACAAAGTTTTGACATATCATATCGATGCATATATATATATTATTTGGAATAACCATAGACACTCTATATGCAGTAATGATCGAGTTCTCTATACAGGGTTGAGGTTGATTCTATAATAATATATATATTTTGAGTTGTGATCGAGTCTGTGATATGTACACGGGTCACGATACGTATTAATTAATTCGAATATTATAAACTGTATATGAATTAATGAATTAGTAACTGTGGACTGCTAACTGTGGACTATCAATATTGGACAATTAAAATGAATTAAAATATTGATTATACCATATGAAACTAAACAATTCTTCAAGTTTGCCACTTGATCTCATCTTAAACCTCATTTGTATCTTGACGATTACAATCTGCGTTCAAACCTTTCATGATTCTTGAAAACACCTCAATCGATAGGATAAATCAACCGCACTTCATCTACGAAAGGAAAGATTTATGCATATAATTATGCACCTGAAAACACTCGAAACCTGAGTAAACGTTTAACACGTATCTGTGCTAGATCCTTTGGCATTGTTATTACCGAAAATAACATTGCAATTCCTTTTCAAAATAGCCAGTTTTGTCACAGCTTCAGCAAGTCAACTTCGACTTTTCATCCGGATTGGTCTTATTATAACCTTGATATATAAGTTTGCCTTTCGTCATCGTTACTGGGGAACCGTTTATATTCCACCACATTAGCAGTAAACTTACCAGCAACCTCGTTACTTCTTGACTTAAATCTCTATGATAAATCATTATATTTATTCATTGAAACCCTATCATAAACTCATCCGCATCTTGTAACGAGAACTGCCATATCAATTATCGGGAATCAGCAATCAGTATTTTGAAATCTCGCAGCATGTCTACATCAATAGTTATATGTATACATATAACATTTATCTCTTAGAATTATGGTCTTTCCTTCTGAAATTCTGAAAACCACTCAGTCTACAAATCAATACTCTGAATGTTGAAAAAGCTAAATGCAACAGTAGAAGCCGTAGACAACTGTAAATGACCTTAACAACCAAAAGTTGATGATAAAGAATTGTATGTTGGCAAAGCTCAAAAATATTGGAACTGGAAAACGGATTGAGCAAACCATGAAGGAAGCTATGGACAAATCACAAAGACTAATTCTGCCTTCAAAGAATCCAAATGATTCAGTATCTACTGAAGTCATTAATGAATACCTTACTCCTGATTCTAAACCTTTACGGACAAATCTTCTTCATCATCCACCGATATTAGAAATTCTAAGATATCATCGTATCTTTCATTATAAATATCCTCCATATTTATGAAGATATTTTTATAATTATTCTTATCTGAAATCATTAATCTCTTCGTGTTATCAGTGTTACATCATATAGAAACTGTTAGTTTCTATATTCTGTAAACTTTCAAGCTTAAAATGTGAATATTATTGAAGTAATGTTGGGAACTGATGCATGAGTTAGTATAATATAATGACACTTGATTAACGTGATTATATTACAGTAAGTCATGCTGAGTTTCTAATGAAACGTGATGATTCACAGACTTTAACATCATCATGTGCCATGTTACACGACTCTTGTATTCTATTTAACCTCTAAAATATCAAGCAAATATTTCTTGATAATTCGGTCTTTTCCAGGGTATTCTGATAATTTAACAAATCAAGATCATGCCATTACCATTTCCTTATTAGAACATTAACAATGTTCATTCCGAAATTTATATCTGCGAATTCTTGACCATTACAAGCGGTGCTTAATCGCAAGAAGAAGAAATGAAAGGACAAAGCTCCGAAATAGAAATTGGAGCATAAATCGCAGCAAATAAGAGGGAGTATTAACTGTGGATGTCAATGATTATAGAAGACAGAAACAGGGACTTTGAAATATAAGAGAAAATATAAAGTCCAATAACAACAGGAAGGTTACAAACCATGGATATTAATACAAATAGCAATATAAATACATGATAGAATTAAGAATAGTATCACCCAGGGAAATAGTAAAAGTAAACAGATTTTCTGGTGGAAGATTAAAAAGAAGGATGACAGAAATGATAATTAGGAAAATATCAAGAATTAAAACTGGATTAAGCATTTTCACAATCTTTTAGATGTACGAACTAAGAAAGAAAGTATAGGAATGGTGAGAATAATGGAATGGAAGAGTTTAATTTATAATGGAAATATCAGACAGAGTAATCGAGGCAGATCACCGTATTTAATTAGAGAGATCTTAATTTCCTTATTCGCCGAAGAATCAGATCCTATAGATTTCCAAGATTCTCTTTTAAATCCCTTGAATTCCGGAATTCAACCAAGGCAACGTCAGAAGTTAAAACGAAACTTCATTTATTCATTTCACTCTTTTGTGATAGCTTCATTCGTGTTCTTCGAATAATCGAATTATTTTATCGGTATTATTCAATAATGATAAAACTCTATTTATCAGTTCATACTCGTCATAAAAACATTTTTATTGCTAGCCATGACCACCTCACTCAAATTTCGGGATGAAATTTCTTTAACGGGTAGGTACTGTGACGACCCGGCAATTTCCGACCAAATTTAAACCTAATCTTGATATGATTTCGATACGATAAGCAAAGTCTATTAAACTGTGTCTCAAAATTTTTGAACTATTTACATGAATTCAGTTGACCTCTGAATATTTCCAACGATTCACGAACATTGGTTTGTAAATAAATATGTATATATATTTTTTATGACTTGAAACCATAATATACAAGTTAGTTGTTAGAATTAATAATGTAAAATAATTTATAATATAAAATAAAAATTTTATAATTTAAAATGTAATCCTAGATATAGTATTTTGAAAAATATAAACTTTGATTACTTTATTTAGAAATACACGATTTCATTTTCTTAGTTAATAATGAATACTTATATATACAATTGTGGGTTGATATATATAGAATATATATAAAATTTTAACACATGATTATTAAATGTATAATGTAATGTATATATATAAGTTATTAATCAAATTATAAATATTATATAAATTTATAATATTTCATTTTATATGAGTATTTATATGATAATAATAATAATAATTTGTTATATTAATATTATTACTACTTTCACTATTAATATCAATATTAGTATTATTAATTTAATTATTTCAAATATATAACAAATAGATATAGAATTTGATATACATAAATTATTAGATTATTATTAGTATTAATAGTATTACTGTCACTAATAATATTAATATTATAATTATAATTAGTATTATTAATATTATCATTAATAATGTTATTATTAACATTTTTATTATTATTATGATAATTAATATATTATTATTACTTATTAATATTATTTATTAATTTATTAAATTAGCTGATTATGGATTAATCAATATTATTTAAAAACATTTTATTAAGTAATATTAACATATTATTATATTTAATATATTTATTAATTATTAATATTAAAACATAATTTATATAATATAGATATAGATATAAACGCGTGAAAATGGATACATGTGTCTAACCATTATATTTTTTTTTTCATTCTGTTGCCTCGTGAACCAGTGTCGGGTTATTTCCTCTTCAAAACAATTAGTCATCTCATATTATTGATAAAAAAAAAAAGCAATCGATTTTCCATCATCAAAATCAATTACACTATCTGTAACTGCTATTAGTCGACGAGCTTTAATCAGAAGAATTCAAGAACTGGTTCACTACCCTGCACGCGTTATTTTTTTTTTTTATCAATAGCCGATTTTGTTTGAATTTCCAAAATCGATAAATGTAGTTTTATTAGGATTCATCTAGGCAATCTATCTACAAAATTTCAACCTCTAATTCCTTTTAACGATTTCAAATTTTTGAGTCAAAGATTCAAGCCAAAAAGTCAACTGTTGTGTTCTTCATGAAATTCGATTTCGTTTTGATGTATTAGGATTATTTAATGATTCAGATAGTATCATAGAGTGTTTTATAACATATTTCATGTTGAAAGTTTGGGCTAAAACATTCTTGAAATCAAAATTAAATTTTTTTTCAAACAACGAACAGCAGCAGTGACGTTTTTTAATTTTTTTTTTTGTGTTTGTTAATTACTTTGGAACACCTTCTAAATATTTCTTTATCTATTTTAAAACTTAAATTAATATAGTAACTTAATTTGATGTGTGTTGAACTGGTTTGAGTCGATGAGTCCTGGAGAGGATGAAGAAGGAGAGGAAACAGGAGAACGGGTTTAAAAAGATTGATATTCGATATATACCAGAAAAACTGAACGGGTTTAATGGTTGAGGGTGTTGGCTAGTGAACGGGAGGTCTCGGGTTCGAGCCCTATATGGGGCAATTCTTTTTACAGTAGCTTTTTAAGGGTATAAACCTTTTATTTTTATTTATTTATTTATTATTATGATTATTATTGTTATGCTACTATTATTATTATTAATAACTGTTATTATTACAAGTATTATTATTATTATTATTATTATTATTATTATTATTATTATTATTATTATTATTATTATTATTATTATTATTATGATTAAGGTTTTTGTTATTAACCATTTATATTGTTAGTAATATTATTGTATTATTAATATTAGTATTATTATTATAATTACTAGAATATTAAACATATTAATAACATAAATATATAATAAAACCTAATAGGATAAAAATTATAGAAATTATATATAATTATACGAATGCATGTAAAAGTTATGATTTTAGATACAAATTTGAAATGTCCCGTTCTTATTGATTAAAAACGTTCCATATTAATTGATTTCGTTGCGAGGTTTTGACCTCTATATGAGACGTTTTTCAAAGACTGCATTCATTTTTAAAACAAACCATAACCTTTATTTCATAAATAAAGGTTTAAAAAGCTTTACGTAGATTATCAAATAATGATAATCTAAAATATCCTGTTTACACACGACCATTACATAATGGTTTACAATACAAATATGTTACATCGAAATCAGTTTTTTGAATGCAGTTTTTACACAATATCATACAAACATGGACTCCAAATCTTGTCCTTATTTTAGTATGCAACAGCGGAAGCTCTTAATATTCACCTGAGAATAAACATGCTTTAAACGTCAACAAAAATGTTGGTGAGTTATAGGTTTAACCTATATATATCAAATCGTAACAATAGACCACAAGATTTCATATTTCAATACACATCCCATACATAGAGATAAAAATCATTCATATGGTGAACACCTGGTAACCGACATTAACAAGATGCATATATAAGAATATCCCCATCATTCCGGGACACCCTTCGGATATGATATAAATTTCGAAGTACTAAAGCATCCGGTACTTTGGATGGGGCTTGTTGGGCCCGATAGATCTATCTTTAGGATTCGCGTCAATTAGGGTGTCTGTTCCCTAATTCTTAGATTACCAGACTTAATAAAAAGGGGCATATTCGATTTCGATAATTCAACCATAGAATGTAGTTTCACGTACTTGTGTCTATTTTGTAAATCATTTATAAAACCTGCATGTATTCTCATCCCAAAAATATTAGATTTTAAAAGTGGGACTATAACTCACTTTCACAGATTTTTACTTCGTCGGGAAGTAAGACTTGGCCACTGGTTGATTCACGAACCTATAACAATATATACATATATATCAAAGTATGTTCAAAATATATTTACAACACTTTTAATATATTTTGATGTTTTAAGTTTATTAAGTCAGCTGTCCTCGTTAGTAACCTACAACTAGTTGTCCACAGTTAGATGTACAGAAATAAATCGATAAATATTATCTTGAATCAATCCACGACCCAGTGTATACGTATCTCAGTATTGATCACAACTCAAACTATATATATTTTGGAACCAACCTCAACCCTGTATAGCTAACTCCAACATTCACATATAGAGTGTCTATGGTTGTTCCGAAATATATATAGATGTGTCGACATGATAGGTCGAAACATTGTATACGTGTCTATGGTATCTCAAGATTACATAATATACAATACAAGTTGATTAAGTTATGGTTGGAATAGATTTGTTACCAATTTTCACGTAGCTAAAATGAGAAAAATTATCCAATCTTGTTTTACCCATAACTTCTTCATTTTAAATCCGTTTTGAGTGAATCAAATTGCTATGGTTTCATATTGAACTCTATTTTATGAATCTAAATAGAAAAAGTATAGGTTTATAGTCGGAAAAATAAGTTACAAGTCGTTTTTGTAAAGGTAGTCATTTCAGTCGAAAGAACGACGTCTAGATGACCATTTTAGAAAACATACTTCCACTTTGAGTTTAACCATAATTTTTGGATATAGTTTCATGTTCATAATAAAAATCATTTTCTCAGAATAACAACTTTTAAATCAAAGTTTATCATAGTTTTTAATTAACTAACCCAAAACAGCCCGCGGTGTTACTACGACGGCGTAAATCCGGTTTTACGGTGTTTTTTGTGTTTCCAGGTTTTATATCATTAAGTTAGCATATCATATAGATATAGAACATGTGTTTAGTTGATTTTAAAAGTCAAGTTATAAGGATTAACTTTTGTTTGCGAACAAGTTTAGAATTAACTAAACTATGTTCTAGTGATTACAAGTTTAAACCTTCGAATAAGATAGCTTTATATGTATGAATCGAATGATGTTATGAACATCATTACTACCTTAAGTTCCTTGTATATACCTACTGGAAAAGAGAAAAATGGATCTAGCTTCAACGGATCCTTGGATGGCTCGAAGTTCTTGAAGCAGAATCATGACACGAAAACAAGTTCAAGTAAGATCATCACTTGAAATAAGATTGTTATAGTTATAGAAATTGAACCAAAGTTTGAATATGATTATTACCTTGTATTAGAATGATAACCTACTGTAATAAACAAAGATTTCTTGAGGTTGGATGATCACCTTACAAGATTGGAAGTGAGCTAGCAAACTTGAAAGTATTCTTGATTTTATGTAACTAGAACTTGTAAAATATATGAAGAACACTTAGAACTTGAGAGAGATCAATTAGATGAAGAAAATTGAAGAATGAAAGTGTTTGTAGGTGTTTTTGGTCGTTGGTCTATGGATTAGATATAAAGGATATGTAATTTTGTTTTCATGTAAATAAGTCATGAATGATTACTCATATTTTTGTAATTTTATGAGATATTTGATGCTAGTTGCCAAATGATGGTTCCCACATGTGTTAGGTGACTCACATGAGCTGCTAAGAGCTGATCATTGGAGTGTATATACCAATAGTACATACATCTAAAAGCTGTGTATTGTACGAGTACGAATACGGGTGCATACGAGTAGAATTGTTGATGAAACTGAACGAGGATGTAATTGTAAGCATTTTTGTTAAGTAGAAGTATTTTGATAAGTGTCTTGAAGTCTTTCAAAAGTGTATGAATACATAATAAAACACTACATGTATATACATTTTAACTGAGTCGTTAAGTCATCGTTAGTCGTTACATGTAAATGTTGTTTTGAAACCTTTAGGTTAACGATCTTGTTGAATGTTGTTAACCCATTGTTTATTATAACAAATGAGATGTTAAATTATTATATTATCATGATATTATGATATATAATATATCTTAGTATGATGTATATATAGTTAAATGTCGTTACAACGATAATCGTTACATATATGTCTCGTTTCGAAATCATTAAGTTAGTAGTCTTATTTTTACATATGTATTTCATTGTTAATACACTTAATAATATATTTACTTATCATTTAACATAGTTAACCAAGTGTATCAATATATTAATATGATTCATATGTACCTAGTAAGACGTTGTTATAACGATAATCGTTATATATATCGTTTTCGAGTTTCTTAAATTAATAGTCTCATTTTTATGTATATAACTCATTGTTAAAATACCTAATGAGATACATACTTATAATAAAAACATGTTAACTATATATATAACCATATATATGTCATTGTATAGTTTTTACAAGTTTTAACGTTCGTGAATCACCGGTCAACTTGGGTGGTCAATTGTCTATATGAAACATATTTCAATTAATCAAGTCTTAACAAGTTTGATTGCTTAACATGTTGGAAACATTTAATCATGTAAATATCAATCTCAATTAATATATATAAACATGGAAAAGTTCGGGTCACTACAGTACCTACCCGTTAAATAAATTTCGTCCCGAAATTTTAAGCTGTTGAAGGTGTTGACGAATCTTCTGGAAATAGATGCGGGTATTTCTTCTTCATCTGATCTTCACGCTCCCAGGTGAACTCGGGTCCTCTACGAGCATTCCATCGAACCTTAACAATTGGTATCTTGTTTTGCTTAAGTCTTTTAACCTCACGATCCATTATTTCGACGGGTTCTTCGATGAATTGAAGTTTTTCGTTGATTTGGATTTCATCTAACGGAATAGTGAGATCTTCTTTAGCAAAACATTTCTTCAAATTCGATACGTGGAAAGTGTTATGTACAGCCGCGAGTTGTTGAGGTAACTCAAGTCGGTAAGCTACTGGTCCGACACGATCAATAATCTTGAATGGTCCAATATACCTTGGATTTAATTTCCCTCGTTTACCAAATCGAACAACGCCTTTCCAAGGTGCAACTTTAAGCATGACCATCTCTCCAATTTCAAATTCTATATCTTTTCTTTTAATGTCAGCGTAGCTCTTTTGTCGACTTTGGGCGGTTTTCAACCGTTGTTGAATTTGGATGATCTTCTCGGTAGTTTCTTGTATAATCTCCGGACCCGTAATCTGTCTATCCCCCACTTCACTCCAACAAATCGGAGACCTGCACTTTCTACCATAAAGTGCTTCAAACGGCGCCATCTCAATGCTTGAATGGTAGCTGTTGTTGTAGGAAAATTCTGCTAACGGTAGATGTCGATCCCAACTGTTTCCGAAATCAATAACACATGCTCGTAGCATGTCTTCAAGCGTTTGTATCGTCCTTTCGCTCTGCCCATCAGTTTGTGGATGATAGGCAGTACTCATGTCTAGACGAGTTCCTAATGCTTGCTGTAATGTCTGCCAGAATCTTGAAATAAATCTGCCATCCCTATCAGAGATAATAGAGATTGGTATTCCATGTCTGGAGACGACTTCCTTCAAATACAGTTGTGCTAACTTCTCCATCTTGTCATCTTCTCTTATTGGCAGGAAGTGTGTTGATTTGGTGAGACGATCAACTATTACCCAAATAGTATCAAAACCACTTGCAGTCCTTGGCAATTTAGTGATGAAATCCATGGTAATGTTTTCCCATTTCCATTCTGGGATTTCGGGTTGTTGAAGTAGACCTAATGGTTTCTGATGCTCAACTTTGACCTTAGAACACGTCAAACATTCTCCTACGTATTTAGCAACATCGGCTTTCATACCCGGCCACCAAAAATGTTTCTTGAGATCCTTGTACATCTTCCCCGTTCCAGGATGTATTGAGTATCTGGTTTTATGAGCTTCTCTAAGTACCATTTCTCTCATATCTCCAAATTTTGGTACCCAAATCCTTTCAGCCCTATACCAGGTTCCGTCTTCCCGAATATTAAGATGCTTCTCCGATCCTTTGGGTATTTCATCCTTTAAATTTCCCTCTTTTAAAACTCCTTGTTGCGCCTCCTTTATTTGAGTAGTAAGGTTATTATGAATCATTATATTCATAGATTTTACTCGAATGGGTTCTCTGTCCTTCCTGCTCAAGGCATCGGCTACCACATTTGCCTTCCCCGGGTGGTAACGAATCTCAAAGTCGTAATCATTCAACAATTCAATCCACCTACGCTGCCTCATATTCAGTTGTTTCTGATTAAATATGTGTTGAAGACTTTTGTGGTCGGTATATATAATACTTTTGACCCCATATAAGTAGTGCCTCCAAGTCTTTAATGCAAAAACAACCGCTCCTAATTCCAAATCATGCGTCGTATAATTTTGTTCGTGAATCTTCAATTGTCTAGACGCATAAGCAATCACCTTCGTTCGTTGCATTAATACACAACCGAGACCTTGCTTTGATGCGTCACAATAAATCACAAAATCATCATTCCCTTCAGGCAATGACAATATAGGTGCCGTAGTTAGCTTTTTCTTCAATAACTGAAACGCTTTCTCTTGTTCATCATTCCATTCAAATTTCTTCCCTTTATGCGTTAATGCAGTCAAGGGTTTTGCTATTCTAGAAAAATCTTGGATGAACCTTCTGTAGTAACCAGCTAGTCCTAAAAACTGGCGTATGTGTTTCGGAGTTTTCGGGGTTTCCCACTTTTCAACAGTTTCTATCTTTGCCGGATCCACCTTAATAGCTTCTTTGTTCACTATGTGACCGAGGAATTGAACTTCTTCCAACCAAAATGCACACTTTGAAAACTTAGCGTACAATTCTTCCTTCCTCAATACTTCTAACACCTTTCTCAAATGTTCACCGTGTTCTTGGTCATTCTTTGAGTAAATAAGTATGTCATCAATGAAAACAATGACAAACTTGTCAAGGTATGGTCCACACACTCGGTTCATAAGGTCCATGAACACAGCTGGTGCATTAGTTAAACCAAACGGCATGACCATAAACTCGTAATGACCGTAACGTGTTCTGAAAGCAGTCTTTGGAATATCATCTTCTTTCACCCGCATTTGATGATACCCGGAACGTAAGTCAATCTTTGAATAAACAGACGAGCCTTGTAGTTGATCAAATAAGTCGTTGATTCTCGATAGTGGGTAGCGGTTCTTGATGGTAAGTTTGTTCAACTCTCGGTAGTCGATACACAACCTGAATGTACCATCTTTCTTCTTGACAAACAAAACAGGAGCTCCCCACGGTGATGTGCTTGGTCGAATGAAACCACGCTCTAAAAGTTCTTGTAATTGGCTTTGCAGTTCTTTCATCTCGCTGGGTGCGAGTCTGTATGGAGCACGAGCTATTGGTGCAGCTCCTGGTACAAGATCTATTTGAAATTCAACGGATCGATGTGGGGGTAATCCCGGTAATTCTTTCGGAAATACATCGGGAAATTCTTTTGCAATGGGAACATCATTGATGCTCTTTTCTTCAGTTTGTACTTTCTCGACGTGTGCTAGAACAGCATAGCAACCTTTTCTTATTAGTTTTTGTGCCTTCAAATTACTAATAAGATGTAGCTTCGTGTTGCCCTTTTCTCCGTACACCATTAAGGGTTTTCCTTTTTCTCGTATAATGCGAATTGCATTTTTGTAACAAACGATCTCTGCTTTCACTTCTTTCAACCAGTCCATACCGATTATCACATCAAAACTCCCTAACTCTACTGGTATCAAATCAATCTTAAATGTTTCGCTAACCAGTTTAATTTCTCGATTCCGACATATATTATCTGCTGAAATTAATTTACCATTTGCTAATTCGAGTAAAAATTTACTATCCAAAGGCGTCAATGGACAACTTAATTTAGCACAAAAATCTCTACTCATATAGCTTCTATCCGCACCCGAATCAAATAAAACGTAAGCAGATTTATTGTCAATAAGAAACGTACCCGTAACAAGCTCCGGGTCTTCCTGTGCCTCTGCCGCATTAATATTGAAAACTCTTCCGCGGCCTTGTCCATTCGTGTTCTCCTGGTTCGAGCAATTTCTAATAATGTGGCCCGGTTTTCCACATTTATAACAAACTACATTGGCATAACTTGCTCCGACACTACTTGCTCCGCCATTACTCGTTCCGACACCATTTGTTCCTTTCGTTCTATTAACCCCTGGTCCGTAGACCTCACATTTCGCCGCGCTATGACCATTTCTTTTACACTTGTTGCAAAATTTGGTGCAGAACCCCGAGTGATACTTTTCACACCTTTGGCATAGCTGCTTCTGATTGTTGTTGTTGTTGCGGTTATTATTGTTGTTGGGATGATTGTTGTTGTTGTTGTTGTTGTTGTTGTTGTTGTTGTTGTTGTTGTTGTTGTTGTTGTTGTTGGGCCGTTTGTTGTAGTTGCGATTGATGTTGCGATTGTTGGGATAATTGTTGCGATTATTGTTGTAATTGCTGTTGTTGTTGTATTGGTGATTCTTATCACCGTTTTCCTCCCACTTTCTTTTGACTTGCTTCACATTGGCTTCTTCAGCAGTCTGTTCTTTAATTCTTTCTTCAATCTGGTTCACTAGTTTGTGAGCCATTCTACATGCCTGTTGTATAGAGGCGGGCTCGTGTGAACTTATATCTTCTTGGATTCTTTCCGGTAATCCTTTCACAAATGCGTCGATTTTCTCTTCCTCATCTTCGAATGCTCCCGGACACAATAGGCACAATTCTGTGAATCGTCTTTCGTACGTGGTAATATCAAATCCTTGGGTTCGTAACCCTCTAAGTTCTGTCTTGAGCTTATTGACCTCGGTTCTGGGACGGTACTTCTCGTTCATCAAGTGCTTGAATGCTGACCACGGTAGTGCGTACGCATCGTCTTGTCCCACTTGCTCTAGATAGGTATTCCACCATGTTAACGCAGAACCTGTGAAGGTATGCGTAGCGTACTTCACTTTGTCCTCTTCAGTACACTTACTTATGGCAAACACCGATTCGACCTTCTCGGTCCACCGTTTCAATCCGATCGGTCCTTCGGTTCCATCAAATTCCAAAGGTTTGCAGGCAGTGAATTCTTTGTAGGTGCATCCTACACGATTTCCTGTACTGCTAGATCCAAGGTTATTGTTGGTATTTAGCGCAGCCTGTACTGCGGCTATGTTTGAAGCTAGAAAAGTACGGAATTCCTCTTCATTCATATTCACGGTGTGTCGAGTAGTCGGTGCCATTTCCTTCAAAATAGTCAAATGGAACAAGTTAATCATACAGAATATTAAGAGTAGTTAATAGTATTTTGTAGCATAATATGAACTCATTTATAAAAGCTTTTTCTTCATATTAACGTTTTATAAGTTTAAATTCGGGTAGTACCTACCCGTTAAGTTCATACTTAGTAGCTAATATACAATTCAACTACTACAATTCTATATGAAAAACTGATTATAATAATATTTCGCGTTCAAACTTTTATACAATATTTTACAAACTTACAATACCGCTTATTTTACATAAAGCATGAAATATAGCACACAATAACTTTGATACAAGATAGTTGTGAAGATAATTCTAGCTAGTACACAAGTCGTTCAGCAAAGGCAATAAAGACACGTAATTCATACGTCCAGAAACAAGTCATGCATTCTGGTTTTACTAGGACTACTTCCCATCCTTGGTCTTGTGGAACATAACCGTTATGGCCGTTGATAAGACAACGTGTTGTAACGTCGTCAAAGGGACGAGGGTTACGTAATGTCCAACAGTCCCGTAATAATCTAAAAACCTCATTTCTTACCCCAATTACCGACTCCGTCACTTGTGGAAACGTTTTGTTTAATAGTTGTAGCCCGATGTTCTTGTTCTCACTTTGGTGAGAAGCGAACATTACTAATCCGTAAGCATAACATGCTTCTTTATGTTGCATGTTAGCCGCTTTTTCTAAATCACGAAGTCTAATATTCGGATATATTGAGTCAAAATAATTTCTTAACCCGTTGCGTAAAATAGCATTTGGGTTCCCCGCAATATATGCGTCAAAGTAAACACATCGTAACTTATGGGTTTTCCAATGTGATATCTCCCATCTTTCAAACGAAAGTCTCTTAAAAACCAAGACATTCTTGGAACGTTCTTCGAATGTCTTACAAACTGATCTCGCCTTAAATAGTTGTGCCGAGGAATTCTGGCCGACTCTAGACAAGATTTCATCAATCATGTCTCCGGGTAGGTCTCTTAAAATATTGGGTTGTCTATCCATTTTGTGTTTTTAAACTGTAAAATAGACAAGAGTTAGATTCATAAAATGCTTATTAATACAAGCAATTCTTACATATATCATAAAGCATAAGAACACTATATTACATATATTACACCACACGAATACAACTAGCTTATTCCGACTCGCTCGTTTCTTCTTCTTCGGTTTTGGTTCGTTTTGCCAAGTTTCTAGGGATATATGATGTTCCCCTAATACGAGCCGTCGTTATCCACATTGGTTTAGAAAAACCTGGTGGTTTAGAGGTTCCCGGGTCTTTGTTACAACTTAAGGACTTCGGGGGTTGACGATACATATAAAGTTCATCGGGGTTGGAATTAGATTTCTCTATTTTTATGCCCTTTCCCTTATTATTTTCTTTTGCCTTTTTAAATTCAGTTGGGGTAATTTCTATAACATCATCGGAATTCTCATCGGAATCCGATTCATCGGAGAATTGGTAATCCTCCCAATATTTTGCTTCCTTGGCGGAAACACCATTGACCATAATTAACCTTGGTCGGTTGGTTGAGGATTTTCTTTTACTTAACCGTTTTATTATTTCCCCCACCGGTTCTATTTCTTCATCCGGTTCCGATTCTTCTTCCGGTTTCGATTCTTCTTCCGGTTCCGACTCTTCTTCCGGTTCCTCTTCGGGAACTTGTGAATCAGTCCACGAATCATTCCAATTTACATTTGACTCTTCATTATTATTAGGTGAGTCAATGGGACTTGTTCAAGAGGTAGACATCTATCACATAATATCAAACGCGTTAAGAGATTAATATATCACATAATATTCACATGTTAAAAATATATAGTTTCCAACAAAATTTGTTAAGCAATCATTTTTCAAGTAAACACGGTCGAAGTCCAGACTCACTAATGCATCCTAACAAACTCGATAAGACACACTAATGCAAAATTCTGGTTCTCTAAGACCAACGCTCGGATACCAACTGAAATGTCCCGTTCTTATTGATTAAAAACGTTCCATATTAATTGATTTCGTTGCGAGGTTTTGACCTCTATATGAGACGTTTTTCAAAGACTGCATTCATTTTTAAAACAAACCATAACCTTTATTTCATAAATAAAGGTTTAAAAAGCTTTACGTAGATTATCAAATAATGATAATCTAAAATATCATGTTTACACACGACCATTACATAATGGTTTACAATACAAATATGTTACATCGAAATCAGTTTCTTGAATGCAGATTTTACACAATATCATACAAACATGGACTCCAAATCTTGTCCTTATTTTAGTATGCAACAGCGGAAGCTCTTAATATTCACCTGAGAATAAACATGCTTTAAACGTCAACAAAAATGTTGGTGAGTTATAGGTTTAACCTATATATATCAAATCGTAACAATAGACCACAAGATTTCATATTTCAATACACATCCCATACATAGAGATAAAAATCATTCATATGGTGAACACCTGGTAACCGACATTAACAAGATGCATATATAAGAATATCCCCATCATTCCGGGACACCCTTCGGATATGATATAAATTTCGAAGTACTAAAGCATCCGGTACTTTGGATGGGGCTTGTTGGGCCCGATGGATCTATCTTTAGGATTCGCGTCAATTAGGGTGTCTGTTCCCTAATTCTTAGATTACCAGACTTAATAAAAAGGGGCATATTCGATTTCGATAATTCAACCATAGAATGTAGTTTCACGTACTTGTGTCTATTTTGTAAATCATTTATAAAACCTGCATGTATTCTCATCCCAAAAATATTAGATTTTAAAAGTGGGACTATAACTCACTTTCACAGATTTTTACTTCGTCGGAAAGTAAGACTTGGCCACTGGTTGATTCACGAACCTATAACAATATATACATATATATCAAAGTATGTTCAAAATATATTTACAACACTTTTAATATATTTTGATGTTTTAAGTTTATTAAGTCAGCTGTCCTCGTTAGTAACCTACAACTAGTTGTCCACAGTTAGATGTACAGAAATAAATCGATAAATATTATCTTGAATCAATCCACGACCCAGTGTATACGTATCTCAGTATTGATCACAACTCAAACTATATATATTTTGGAACCAACCTCAACCCTGTATAGCTAACTCCAACATTCACATATAGAGTGTCTATGGTTGTTCCGAAATATATATAGATGTGTCGACATGATAGGTCAAAACATTGTATACGTGTCTATGGTATCTCAAGATTACATAATATACAATACAAGTTGATTAAGTTATGGTTGGAATAGATTTGTTACCAATTTTCACGTAGCTAAAATGAGAAAAATTATCCAATCTTGTTTTACCCATAACTTCTTCATTTTAAATCCGTTTTGAGTGAATCAAATTGCTATGGTTTCATATTGAACTCTATTTTATGAATATAAATAGAAAAAGTATAGGTTTATAGTCGGAAAAATAAGTTACAAGTCGTTTTTGTAAAGGTAGTCATTTCAGTCGAAAGAACGACGTCTAGATGACCATTTTAGAAAACATACTTCCACTTTGAGTTTAACCATAATTTTTGGATATAGTTTCATGTTCATAATAAAAATCATTTTCTCAGAATAACAACTTTTAAATCAAAGTTTATCATAGTTTTTAATTAACTAACCCAAAACAGCCCGCGGTGTTACTACGACGGCGTAAATCCGGTTTTACGGTGTTTTTCGTGTTTCCAGGTTTTATATCATTAAGTTAGCATATCATATAGATATAGAACATGTGTTTAGTTGATTTTAAAAGTCAAGTTAGAAGGATTAACTTTTGTTTGCGAACAAGTTTAGAATTAACTAAACTATGTTCTAGTGATTACAAGTTTAAACCTTCGAATAAGATAGCTTTATATGTATGAATCGAATGATGTTATGAACATCATTACTACCTTAAGTTCCTTGTATAAACCTACTGGAAAAGAGAAAAATGGATCTAGCTTCAACGGATCCTTGGATGGCTCGAAGTTCTTGAAGCAGAATCATGACACGAAAACAAGTTCAAGTAAGATCATCACTTGAAATAAGATTGTTATAGTTATAGAAATTGAACCAAAGTTTGAATATGATTATTACCTTGTATTAGAATGATAACCTACTGTAATAAACAAAGATTTCTTGAGGTTGGATGATCACCTTACAAGATTGGAAGTGAGCTAGCAAACTTGAAAGTATTCTTGATTTTATGTAACTAGAACTTGTAAAATATATGAAGAACACTTAGAACTTGAAGATAGAACTTGAGAGAGATCAATTAGATGAAGAAAATTGAAGAATGAAAGTGTTTGTAGGTGTTTTTGGTCGTTGGTGTATGGATTAGATATAAAGGATATGTAATTTTGTTTTCATGTAAATAAGTCATGAATGATTACTCATATTTTTGTAATTTTATGAGATATTTGATGCTAGTTTCCAAATGATGGTTCCCACATGTGTTAGGTGACTCACATGGGCTGCTAAGAGCTGATCATTGGAGTGTATATACCAATAGTACATACATCTAAAAGCTGTGTATTGTACGAGTACGAATACGGGTGCATACGAGTAGAATTGTTGATGAAACTGAACGAGGATGTAATTGTAAGCATTTTTGTTAAGTAGAAGTATTTTGATAAGTGTCTTGAAGTCTTTCAAAAGTGTATGAATACATAATAAAACACTACATGTATATACATTTTAACTGAGTCGTTAAGTCATCGTTAGTCGTTACATGTAAATGTTGTTTTGAAACCTTTAGGTTAACGATCTTGTTGAATGTTGTTAACCCATTGTTTATTATAACAAATGAGATGTTAAATTATTATATTATCATGATATTATGATATATAATATATCTTAGTATGATGTATATACAGTTAAATGTCGTTACAACGATAATCGTTACATATATGTCTCGTTTCGAAATCATTAAGTTAGTAGTCTTATTTTTACATATGTATTTCATTGTTAATACACTTAATAATATATTTACTTATCATTTAACATAGTTAACCAAGTGTATCAATATCTTAATATGATTCATATGTACCTAGTAAGACGTTGTTATAACGATAATCGTTATATATATCGTTTTCGAGTTTCTTAAATTAATAGTCTCATTTTTATGTATATAACTCATTGTTAAAATACCTAATGAGATACATACTTATAATAAAAACATGTTAACTATATATATAACCATATATATGTCATTGTATAGTTTTTACAAGTTTTAACGTTCGTGAATCACCGGTCAACTTGGGTGGTCAATTGTCTATATGAAACATATTTCAATTAATCAAGTCTTAACAAGTTTGATTGCTTAACATGTTGGAAACATTTAATCATGTAAATATCAATCTCAATTAATATATATAAACATGGAAAAGTTCGGGTCACTACAAAATTAATGTTATAAGAAACCATAGTTGTTATCATAAAAACTTGACACGAAGATTATGATTTTCATGAATAGGAATATACAGATTTTAATAAAATTATTACAATTATGAAAATAGAAATCTTGGATATAAAGATTAGTAGGAAAATTATTGAATTAGAGTTCTAATTAATTTATGATTTATAGGAATTACTAAAATCATTATAACTATTATTATCATAGCACAATTTAGTATTATAATTGATAATATCATTATTTTCAATAATATTATTATTATTATCACATTTATCAATATTATTATAAAATACCACTATCTTTAATAACTTTAGTATTATCAGAATTAATAATAAATTCATAAACAAATGATATGTGTATAAAAGATATATATATTTAATATACATAACTTAACTATATTGATATATCTATATATAAAATGAAAATACACATAATGAAACTTATTGATCTACTATATATATAAAACACATCACTAAGAATAATATATAAGTTCGATTACGATTATGTGTATTAATAAATATACAAATGTTATAGGTTCGTGGATCCGAGACCAACCCTGCATTGTTCAATATCGTCATATGTATTTTTACTACAAAATACAGTATTGTGAGTTTTATTTGCTCCCTTTTAAATGCTTTTGCTATATATATTTTTGGGACTGAGGATACATGCACTGCTTTTATAAATGTTTTACGAAATAGACACAAATACTTAAAATTACATTCTATGGTTGGATTATTAACCGAATATCGCCCTTCAAGTCTGGTAACCTAAGAATTTAGGGAAATGACCCCTGATTGACGCGAATCCTAAAGATAGATCTATGGACCTTGACAAGTCCCATTCGGGGTACGAATGCTTTAGTACTTCGAGATTATTATTATACAGACGAGAGGTTCTGTTTGGGGATATTCTATGCATTAAGTTAACGTCGGTTACCAGGTGTTCAATCCATATGAATGATATTTTTGTCTCTATGCATGGGACGCTTATTTATGAGAACTGGAAATGAAAACCTTGTGGTCTATTAAAATGATGAAAATGATTATTTATGTTAAACTAATGAACTCTCCAACCTTTTGGTTGACACTTTAAAGCATGTTTATTCTCAGGTACGAAAAAAATCTTTCGCTGTGCATTTTCTCATATTAGAGATATTACTTGGAGTCATTCATGACATATTTCAAAAGACGTTGCATTCGAGTCGTCGAGTTCATCAAGATTATTATTAAGTCAATTATAGTTGGATGTATTATGAAATGGCATGCATGTCATCAACTTTTGATGTAAAGAAAGTTTGTCTTTCGAAAAATGAATGCAATGTTTGTAAAATGTATCATATAGAGGTCATGAACCTCGCGATGAAATTAACTATTGTGAATCATTTATAATCGATATGGACTTCATCCAGATGGATTAGGACGGGTTATGAAAATTTCAAAGCAAAATTTTGTTTTTCAAGTTTGGAAATTTCATCTTTCAAGATTTTAATTTCATCTATTTTTCCTTTAAGTTTTTCATTTAAAGATTTAATATCAGTTTTCAAAACTTCTTCACGTTTACTACCTCTGCATAAGTCAACTCTTAGATAGTCAAACATTTTAGCTTTTTCATCATTAGTATAAGTTCAAAAATTATGAACCTTATACAGCATTTCAGATTTCGAATGAGGTGAATCTCTTTTCAAGTTAGCTTCCCTCATATCAGCCATAAATGTACTATCATTATCATCCTCATCAAACTCCTCGACCTCCTTGGCCATCAAACACAGCTTTTTACCAGAAGCGTAACTAGAAGAATCCTCATCAGTTTCACTATTAGAAGATGAAGATGAGCTGTTTTCATACCAATCATGATGCTCAGCAACTAGTACCTTTACTGGTTTCTTCTCCTTTTTACCAGCCTTTGAGTTTTCCTTCATTTGAGCCTTCATTGCCTTGTACTTTTTCTTGTACTTTTCAGCTTTTGAGAAGGAGTTAGCATGTGATGAAGGTTTCCTGGACATGCATTCAGCTGCAACGTGTCCTACCTTCCCACAGTTATAGCACTCAGATTTTGGCCCCTTGTCTGATTTACTACCATAACTAGCACTTGGCTTCTTACTCACTTTATATAGCTTACTGGTCTTATTACGATTGAATTTCTTGAACTGCCTAGCCAGCAAAGTAATATTTTCAGCAAGCCCTTCAACATCATCATCATCAATGCTTACTTCAGACCCAGTACCACTATCCTTATCATCTTCAGCCGACTCTTCTTCTGCCATAAACTTTTGAACTAGTAAAGCCTTTTGAGCTTTTTTTTATTAGCAGCAATGAGAGCAGTATCATCTGTCTTAGTAGATTTTGAAGTGGTGAGAGCAGACTTAAAGTTTTCTTTCAAATTAAGTTCTAGTTTGGCTTCAGCCTTCTCATGGTTCCAAAGTGTACCATATAGAGAAGACATGTTAAAGTTCTTTAAAGTCTGAGTGGTCCTTAAAGGGTCAGTAACAGGTTTTCACTTGGCAGACAGTGAGTCAATGAATTTGTTGACTTGTTTAAAATCAGTATAGGTGATTTTCAAAGTTAACAAGTCAGCAACTAAGGAATTAAACCTAATGAAGGTTTACTTAAGGGTCTCACTCTTATAGGCAAGGAACATTTCATATTCTCTTTTCAAAATGATAATCTTGGTTTGCCTAACCTCATCGCTACCCTCATATGTAACATCAAGATAGTCTATCATAAGCTTAGCATTCATTTTTCCCTTAATCAGTTTGAACAAATGGTTAGGTAAAGTTATAGCTAACAAGGTTTTGATCTTAGGGTCAAGTCCAACACGACGTTTATCCTCAGCATCCCATATAGATGGAGTGAGAACAACTTCTCTGCCAGGAATGGCAGGTGTGTCTGCTGTAGCAGGAACACTATCAAATGTTTTAGTGGGGATGTAAGGACCATCAGTGGCAATGCCAGGCATGAGTGGGTCAATAGACTCAAGATGAAACATAAACCTAGCTTTCCAGGTTTCATACTCATCTTCATCAAATTCGAGTGGTCTATTGGATGAACTGTTTTCAAGATAAGCTGTATTGGAGTATGCAACCATAAAAGAATTCAGATCTAAGATATGAGATTATCAAAACTGAAGATCTGATACCAGTTGTTGGTCCCTTGATTAACAACATGAGTATTGTAGGGGGGGTGAATACAATTCTTTTTAATTATCTTAATAGTTTAAAGCAATTGGTATTCAAACAAGTAATATGATTAAGAGTCAAAGATAATTTTCAACGGTTGTTCTTTATTGATATAAATCACAAAGAATCAGAACTATCCTTGGTGGAATGATAGTTGGTTAATACAGATTTTCCTAATTTATAACTATGAGGATGTTCTAAGCTATTACAGATATTGGACACTTAATAAATAAAACTCACACCACCAGTTATTACAATAGTGAATACTTCTATTTATAATAGTCCTATTATCCAGATAATTGTTCCATTGTCCATTGGTACATAGGATGTATGTACTTGTGGGGACAATTGCATCAGAGAGCGTGCTCTCTTCTTTCATCTTTAGTAGCTATTTGCAGGAGCACCCCAATTCGGTTTGGCACTACTATTTGAATAAATAAATAGAATATTGTGTTCCCTAGGCATTGACAAAGAATTACATATTTCTGTACATGCGTTAAACTTCTGCATTCCCACGTGGTCTTGTAAGGTCACTTGTCAGCCGCCGACGCGTGTCCTTTTCTGTTCAACTTTGTCTTTGACTTCTGTTGAATAGTACAATTGTTGTAGACCACTCAGGAAACCACTATGCTTGTAATGGAGCATAGTTGTCTTGTGTAGTATGCTGCTCACTAGCTATACTGGTTCTTCTATGCCGAGTCACTTGATCTTCATAATTTGCTAGGCATTCATCATGTGCTAAATGAAGAATACTGTCTACCTTGTGCTGGTAGACTAGGCATCATACTAAACAATCGACACAACAATATTTGCTGTCTGTACATAACTAAACCTATGCTAGCTGCACATCACATTTTAGTGTACATAAATTTCTGTTTTGTCATAATTAAATCCTTAATTATTTTGGGGACTCAACATTAACCACACACTCAACCGTGTGCAACGTGAAACCGCATACGTAAGCCGATCGCTCGCTACAAATTATCTCTAATGGAGAATAAAGTTTAGCTAAGGCTTACTTACACACCACATGCTATAACAAAATGTACATATACAATTATCACGCTAAAAGTACCTTAACGTCTTCTCTCAACGCCCGCCACTGCTAGCTCAGGTCACACAGGCTTTCGATGTCCTTCTCTACGACAATTGAAACACACAATGCCTCTACTTCTCGATACCGAGCACTCCCAGCACTCGTGCCCCCTTTCTTCACAATTGAAACATCTAGATACACTAGTATCTGACACTCCTTTCCTCCCGTTACCCATGCTCTCAATAGCGCTTCTAGCTTTCTTGCTCGGAGCGCCATACAATTTAACCTTTATCTCACCCGAAGTATCAACAACCATCGCAGGAGCATACGATTCAAAACCCTTAGCCACATCAAATAGCTTAGCAAAAGAGTGCACTTACCCAATGCTAATTTTCCCACGCAAATCATCATTCAAAGTATTACAAAAATCCTCCATCAATACCCTATCATTATTAGTATACTCGGGGCAAAATTGAGCCTTAGAAAAAAAGGTAGCCCTAAGAGTATTCAGGTCCATAGACCCTTGTCGCAAACTTCGCAACTCATCACGCATCCGCGTCAAATCGACTTATGTCCGGAACTCCTCAAAGAATTCCTTCTTAAAATCTTCCCACAACAACCTCATGGATGGTTCTTCACCAACGATATCAATCTTACCATCCAACTAATTCTTCACCTTACCCTGCAACAAACTCGTAACGAATTTCATTTTCTTATTCGAAGGACATTCACTTGTACGAAAACACCCTTCGACATCCAAGATCCAATCGGTACTCACTAACGGATCGGGATCTCCGTAGTACATGGGAGGTTTAGTCACTCTAAAGTTCTTATAACTAAACTCTTTTTACCATCACCTCGAGGTTTGAGAAACCCCCTTTCAAACTCTTCCCGAAGCGTACTCATTCGCTCCGTAACCGCGGCTTCAATCCTAGTCGTCATCTCGTCATCGTCACTTCATTCTCCATTTGAAGTCCTGCTTCTCGTCATCATTCTAAAGAATGTAAAACGATTAAACAATGAATGAAAAATAAACCATACACACAACACCGCCCCATCTTACTTACACTCATCGTACATCACTCGTTAGACACGATTTGCACTCGTAACAATGGTAGCTAGTAATTATTACGTGCGCACATCGTCTCAACTCATTAGTACAACGACTATCCTGCTCGATGATATACAACACAAACACAAACTCTACGCGATATAAACAAACGCAAGTATAATATCACAACACAATTATGAACCTAGTTAGTTCACCTACGCACTAAGGCACTAACCGAATCCCCGTCTGACCCGTACTCCTACAAGTCCCGCAACAATTTAGCACACACAAAAGTATAAGTCTACGCACCTATCTCAAGTCGCCTAAATCCCTTAGAACATGCTCTGATACCATTTGAAACAACCCAACCCGTTATTTAACGCAAAACTTTTTTTTAGGAGGCTGACCACCTCTATCAGCTATAACCCGTGGCGCGACTTATCATTGTTGCTGAAGGTCAGTGACTTACATAGCCTCGTGTCCCAAATTGTTCTTTAGCCCGCAGCGCGCCTCAATAGGCCGCGACATGGCTTAGGCCTGATGTTGATTTCCATTTTATTACGTAAGTCCCAATTTTAGAAACCACAAAACGTCAATTGACCCCAAAACCTGTTTAACGACATGAATGTCAATTGACCCCAAAACCTGTTTAACGACATAAATACATAATTTAAGTTACTTTAGGTAAACGACACGGGCACGACGACCCCAGGAACACAATGACCCGTTTTACCATAACCTAAAAGACACTTTCGACCCAAAGCGTTTAAATTCTACATAAAGCCGAGCATGGTGATTGGGATTGCACTACCCAATCCTAAGTCCAATCTAAAAGCAAGTCTTCTAAAGCAACCTGTAATAGTCCACTAATCCCCGCGCTTACCCTTGCCACCTCTTCTACGCGAATCTATAACAAAATATAAACAACGAGAGCGTAAGCTATACAGCTTAGTGAGGATAAACATACTATATACATACATATGCATAAAACGAATACGTATCACCAACACAAATAATAAGCACATACTGCATCCAAGTATAACTAGCAAGCTATACAATACGTACCACCATGCCAAATCCGCAAGATTAGCTACATCATATATATATATATATATATATATATATATATATATATATATATATATATACCCAGAAATCCCGAGGTTAACCCCTTAACCTCAAACACACGAAGGTTGGCCGAACTACACGTGCCTAAGTGAATCCGAAACCACACGCGATTCACTACCTTCATCTCAACGACAATAGGGATGTCCGAACTGCACAAGACATTGTGAATCCGAACTACACGAGATTTACTAGTGAAGCCGAACTACACGCAAATCACTACCCTAGGCCTCAACAACAACAATGGGAACGTCCGAACTACACGCGACATTGTGAATCTGAACTACACGAGATTCACTAGTGAAGCCAAACTACACGAGAATCATTCACCTTAACAACATCACGGGGTTGACCTACTTGTCAATGTGAATCCGAAATGCCCGAGATTCACTACCCCAAGGGTGGTAACCCAAAATGCACAAACGTGTCACGTAGACCCAAAACTCATAGAGTCCAACATCCCTCGCACATGTAAAGTGAACCCGAACGCCTAAGGATCACTCTACCGTACCCGCACCCATCCTATGTATACATACGCATATAATATATTTACACTTACCTTAGTGCCTTGATGAATGCAACCAAATACTCCGCAACACGTCAATGGAAAGTACCTATTCCATTTATCACATAACAAACAACACAATTAGGTGGATTACAAACCAACCCAAATTGACACTTAGTGCAATTTTGACCCAACTGCACTTCCAAGTATAAACAATGCCCAGACTAACCAATAATCATTCAACGTTGGTGAAAATGGTCCTATAACGCCAATTAAACTGAAACACAATTATTAAATACTTGTCTTCCTCAATTTGACCTATAAACCCTAATTTTGACCCATTTCAAAATCGGTCTTCAAAATGTACCCAAATAGGTTCCAACACTTCCATAATCACTAATCCTAGTGATTATACCTCAAGTAACTAGCCCTAACATGGCCAAATCATCAACCAACCTAAAATCCATCAACAACAATATAAAACCCGATTACTAGCTCCTAACTTCCATTAAAGAGCTAAGTGAGTTTTCTCAAGAACCTTTAAGCTCAAAACCTAACATGAACATCAAATCAAATAATTGAAATTCGGAATTAGAACTTACCACCACTACCAAAATGTAGCTAGGAATGAGGTGAACAACTTTAACTCTCGAGCTATGGTGAGAACTGAGCTTCTTCCCCTAGATCAGTGCTTTCTCACACTAAAAAGGTTTCCTCTCTCTAGAAGTTTGAGACGATGGAGTTATGGAAAGGATAAGATTGTGGGGAATGAGTCCCCAATCTGCCATTTGTGGCCTAAAACTGACCATAAGTGAAATTACCTGTTTACCCTTCATTTAACCCCTTAAAAATGATTCAGCTACAGTCCACGTTATAGCCCGCAGCGCGGCTCAAAGCTAAAAAGCACACTGACAGTTTCAAAAGGGTTTACCGACAGCACATGTTATAACCTGCGGCGCGGCTCTAGGGCTCGAGGTGTGGCTCAAACCTGGGAAACAGATTTTATTTTGAAGTTCAGGTACTGAAGTTGTCTGATCCTGATTCTGATGTAAAATTTGAAAATGCATAAGTATAAGTAGACTTTTCCTGATACTTTCTGAGAACACTTTCTGGTGACACTTTCTGGTGTATTAAAATTCAGGGTGTTACAGGTCAGGTGCGCGTTTGACATCAGTTGGAGGGTCTACTGCCTCGAGTGGGCAGAAGAGGAAGAACCCTCCCACAGCAGAGGCCAGAGCTTTTCAAATGTCAGTTGCGATGGCTACTGAAACTGACGATGTGATCACCGGTATGTTTCTAATCAACTCAATACCTGCTCGTGTATTGTTTGATTGTGGTGCAAATAAGTCTTTTATGTCGTTAGACTTTTGTGCTAAGTTGAAATTACCTGCTACTGTGATGCCTGAACTGGTTAGAGTAGAGGTAGGTAATGGAAAGATCATTCCCGCCACAACGTTTGTGACTGGGGTTAGTATTGATATTGAAGGAAAGTCATTTACTATTACTTGTTTAGTATTACTCATTCCTAGTTTTGATGTAGTGCTAGGAATGGATTGGTTGAGCCCACTTAGAGCTAGTATTATGTGCGATAGGAAAATGATTTCCTTTTGTTTAGCTGATGAAACCTGTGTTATAGCCCGAAGGGAACGGGGTGGGTATAGTTTTCTGTTAATATCAATGATGAAGCCAAGAAATCTTTATCCAAAGGATGTGAATCGTTACTAGCCTATGTAATAGATGGTAAGAAAGAAAAGAAAGCAATAGCCGATATTCCGATAGTTTCAGAGTTTTTGAAAGTGTTTCAAGACGAGTTACCAGGGTTACCGCCGGTAAGAGAAGTAGAGTATAAGATTGAATTGGTGCTTGGAGCCACTCCAGTTGCCAAAGCCCCGTATCGGTTAGTGCCTTCAGAAATTCGTGAAATGATGTCACAAATTCAGGAGCTATTGGATCGTGGGTTTATTAGACCGAGTTCTTCTCCTTGGGGTGCACCGGTATTATTTGTAAAGAAGAAAGAAGGTACCGTGCGTATGTATATAGATTATCGGGAGTAAAATAAGAGGACAATAAAGAATAAGTACCCGCTGCCTAGAATAGATGATTTATTCAATCAGTTGCATGGTGCTTCATACTTCTCAAAGATAGATTTACGATCTGGGTATCATCAGGTTAGAGTTTCAGAATCTGACATCCCGAAGACAACGTTTAGAACTAGGTATGGTCATTACGAGTTCTTGGTCATGCTGTTTGGGTTAACGAACGCGCCAGAATTCTTCATAGGGTGTGTCATCCATTTCCAAATAAATTTGTGATTGTGTTTATAGATGACATACAAAGATAGAGGCCGAGCACATTGAACATTTAAGACAAGTGTTGAATTTGTTGAAACAGGAACAGTTATTTGCAAAATTTTCCAAATGTGAATTATGGTTAAGAGAAGTGCAGTTTTTAGGTCATGTAATTTGTGCCGAGGGTATAAAAGTTGATCCATCACAGATTGATGCGGTTATGAATTGGAAATCGCCAAGAAATCTGACATAAATTTAGATTTTTTTGGGATAGCTGGTTATTATCAAAGGTTCATAAAATATTTCTCGAAAATAGCGGGTCCGTTGACTAATTTGACTCTAAAAGACGTAGCCTTTCGATGGAGCAATGATCAAGAGAAGGATTTTCTGATCTTGAAACAGTTATTGTGTCAGGCTCCAATGTTAGCATTACCAGAAGGTTTAGATGACTTCGTGGTCTATTGTGATGCATCATTCACCGGGTTGGGTTGCGTATTGATGCAGAGAGAGAAGGTGATTGCTTACGCCCGACAGTTGAAAGTTCATGAAAGAAATTATCATGTACATGATTTAGAAATGGCTGCCGTAGTGTTTGCCCTGAAGCTATGGAGACATTTTTTTTTTAGGACACATTGTGTAATATATACAGATCACGAGAGTTTGCAATATATTTTCTCTCAGAAAGAATTGAATATGCGTCAGAGACGGTGGCAAGAGCTGATTAAAGACTACGATTGTGAAATCAAGTACCATCCGGGTAAAGAAAATGTCGTAGCAGATGCGCTAAGTCATAAAAAGTCAGGTGAGAATGTAAAACTTTTGTGTTTGAGTATAACTTCAGATTTGATCGATCATTACGAACTGTTCAAGCCTGTGCTTTAGAGGATGAACATATTAAATCTGAACTTATGACTAAACGAAAAGTTAACCTAATTGATGACTCTCGTGGACTTAAGACTTTAAATAACCGTATTTGGGTGCCTATGCTTGGAACCTTGAGGGATTTGATCATGACTGAAGCTCACAAATCCAGATTGACAGTACATCCAGGCAGTAATAATATGTATCATGATTTGAAATCAGTGTATTAGTGGCCGACTATGAAAACAGACATCGCTCGTTTTGTTGAAAAGTGTCATATTTGCGAGCAAATGGAGGCAGAACATCAGAAACCATATGGTTCATTATGTCAGTTACAGATACCAGAATGGAAATGGGAGCACATAACGATAGATTTTGTGACAAAATTACCTAGAACTCAGAGAAAACACGATATGATTTGGTTAATAGTTGATCGTTTGACCAAGAGTGCTCAATTTCTGGCTACAAGTGAAACAGCTTCGTTGAGTGAATTAGCAGAATTGTATGTGAAAGAAGTGGTTAGTCGTCATAGTGTAACGTTATCTATAGTTTCTGATAGAGACTCTAGGTTTGTATGAAACTTCTGGAATAGTCTGCAACATAATTTGGGTACACGTATGAATCTGAGTACAACTTATCATCCTCAGATAGATGGTCAGAGTGAACGAACGATGCACATGCTAGAGGATATGTTGACAGCGTGTGTATTAGAATATGGTGGTTCGTGGGATACACATTTTCCGTTGCTTGAGTTCGCGTATAATAATTCTTATCGTTCTAGCATAGGAATGCCGCCTTACAAAATGTTGTACGACCGTCATTGTAGAACTCCGACTTATTGGTTAGAAGCCGGGGAGAAACAATTTACAGGTCAAGAAATTGTTCAGATGATAGTCGAGAAAGTTGCTATTGCCCGAGAAAAAATAAAAGCAGCTAGAGATACACAAATGATGTATGCTGATCCGCGTAGACATCCGGTAACCTTTAGTGTGGGTGATCGTGTGTATCTGAAGGTTTCACGGTGGAAAGGGGTTATCGTATTTGAAAAACGTGGTAAGCTTGGGCCAAGGTACATTGGGCCATTTCTAATTAGTGAGATTCTGAATGATCAAATAGTGGTACTGGATCTTCCACCAGAGTTAACTGGTGTTCATAATACCTTCAATGTGTGTCACTTACGTAAGTGTAAGGTAGACGATGAAATGTAAATTTTACCAATTAAGGATCTTAAAGTTGATTTAAGTAACAAGTTGGTTGAGGAACCAATTCGAGTGGTCGACAGAAATGTTACTAAGTTAAGAAAAAAGAGATCCCGATGGTTTTAGTAGAATGGAAGCACAACTTAGAGTCTAATTTGACGTAGGAGATAGAAGAGTTGATGAAGACCCTTTACCCTCATCTGTTTGACCAAGACCAGATTTCGAGGACGAAATCTCTTTAAAGGGGGACGATTTGTAACAGAATGAAACCGGGGTTAGACGTAAGATTACTTAATTATATTCATGTTTAAAATAATTTTAATAATATGTTTATTATTAATTGATATGTGGTTAAGACCAGTTTGTGACAAGGGTCACAAAAATGGTTTGTTTATTAGAATTGAACTCCGTTAAGACCGCCTAAAGAGGAACGAAAGAATATCAGATAACTGATAAATACCCGTGTGTTGTGGGGTATGGGTTTATAACCCACTTAAAGTATCTAAACATGAATACTTTCATTCATTTCTCACTTTTGTCAAGAACAAGACCCGTACCTAACTTTCATCATCACAAAACCCTAATTGATTAAAGTTAGAGATTGGATTAAGAAGCTTTAGGGGCTGATTTCTATCATCCTTGTAATCATTAAACCATGTTTACTTGCTTGAATCATTGCTCTAATTCTTGTTAAATGGGTTTTTATGTTCTTGAGTAAAAGTATGATTTTGGTTCTTGATTCTTGATCTTAAGTGTTTGTTATGCTCAATTGTTGTTAGAAATAGCTTCTATATAGTTTATATGATCGTTTTGAAGTGGTTTTGGTGTTAGAATTTGCAAAAATCAAGAGTTGGGGTCAAAAAACGCGAAAATAGCGAGCTGAAGCTGGTCTTCAGCTCCCACACTTTTGACAGCTCAAGCACACAGTTGAGCACGCAGTTGAGGGCTCAACCATGTGGTTGAGGGTTCAACCGTACGGTTGAGGGCTCAACCACACGGTTGAGCATTTGTCAGCTTTTAGTAAAATTGAAAAGGACATAACTTTCAAACCGTAACTCTGTTTTTGATGAATAAACTATCGTTGGAATCATCTTGAGGTCTACTTTCCAATGATAAGGTTTTTAGAAGCTAGATCAAAATTTATGTTGGTCAGAAAAGGGGGTTTTAAAGTGTATGTCTTGTTTGCACACTTTGAGTGTCGTTATTAATTGAATTTATGATGTAGACTTATCATATAATGAACGCATGATTTTATGAATTGATTTAGACTATGTATCAATGTTTGATGTCATGCATTTTGGGTTGAAACCCGTCTAAACAAGTTGCTGCTTTCTTCTTCATCACTCGCACGAGTGAGCCTTCACTCGTACGGTTGGGGTGGTCAACCGTATTATGAACCGTGCAGGTGAGTGGTTAAGGAAAACTATTGTTTTGGTTAAGATGATATGTATTATTGAGATGGGAATCGTACGAGTCACTGGTCACTCGTGTGGTGAACCGTACGGATCATTTGATTCATTGATGGGTGTTCGGTCATAGACCAAACGTACGAGTAAGTTGTCAACCGCACGGTTGAGTGTTCTCGAACGTGCGAGTGAGGGTGTTACTCGCACGGTTGGCAGACCAGTTGTAAAGTGCTTAAGTGTTGGTATTTGGTGTTATTGTCTTGTTGTCGGGTTGTTGTCAAGACATTATTACTGGCTGTGTTATGTCTATTCTCAGGTGAAAAAGATAAGGAGAAAGCTCAGTAGTCTGAATCTCAGCCGTTGCTGGTAATTGATGAGTGGGTCTATCTTCGAATAGAGTTTAAGTAGCAAATCATGCTACTGTGGATTACTCTGATTACCCTGTGTAGTGTAGCGATTGCCATGCTAGTTGGATAGTTGCATGCTATGTGATTAATATGTTGTATATGTGCACTGTGCTTGACACTGGCCGTTCCTACGGAGGTTGGGGATTCACAACTATTCTCAGGGAGGTTGCAGTCCGTATGAGGTCGACCGTTCCAAGGGAAGTTGGGTCTCAATCTGCTGATGGGTGATTGATTCAGTAGAGGGGACTATCGGTAGATGCTAGCCTGATCAGCTAGGTCGTGTGCCCGTACAAGCCGTCGATCCTCATATTGTCTTTGTTTGTATGCTTGTTGGTTGTAAGCATGTTAGTTGATTGTTGTATGATGGATTGCTTAAGCTTAATCTGTAGATAGATTCCATTCACTTAGAGGTACGCTAATCCCCCACATTTCTCTCCTGCAGGATTATGTACTACTATTGGGATCGGATCGTGAAGTGTGAAGACATGTTTGACTAGTAAATCTGATGTGGACAATTGTAAGCGTGTTTGTAATAATGTAACACCGTTTGTGAAAGTTAAACTTAATTACGTGATTTTCTGTAATTATGAATAATGATGTCGTGTTTGATAATCAAATGTCTTCCACTGTGTTTTTGAAAAAAAAATGACCGATGTTACGTGAAGCATATCTTCTTCATCATTATGCTTCATTCAATATGAATCTCTATCACTTGTATTATATTCCAATACCTCTTTGTCATAGACTCAAAGTTAAGCACAACTTCCAACATAGATTTTAGTTTCTTTTTGAGGTTGAACCCATAGACTTAACTTCATTAAATTTTATAGAATCCTAAATCATCCAGTTAGATCTAGTTATCATCAACCTCTTGAGAAAGAGATAAATGAGAGTTTAGCTTTCATCAAATATACAAATTATTGATGTTTTCTTGCATTTGTCTTTTTTAATTACTTTATAAGCTTTGGAAATTGTAATTTATCCAAGAAAAATACCAGTATCAGCCTTGCCATCAAAATTTTCAAGTTGATCCAAATTGTAAAGAATATATAATAAGGACTAACAAACACATAAAAAAAATTCAATCACATTTCCTACCTTTTAACACCCCAAATCATGTTTATTTACGTCTCCTAACAATCAAAGACCGATTCTGAGTGAAACATGCAACTAACAGTGTTAGCTGCCTCGACCTAATAACAACTTTTCAAATTAAATTCAGCAAACATAAATTTTGTAGCTTCAATGAGAATTATGTTTCTCCTTTATGAGATAAAATTTTATTGCAGTGCTCTAACAGTAGAGAACTTACATAAAATTTCATTATTAGCACACGAAGACTCTAATTGTTGGTTTCAAAATTTATGTGGCATGATCACTCCTACTCTTCTTCACCCAATAACAATTCAGCAAATCCATCTTAACAAAATCGATAATCTCATTTACAACCTCAAGTTTGTGTTTCTAAAAAAAAAAAAAAAAAAAAAACTCATGTATACATGGAAAACTTATCAACAATGACAACTATAAACCTCTTGACCCATAATAGGAGTGCTCACTGGACCAAATAAGTCTATATGGAAAAAAATGTAGTGACTACATAATCGAAGATATTAGCTTTAAATTGAATGGTGATTTTAAATATTTTTCCTTTTGACTATACTTTTTGCGTCTAACTTTTTATTTCTAGGTTTCCTCGTGATTAGCATGTATATATACCAGATAAACATCAAACTTCACACGTACAATCAATGAACTTGTGACTTTGGAAAAAGAGTCGAAAGAAAAGAACATTCAATAACTTTTAGCATATCAGGTTGAGTCTTAATAACCTCAACCAGAGCTAAATCATTGATCAACTTTTCAGATTTTTTTGTCTTTTGATTACATTTACTCCCTCATATATTAATCAATGAGCAAGTTTTTAAATAACCCTACGAGTCAAACATCCCGATATATTTGAAAATATTTTTTTTTCATACAACATTACCAAGAAAGTTCTAGCCATAATACTTAACTTCTCTTTCTAAAATAATAAAACTATATACAATAAAATTATTATTATTACTCTTTCTAAAATGATAAAATAATAAACATTAAATTGCTACTCTTTAAACATGGAGTACTACTCTTACTACCCGGCTAAGTACAACAATTTTTTTGCTTACAATTTGTATCGTCTGCTCACACAACTTATTATGAGAAAAAGATAACTTTATCATTACTTTATTTATATATTATAGTAATATTAATATATTAATATTTTAATATTATATGTTATGGACCAGGATCAATGGGGAAGTAACTAATCGGAGGGAAGTGGAGGGAAGCAAATTTTTTTTTCCCAATTTTTTTTGGATTTTTTTTCCGGCATCAAGATCTCAAGAAAATATGAACATTTAGAAAAGAAACTTCGTGATGAATGTTATTATTTAGGTGGGAAAACGACCGACAAAAATAACATTCAAGATAATATTGTTCTTGAAGAATGTGAACGTTATTTTTTAATGTTTTGTGAAGTAAAATTTAGCCCGATTTAGAGTTTAGGGTTTAGGGTTTGGTGTTTTGGGTTTATGGTGTTAAAAACTCAATCTAAATCCTAAATCTAAACCCTAAATCTAAACCCTAAATTTCTAAACCTTAATATCTAAACCCTATAGGCCCTAATATCTAAACCCTAATAACTAAGCCCTAATATCTAAAACCTCAACATACGCTCGAAAAACACGATAATTGTTATATATTACTTCTTCGAGCGTTTTTCCGCCAAAATAAAAACATTTATCACAAAGTGTCTTTATTAAATGTTCATAATCTCATCCAATCTATAATATTCGTGAACAAAGTTTTTTCAAAAAACGAAAAAAAAAATTTTGCTTACCCCCGATTGGTTACTTCCCCCTTGATCCTACCACTTATATGTTATTATATTATTAAAGTCCACGATACATTTTATATTACTTTGCTTCTATTATTTTCACTATTTTTGTCTATCGAATTTAGCAAACGTTTAGTTGTCGTAACGCGCGAGTACCCAACTCGTTAACATGATTATAGAGGGTTTAACAATTGGTCACTTAGTAAGAACTCTCATCATTTGTTCATGGATCCCTCTAAAATGCCATTCTACCTTCAATTTTCACTGAGCAAACTTTGTTCTATTAAAGATTGGAACACCCTTTCCACTCAAACATCATGATATTTAAGTAAATCTTTGGGTGATCAAGAAATGGTCGAGAACGATCACATATTAACCTGATTAAATCACATAATAAGTAAAAATTAATGTTAGGAATAGATATATTGTATTTATTCCGCATAAATCTCTTCCTTAGTTATAGAAGTTTGTTATGATGTAGATCCTAATTTCTTGTTCTCCAAGATTGTATCCTCCTATATAATCTCCTATATAATGTATTCATATCTAGAAATATACGATCTACTATCTCTATCATGGTATTAGAACATGTATATCTTTAGACCACCTGTCAAAATCCACAAAATTCTATCCTACTCCACACATCCTATAGTTGCTGTAATAACAAATTACCGACCACCATACCGACCACCATCACTGCTTCACTTATCCTCGACTAGATAACTTGAACAGAAAAAGTTCATGCATTTCAATAAGGGTGGTTACAAATATATGTTCTTACTAGATTAGAGAGTCCGTGCGTTGTACGACAGCTCTATAAAATAATATTAAAAAATATTTGTATTTGTACCGATTAGATGTATGATACAATTATAATGAATCTAAAATGTCATACATATTTTCAACTTGTAATATAAACTATTAAATATGATGGTGAATACTTAAAAATTTTAGTCACTCTTCAAAATACACAAACAAAAACATAATGTATGTAATTCAATCTCGCACCGGTTAGCCCGCCCATATTGTCTCCCAAGTATATGTAATTTGCACATATCGTGTAAAACCGTAAGCAATGCAAAATTTGAAATTGTAATTTGATTTTGAGAAGTGATAGGTTCCAAAATAGATGGGAGTTGAATATTCAACACCATTTAAATTCAATATTGGGTCAAATTAGGTTTTTCCTCTACATATATTTTAGTCTACAAATCCTATATTTCATTTACGCCATCCCAGAAGCAATATCAAATTTGATCCGTAATCGTTACTATCACAAATTATATCATAGTTACTGTATTTAATTTTGACTTGCTGAGAATATAGAACTAAAACATTTTGCAGACCAATACATTTACAGATAATTCAGCAAACCATTTGCAGTCTAAAACATTTTATGAAATATAAGGCAAAGCAAAGAGATATGCTGGTGCAAATAATAAAAAGAAAATAATTTTGTTTGAGAAATACCTTGTTCATGACGATTATGCCTGGCAGTTAAGACTCATAAACTCAAATTTGGGTCAATTGGGTCAAGCTTATGGGTCAAATGGGACTTGAGAAAAATTAAGTTTAGCAATGTAAACCAAAACTTAATAAAAAGGTCCAATGAGTTTCCTTTCAACCTATTAGGTCATAAACAAAATTTAAAGGAACGGGTCAAGTGGGTACCAATTTCTAAAGCTTGATAAATATGGATAGGCCTTATGGGTCAGTCAAATGAGTTGAGCATAGATATCAGAAAAAGTTCCATCCGTCAAACATAATCATAAGTGTAAAATCAAATGCAAAATTGTAAACGTAAAATGTAAATATTAGCATAAAACATAATCATACATGTAAAAGTATACGACCCGTCCGACCTATTTGACCAATGACCCGTTTCACCCGTTACCCAGCCCAACCCACCCTGACCCATTTAAACCCGCTCAAAAATTTGACCCATTTGACACATGACCAATTTCAACCCAAAATCATTTTGACCCGTTACCCAATATTTGAAACATTTAGTTATAAACACGTACCTACTCGTTAAAAGTTCAAGCACGGTTTGATAGAAAAAGTTTAGTAGCAATAGAGAAAAAGATTAGCAGCAAAGCAATAGAGAAATAACCATGGGGTTGTAGTCATTTTCACTTTTTGGATCATAAGCTCAAGTTCACAAAGAACTCAAGTCACGTCTAAAGGAAAACAATTTATATATAAGCTTTGTGACAAGAGCATAACTAAAAACTAATTAATCTGGAAAAATTGCAAGTACCGTGTAATGATCCCTTGCGATTAGTGGCTCAGTGCTGCAAAATGTCAATAGGTAGACTTGAGAAGCTACAGGTTTAGGAGGCGTCTCATAAAGTAAGCTGAAACGGGAAATGCTGGACATGCAGGCAAAAGGCGCTCTTTTATGTTCGACCATCTTACTGTAGGTGAAGTTAGATACGGAAACACCCATAATACTATGTAGCACCATATTCCATCTGTCGTAAAATCTAAACCAGACACACAAATTCCATAAACGCAAATTAATAAGTAATCTGATTAAAGCAAATCAATGTCCAGATCAAGCACAAATGCAATGAGCAAATTAACATAATGTGAACAGAATTGTATTGTACCTATAACAATGTCTTATCCCATTAGTCGCTATAAAATATTATTTTGATAATGACCAAGTAATACAAATTGATAACATCAGCTTTTAAATCATTGATCTCAAATCTGTGAAACCAAAACTAACACTCAATTCTCACAACTCAACCTGTGGAGCTAACCGATAGCAAAAGTATTAAGTTAATTTATACTGTATACTGATAATTCATGAGATGAGATTACTTTTATTATCTATTGGGTTTTAAATTTGTATAAACCAAAGAGCCAATGGCTTGATGGTATCGAGGTTACCCTTACAACCTTGAGGTTGAGGGTTCGAGTCCTTCTTAGGACAATTCGTGATGTATATATTCGAGTTAGATTTAGGTGGGTGTGTGAGTTGCCTTTCAAAAAAAAAAAAAAAAAAAAAAAAAAAAAAAAAAAAATTTGTATAAATTCACATGTATATTTCACTGTTGTACTTTCAAATCTCTTGATTTCGATAAACACAAGTTATATATACTTGCGCATAATCAGAACACATGCTACAAATTCTTTTAATCGGAAAACCTAACCGGATTTATTCACTTAGATGTCACATTGAGTGAGTAAGGCTCACATTCTTACATCCCGTCTAGATGCTCTTTGTATATTTGAATCAAAAGCCTGTCATATCCATTATCCTAAGCAACTTTCCCTACATTAATTTATCCAAACTATTAGATTCAAGTGCAGTGATTTATAATTTATAACAAAGGTGGAATGTGTACCATAGCCACAAACAATTGGTCATTAAATGTGAGGAAATGGTGGAGAAAGTACTTGGAAAAAGGTGAGAATTTATTTAGATACATCTGTATCTCATACATCAGTGGCACTTTCACTGTTTATAATTTGTTGTTCTTACTGAAGAACATGTTAAGTTTGTGTAAATCATCTTTTTTATCAAAATTTTGAAGTTGTATACTGCTTTCTCTAATTCCTCTTCTAGTCATGTCCTCTTTCTGAGACTATAAACAAATTTCACAGATATCAAAACAAAAGGGTATTCTAACAGATCAATATGTAGTAAAAAATTTCCATACTAAAATATATATATACTACAACAGCATACAAAAATGGCAAGCCTATATTGTTATATCGGAAGCACGTAGAAGACCGACAACTTGATTATAATCACACAAAGACCATATCCGAATTGTTTGTCATTAACCATTGTTTGGAGCCAACAAACTAACAATTATATAAATGAAAATACAGATAAAGAGTTGAAAAAGTATATATATAATATAACAATCAATTCAACGACAAATACAGAGCTAATAAGTTTAAGTTGTTCTAAGACAACTGACAGTTGAAAAACCCAAACAATGAATCAAGGGTTTAAACGTCAAAGATTAAAAATTTCAACTATGATGCTTACATGGACTAAAAGCTCTCTTATTTTGTGTTCTAACAGGTTGAAAATCACCTTATTCTGGATCGGTGCCTTAAACGAACAAAAAAAAAACGAAACCATAACGTACCAATATTTGATAATTGGTGACTTAATCGATGATAAAAAAAAATTCAAAACCAAGATTTTAAACTGATACAAAAATCAAAGATGAACATACCTGTTGATGAATTTGAATTTTGAATGTTACAGATAGTTCATCCGAAAATACTTCTGGTAGTGTCTTTTGCACTTGTTTCTATTAACAGAACTTGTATTAGCTACTGTCTTGCCAACATATCACCCACGTTTATCGATTTCATCCACATCGATCGATCAGACAAAGATTATTGCATACAAAGATAATTGCATATGTTTGAAACCCTAATTGGCATGACAAAACCTAATTTGAAACCCTAATTATAGATGAATTGGTGATGCTTTGGGGTTTGTAGTAGATGGATTGGAGATGTGGGCGTTGGAGATGAGAGTCGTGGAATTTTTTTCCTGCGTGAATTTTCCTCAGCAAATGAGATGGCCACGTGGATTTGGAGGTGATTAATTAGGGTTAATTGTGATTAATTAGTTAATTACAAATCAGCCATTGTCATTAGAATGTAATTAGAGAGTGACACATCAGACTAATCTTCATGATTTATATTATGTAATAGAATAGATAGATAGATAATAGATAGATAGATAGATTGATGAGCTACCTATCCCTTCATCCGGTCTAAAATATATATGATAAGTTACCTAGCCTTTCATCTAATCTGATGGATATATAATATAAAAAAATGCAGGGTTCAAGCCAAGGAATGAAGTGTGACGGTGAGAAATTTGTACATTACTTCTTACGCTCGACCCACTCGAGGATTTTTTTTATCGTTGTTCTAAATGGATCTTTTAAGGTTGTACAAACTTAAACATCCATATCTTTTAGGAAATCAATGTAAAAACTCATTGTGAATAATTAATGCTTAGGTGATATATAGCATATTAGAGCATATACTCTATGTTATTCAATGTTCTTAGGAGTTTAGAAAAAATTACGTCACTGGTACATGTGGTTTGTTTACATTATCATGAAAACACCTAAACTATTTTTTTTGCGTAGTTGGTACCTAAGTTTTGTTTAACTTGCGTGGTTAGTACCCCTAGCTAACTGTAGTAAAATTTTAATGGTTAACCCTCACATGTGCCAAACATGTCAGGGTATTTCCGTCATTTTCCTATTTCCTTTTTGTATAATTTAATTTTATCTTCTCCTTTATATTTTATTAAATAAATTAAATAATTAAACCACTAACACCACCTTCTCACTAGATCTCCCAATGACTATTTTACCTCTGATCATACTCCTCTTACTTTCAATCACACTTTTTCTCGCCGGAATCATCACCGCCACCGCCGATTACAACACCTCCACCATCACCGTTGACGGCCTTCAAACAAACACGATTACAAAACTGGGGGTGTTCAAAGTTTACCTTTTTAATTAACAAACCCACTTTTATAATCACTCCGGTGGTGACGTCCTTCAACATGCGAACAGATCCACACACGGCCTTCAACACCTCTACCATCACCGCCCGACGTCATCCTGATTAGATTGAAGGTTTGTTTCGATTTGCTACTAGATCTGATACCGGAGTACCTAACAAATCTGATGGTGATGGTGGCGATTTCAAAAAGGTCATCAAAGTTCTTCTATTGCCGGAAATTGTTGATTAAACTGTGGTGCTTTACTGCTTTTTTCCAATCGTCAGAGTAGATCTACTCATCGTCCACCTATTCTTATAGTTAGAAGGTGTTGTTAAAAAACTACTACTTTACTAATCTTGTATGTGAGAAACTGAAATAAAAAACATACCAAATATTAAGAGATGTTGATGAGAAACTTTTTGACAATGAAGAGTCTCTTTTCCTTTGTATAAGAACGTCTTTTTCTTTTTCAAATATAATAAAAGAAAAAAGAAAAAAAGGGAAAAAAAAAAAAAAAAAAAAACTCTGTTTTCTCCTTTTATTAATTATTCAAATCATGTGGTCACATTCGGTGTTATTATGATGATTAAGTGGAAAGCTGGATAGCTAAACAAGTATTGAAGTACAGTATAGGAAGCATTATAACTTGGATAAATTTTAATGGATGGTACCTAGGTTTGTGTATCTTGGGAAGATTGTTATAAAATGACAAAAATACCCTCACATGTTTACCATTAAAATTTTACTATAGTTACCTAGGGGTACCAACCACGCAAGTTAAACAAAACTTAGGTGCCAACTCTGCAAAAAAAGAAGTTTAGATGTTGTCATGATAATGTAAACAAACCATAGGTACCAACGGCGTAATTTTTTCAGGAGTTTAATTTGATCAGAAGAATGTAACTTTTTAATTTAATTCAATAAATAAAAGCAATTGAAAAATAGATTGCATCCATTGACCTTCTAAGTCTAGGCATAATGATGACCTTACAAAGTTGTGAGTTTAAGTACATGGTTGGACATATATACATATATAAATTCATATGGAGTGTTTGAGCTCTTTGTCTTTCCAAAAAGATGAAATTGCGTGCATTAACTATTAACCATTTAGACCATTCTCAAATATAACATCCTTTCTTCCTAAAACAGAATGTCACATTAGCTTTCACTTCCAACTTCCTCCATCACATACCCGTAACAAGACACTACTAACTATGACATCCTTCTTCACATATTATTATTTTCGATATTATTATACATGTAATGTGTTTTTTGAATAACACATTTATTAAATAACAAAGATCGGTTACATTTTTTTTAAAAACAAAAGACAAATTAAAATATGAGTACATTAATTAAATAACTAAAACTATTCTTCGTCTTCGTCGGATAGGTCAAATAAATTTGGTATTTTCTTTAGATTATTGATTGGGCTTTCAACATCAACGTGCGTTGTTCAGGAGTAAAGTCGGGTGCACATGGTTGAGTGAAAAATGTTAAACTATCCAACATTGTACGCGTCTCGGTTTCTTGGTATATCTTCTCCATGGTCCGCCTTAGCATTGGCGGTTTTGATCAATGATTTGTGGGCTTCCTCCGACGACAAACGCGAGGCCGCATCGGATGACCCCGAACTCCTTTGACTCTTGGCACTTGCAAGATCCGGTAGACGACGTAGAGGTTCCTCTCGAAATAAACTCTTAAACTGACGCAAATCCGCAATTTGACCTTGGTTCGCGGTTTCATCCGCTGGTCCACTAGTGGGTACGTCGATTGGTTTCTTTCACTAGTTTAAGACCCCCTCGAATGTTAAAAATTCGGACAATCTTTGAGAACTTTCCACACTTCCTCGTAAATGAAGTTACGACCCGTTTGTTCCTTAAGTGCGTGTCGTGTATGTGAGATGATATCTGCCTCATTTTTCCTACTTTCCCAATGTTACCGTTGAGGAGTAAAAATGTGTGTTTGTGAAGCATACGACGCAAACCCCATGCCTTAGTTCGGGTTCGAAGACGAGCTGGAAGGTGAGTTATACATTTACAGTTTCAGGTAATGATTGAAAAAAATCGTTACTCCATTGTGTATCAAGTGGATCGGTTGGTGTGTTTTGATTTTTCTTGGATGAGTTTTTAGGAATTTTGAAGTGTAGAGTGTTGAAGATAATGAGAGTTGAAAATGTAAGAGTGTTGAAAGTGGAGAGTTGGTTTGATTTTTGTTAGTTTAGGTTGTTTACACACACACACACATACACACACACACACACACATATATATATATATATAGGTTCAAACGAGAATTACAAAAAGGGCGAGAACTGCGAGAACAGTTCTCGTTTGAACTTTTGACTATATATATATATATATATATATATATATATATATATATATATATATATATATATATATATATATATATATATAGTGTTTAATTAAAAAAGAGGAATATAATCGTTATCAAAAGGCATTTTAGCCGTTGGGAATTCAAACAAAAACCAAAAACTCGTGCTCGACTATGTTTCAAAATGACATAACAGAGGGCGAAATGGAGACAGGTAAACGAGGGCGGCCCAAGGCAAGGTGAATGCCATTAGAGCCCTCGAGCACGAAATTGAGGGCGGCTCCAGGACGGTCCTCGTTGGAAATGGTCTTATAAGAGAAAAAAGTCAGCGTTTACCCAACTAATAATATTTATATACCTTACATGTTGACCATCTTTATTATACTATATCAGTTCTATTCTTTAGTTAAAAGGGATTATAGCCAATTTTCCCAATCCCATCCCATTTATTGACCTGAAGCCAAAAAAAAAAAAAAAATGCCAGAATGCCCTCGCAAGATGCAAGGAGCCTTGTGTCCTGCCCGCGCAAGGCGCAAGCTTGCGTCCTTGCGTCTTGCCCGCGCAAGTCGCAAATTTTGCGTCCTTGCGTCTTGCGACCTTGCATCCTTTTTTTTTATTATCAAAATTGGATTTTCTTGATAAGATTTCATCAAATTTCCTAGATTTTGTCGGATAAGATTTTTACCCTATATATAGAATTACCCTGGAACTTTGAATTCACTGTCTCATAACAATTCAAAACCTATTCAATTCAGAGATTATAGCCACGTTAAGGTACTCTTTTAAGCATTTTTTTCACTAATTTTAGTATTTATGAATTGTGTTAATGATGATTAATTTTAATGTGTTGTTCTTTTCAGTTAATATCTATAGAAGGAAGAGCTTCACGACGAGTTTCACAAGGAGAGTTAGAACAACAAGTTGAAGAAAGACGACGACTAGTGGCTGATCGTCCTATTCTTACTGGTTGTTATGTTGCTGCTGAACCAAATGTTTTTGCGTACTGGTGGGGACTTAGTGCTGGAGCTTTTCTCAATCAAGATAATGCGTACTATCCCAAACTTGTTAGGTAATTTTATGCAAACTATGTGTTTGATCCACGTAAGTTGAAATGTGTTCACTTGAACATGTTTGGTTATCCATACAATTGGACATTGGAGGAGTTTGCTGAAAACCTGGATATCCCAACGGGGGATTTCAAGTTTTTCTGTCTCAGTTAGGATGTGAAAAGTGGCCCGAGGAGGTCACCTGAAGGAAATTTGTTCTCAGCTTCTGGTTATGTTGTGGGACTGTGCAAACCTAGTTTTGACTTTCCAAATAGTGGTCCTGTCATTATTAGGGATGAATATATCCAGGATCAGTATCGACAGATGATGAGGGTCGCCAAGAGGAATGTCATGTTTCGAGATGATAATGATGTGGAGCTATATGTAACTGAAGTTTTGATTCTGATGTGTTTGATCGAACAAATCCAAATTAATCATATATGTGGTTGCTAATTGAATGGTGGGATTACCAGCGGCTGCTGGGAGAGGATTACCCTATGGCATGTTGTTGAACAACTTCTTTGTTGATGAAGATGAGTTGGTGTATCCTTCTGATCGAGTGGAGTTGAATGCTGAGGTTCTGCATGATGCTTAATTGTTTTAATTCGGTTGGTCATGTAATAAACTAGGTCATAGGGCCTTTTGTAATAAACTATGCAATTCAGATTACTTAAATGTTATTGTAATTTTATTCTACCTTTATTCTACCTTCTTTTAATCATATTTTGTCAACAAGGCGCAAAGACGCAAATCATGTCTTGCGTCTACAAACTATACTGCACGCAAGGCGCAAGTGGACTTGCGACCTTGCGACCTTGCGTCCTTGCGCTTGGTATTTATTTTATAACCCTTTTCCACCATTCACTTGACACGCACACACACACAACCCCACACACAAGATCTAAAAAACGCTATTATTTCGCAAACGCAAAAACGCAAGTTCATCTTCTCCCTCGTACGCAAACTAGTTCGTAACCATCATCACCACCTCCACTACCACCAGTTCATCATCTTCACCACCACCACCACCACCACCACGTACGCTTCGTCTCCATCACCACCAACCCACCTACTCTTTATCTCCGTCAATTTTCAAGTAATACACCAACCAAGAAATCAAGAAATCAAGCTAATAACGATGGCAAATCCACATGTTAGTTCTTCCTTCACTATATATTTTAGTTATATATATGTTTCTTATGTTCGTATATAAATGTGTTTATGTGCACACCAACTGTTCGATGAAATATCTCTATGATAATCATCAACAATTAACACTATAATTGGTTTTTTTTGAATAACGGGGTATAGGTTATGTTTTGTTTGTATACTTATTTGGTGAAACAGCCCTTTGTTGCTCGTCAAATTAACTTCACTGTATAGGCGCAAGGATCATTTTGCGTCCTTGCGTACCGAACAAAAACTGGTCACAAGACCAAATTTGCGCCCTTGTGTCCTGATGGTTTAACACGCAAGTAGTTTCTTGCGTCCTTGCGTTGCGTTTGTTGATGTTCTTCTTATTTTTACAGGGATGAGTTGAAGGTAAATTAACGATGAAGAATAAATTGAGTGTTATAAGTGATGTGAAGAAAGTTATGACAGAGAATCAAATAAGAAAGTTTAAAGAAACGTGTTTTGGTCCATGGTTAGATCTTGAATACGTGGGTAATGATCTCGGACTTTTACATGTGATGCTCCAACGTAAAACTATGCGGCCAGAAAGAATAGATGATGCTAAGTACCCTGAAGAGCGTGATGACATTTGGTTTACTTTTAAGCCTAATTTTGCAATTAGATTTGGACGGCGTGAATTTTGTCTAGTAACGGGATTTTTGTTTGGTACCCGTACGGACATGGCACATTATATCCCTAAAAATTATGAAAATGAGACCGCACCAATTAGACGACGTTTATTTCCGACCATTAAAGATAGCACAAACCTTTTGATTGGTGATATTGAAAAGATGCTTCTAAAAACTACTCAGGTTGGTATTTCGGACGATGATGTGGTGCGACTAGCAATCGTCTTTGTTGTAGAGAGAGCTTTTAGGGGTAAACAATCCGCCCATGTGGTGAACAAGAAGTTTTTATATTTAGTCGAAGATTTTTCAAGTGTTAATAAGTACCCATGGGGGTCTCGTATATGGGAACTGACTTACGAAGCGGTTAGTGAAGGGTTTGGTCATCGGGAAAGCCAATTAGAGAGCAGAAAGGCGTACACTTTGGCGAGATTTATGTGGGCATTTAAGGTAACAATATGTTTGATTTTAAATACTTGTATTATTAAATATATATTTGATATTGTTAAAACAAATGATTTATAGATTTGGATACTCGAGGCTTACCGTCGTACCATTAAACCCTTAGCTACAAAAACGGACAAGAATGGAGTACCGAGGGCTCTTTTTTGGAAGCGGTCACCAGCGGAGATTTTTGGAATCTCTGAGTACATTAAACTCCTAGATATTATGGTTAGTTGCATTTAATATTTTAAATTATATTAAATTCATATTTAACTGCTGTAAACAGAGAGGATATGGTAAGGGCGCAAGACCATCCTTGCGACCTTGCATTCTCTCTTAAGATTAGACGCAAGGATGAAATTGTGTCTTTGTGTACTAGCTGTATAGGAGACGCAAAATAAGATTTGCATACTTGCGTCTCATTGACCAGAATAGTCGCAAGGTTTTTCTTGTAATTTTGCATATAATGTTATGTTTAATTATGCAGGATGATTGTCCCAAGAACAAGAAACCTCTACGCGGTCTCTTCCCCACTGATACAGAGAAGGGTTATCAATAGTGGATTGATAGTGACGCGTTCTTTGTTGGAACATTAGTTGAAGAGGAAATCCGGCAAGATAATGATCCCGAAGAAGTTCCGGAAACTGCAGAGCAGACACAAAAACACGTCTTGCGTCTTTGCGTCTCGTTAAAAACCTTTACGCAAGGTGTGCCTTGCATCCTTGCGCCTTCTTTCTAAAATTATAATGTTGGCTTTTAATGTTGAATTATTGTAGGATGATAAGCCTCTTGTGAAGGTAAGTAATAAGAGAAAAAGGAAGGAAAAGGACTGGGCTACTGTAAGACCTTAATCTTCATTGTACAGCAGGGTATATATGGTACATAGCGTGTGGGTGAAGTTGTGTAATCAAACAGAAGTCAGAAGCTGAGCTGGGCTAGGTGCGCTCAGCGCACACCTAATGGTGCGCACCGCGCACTGTTCACTGTAGCCGGATCCAGCTCTTTTATTCAGATATTTTGATGGGCTTTTTGGTAATTTCACTTGTGGACGAGTTAAAGGCCATTGGTCAGTTTGTGGAGTATCATTAACTCCATTATCAACAACCTTATCCTCTTCACTTAAATTTTAGAGAGAGAGTGTGATTCTTGAGTGAGAAAGCTTAAATCCAAGGGGAAGAAGTTGTTCTCGGACCAAAGTGCGGGTATTAAAGTTGTTCATCTCCTCTCTAGCTCCGTTGTGTTTGTAGTGGTATGTTCTAACTTTAATTTCCTTACTTTGATTTTGTGTAAGGGTTAGGGTTTGGGTAAATGAAGAACATAAAACCCGTATTTGGTGATTTTGGGTGTTCTTGGGTAAGATTGAGTCATAAAGACTCAATGGTAACTAACCTAGGGTTTCAAAATATTAATTGATGTTTATGAGTTCTAATTGGTTAGTTAATCATTAGCACACCTAGTTAATTAGTAAATGGGTGTTAGATGGGTTAGTAGATAACCCGAAATGGGTGTGTTGACTTTAAATTATGCAAAGGGCTAATGATTGACCTAATTGGGAAATATGGGTATGAAATACCCTAATTGTGTAATGGTTAGTTTTGTTGGACCTTAATCACTAGTTTTTAAGTGATTAATGATGGTCTTGACCCTTAAAGGGCGGTTTTGGTGAAAATGGGGTATTTAATGCATTTAAGTCATTAAATGCACATAAGTGAAATTGTTGGTATTTAGTCCAACTAGTTATGTGGGTTGATTGAAGTACTTATTATATTAGGTACTTTGCTTTGAAGCTTGCGGACATCCTCTTAATAACTTTCCATATCTTGTCCACGTCTCATATAGAGTTTCATTTGGCTTCTGTGTGAACGTAACAATTTCTGCTTGAAGTCTTACGGCTTTAGATGCAGGAAAGAATTGTTTAAGAAATTTGTCAACTAAAACATCCCATGTATCGATCGCCCCTTCAGGTAACGATTCCAACCAATCTTTGGCTTCTCCCTTTAAAGTCCAGGGAAATAACATGAGATATATCTGTTCATCCTCCACTTCTCGGATTTTAAATAGTGTGCAGATCCTATTAAAGGTACGTAGATGTTCATTTGGATCTTCCTTCGGCGCACCACTAAATTGGCATTGATTAGTCACCATGTGTAGAATTTGTCCTTTGATTTCATAATCCGGCGCATTAATGTCTGGATGAGTAATTGCGTGACCTTGGCCAGTGCGTTTAGCTCTCATTCGGTCTTCCATACTTAAAGGTTCCAGATTCTCCATAATTGAATTTGTTGAATCGGTATCACTAGATGATTCTGATTTAATGGTTCGTTCCTCAACAATCTCTGTTTGAATGATTGGTGGTTCCGGAGGAAAGTTTAATGGTTCAGGATCTATGAACCGTTCCTGAATATTCTCTGGATTCTCAATTGTGAGGTCGGGTTCAAAAAATGGATTATCGGAAATTTGAACTGAAGTACTTGGTTGAATGGATGACGATTCTAAAGAAAAATCAACGGCGGTTATATTTGCTAAATGTCTTGATCTAGTTACAGGTGGTGAACGTACAAAAGGTGATGAACGTCTTCCTCGGTGCATTCACTGAATATCCTATTAGTTTTAAAAAGGAAAGAAAAATTATAATAAGTTATCCAATCAATAGACTTTTCTGATTTTGCCCACGTTTCGAATAGCCAAAAGATGCAGCAGAGGGGCAGGATTCGTTTGGTCTCAATATAATTGAGGACTGTTTGGCTCCAATAACCCGGTCCACGTACAAATCCAACTATTACTACGAACCAGAAAATTTTGATGTCTATTAATTTAACCACTTAAAATAAATTTTCGTAATTTTAAGAAATTTAGATAAGAAGTAGAAAAAATTCTAAGTCCTAAAAACTAGAATGGCGAGAAATAAGAGAGAAAAAGAGTTCGTCGAAAAAGGTAGAAAAAGAAAAAAAAATGGTTGAAAAATAAAAGGTGACGGAAAAATAAAAGAAACTTATAAAAACTTAAAAATACTTGACTAACCTAACCTTATTACTACAACTAACTTAAAATTATAATCGCAAATTGAAATTACTAATTGGAATGATAATTGATACATAGTAAAAGGTCGTCTAAAAATATTAAAGCTTACAGGAAAAACTAAATTCCAAATGGAAATAACTTAAAAAGAAACTAAAACTTAAAAAGGCGTCGCAAAATTCTAAAGCACCTAAATCTTAGTCTAAAGAAAAAGCACTTAAGGAATTCTACGGCAAAGCCTAAAAATCTAGGAGTAAAAATAACTATAGCAAAAACTAAGTTTAAAATTAAATATGAGCTAAAAATACAAATATTACGCTACAACGATTAAAAAGGTACAAAATATAAAAATATACAAAAAGTTGTAAAAAGTACAATTTTTATAAAAATATTATTTTTATATCATTTTTTTTATAAAACTACTAATTTTACAATTTAATAAAACTAATTAATACTAAATAAAACAAATTAAATAAAAAGTAAATCTTAAAATAAAACTAATAATAATAATAATAATAATTAAGGTTAAATAATAATAATAATTAATAATAAACCGTAATTAATGCTGAATTAGGGCTTCCTTTCGCCTGTCAGATACCCTCCGCGAGTTGCGGTATTTATTGCATCAAACCCCGCGAGTCGCGGGGTTTCAGAATTCAGCTGACAGGTTTGAATTTTTACGCGTTTTTCTTTATTTATTTTTTTTTTATTTTCTGTTTTCTGTTTTTAAATAAATAAAAGATTTTAAAATAAAACTTATATTTTTATAAACTAAAATAAAAATAAAGAAACTTATAAAACTTAAATATTTAACAAAATCTTAAAAATACATATATTTTTGTTTTTCTTTTTATATTTTTGAATAATTAAAACGTATTTTTACAAAACGAATTTTAATAAAAGTAAACAAATTTTTTTTTTTTTTTTTATATTAGCGTTGCGCTTCCGGCTTTTAAGAGTGTCCCCGGCAGCGGCGCCAAAAATACTTGATGTTATGCGAGGTGTATATAAAATAGTTATTAATTTTAGCAGAAAATACTATTAAATACGATACAATTTTACACAAGATATTTATTTATTTATAGAATGGATATACTTAAACCTTGCTACAACACTTATAGGCAGTGTACCTAATCGTACAGTAGTGTAGTTTTTAGTAAGTCCGGTTCGTTCCACAGGGAAATCTTTAAACAAAGCTCAACGCTATATTAGTTTACTTTTATTAAAAATACAAAAATAAATATAAGTAATATTATTATTATAAAGGGGGGTTTTTACCGTTTAATGACCGGTTTGTCGATTTTAAGACTTTAGTCGCAGTTAAAACCTAATGTAAAATATTAAATAAATAAAAGACTTAAATTAAAGCGTAAAGTAAATAACGATAATGAAATTGCGAATAATAAAAGTGCGATAAAATAAACTTACGATAATTAAAAAGTACGATAATTAAAAGTGCGATTAAATAACAATAAATAAAAGTGCGATAATTAGAAGTGCAATTAAATATAAAATAAAGGAAATTAAATATGAAATAAAAGAATTATGCTTATTTAAACTTCCGTAATCATGATGTTTGACGTGTTGATTTTAGTTTTATGCCCATGGGTTAATTGTCCTTTGTCCTGGATTATTTAATATGTCCGTCTGGTTTTTGTCCATAACAGTCCATCAGTCATAAATATAAAGTGCGAGTGTCCTCATCAAATTATTCTTATACCCGAAGTTAAATATTCCAACTAATTGGGGATTCGAATTGTAACAAGGTTTTAATACTTTGTTTAATGAATACACCAGGTTATCGACTGCGTGTAAACCAAGGTTTTACTACTTTGTTAACAATTACACCAATTACCCTTGAATGTAATTTCACCCCTGTTTTAATTATTCTAGTGGCTATTAATCCATTCCCGTGTCCGGTTAAATGAACGATTATTCGTACATATAAATACCCCGCCCATCGTGTCCGATTGAGTGTATATGGTAATTTATAGGGACGCCCAATTGTAAAGCTTTATATTAACATTAACAAACTTTCATTTAGTTAAACAAATATAAAGCCCATTAATAGCCCATAGTCTAATTTCCACAAGTGTCGTTCTTTTGTCCAAACCCCAATTATGGTACAAAGCCCAATTACCCAATTTTAGTAATTAGCCCAACATCATGATTACTTCGTTTTAAATAAGCATAATAATAACTTAGCTACGAGACATTAATATAAAAAGGTTGAACATAACTTACAATGATTAAAAATAGCGTAGCGTTACACGGACAGAATTTCGACTTACACCCTTACAACATTCGCTAACATACCCTTATTATTAGAATTATAATTAAAATTAAAATTAAAATATAAATTATATATATATATATATATATATATATATATCGTATAGATAGAGAGATGAGAGAAATAGAATATGAAAAATGATCAGAATTCGGTTTGCTTTATAGCCAGAGTTGAAATTTGGGGCTCCGCGACTCGCGGCAAAATGCTCTTCAAACTCCGCGAGTCGCGGAGAATGTATTTACAGCTCACACCCTTGGAGTTTCTCTGCCGACGGTTTTATAATATATATATATAATATATATATAATTAATATAATTAATTATATATTATATTATATTTATATGCATAGTTAACTTGTAATTTTTAGTCCGTTGCGTCGAGCGTTAAGAGTTGACTCTGGTCCCGGTTCCGGATTTTCGAACATCCTTGCGTACAATTTTATATTTTGTATTTTGCGTTTTGAATCTTGTACTCTTGTAATTTCAAGACGTTTCTTATCAATAATTGGAACCTCTTTGATTGTCTTTTGTACTTTTGAGCTTTTTGGTCGTTTGCGTCTTCAATTCGTCGAATCTGTCTTTTGTCTTCACCTTTTATTATTTAAACGAATATCACTTGTAAATAGAACAATTGCAACTAAAAGCTTGTCTTTCTTGAGGAATAATTCTATGAAATATATGTTCGTTTTTAGCATTATCAAATATTCCCACACTTGAGCGTTGCTTGTCCTCAAGCAATATTGTCTTGAAATACTAGAATCACTTCTTTATTCTTCACACTTTGTACATCAGTGATTTCTATACGGCGGTATAAACAATGGTAGTAACGATATGGTTTACAGTCCCACATGACTATAAAAATTTAGATCCATTAAGGAAATTGGATCTTTATGAAAACATTTGATCTTTTGAAAATTAAATCTAGTTTTTACCCTAGATAAGTTTTTCGGAATAACCCTTTACCGGTGTTTGCAAAATATTTTTGTGGGTTTGGTGGGTTTCAGATTTGAAAATTTTAGCTCAAAACTTGCGGTTTTGTGTCATCCACTTGCTAACCTTGTATTTGGAAAGCAACACGTCCAGTTTACTTGTCCCGTATATTACCTTTCGGCAAACTACCGTCCGGTTGTAAAGGAAAGCGTTGAACAAGCAACTGTTAAGACAATGTCCCGTGACATGCTTTTGATTATGGTCTATAACGTGTCGGACGCAATTACTATCCTTGGTAGGAGCAATAGTAAAGCTCACCCTTATAATTTTTCGGTCTGGCACAAGGTCCTGTCTTTGACCACTATGCAACCACCGTTCTTACGGTTGACACCCGATTTAGTTCAGGTGACCTAATGAATTCCAGGTGAATTCCTAGGATTTTACGTTCAATGGTAATGAACGCATTGAAAATAGGGTTTTCAGAAAACAAATCGGTTTATAATTTTGATCAAAATATTTTCTCGTTTAAGCTCGAGTTTAGATATCATTGAATTCCATGAGTTTGAATTCTCAATCTTTAAGGTCAATCTCTAGGATTGAGTAATATCAGTCTTAAAAGCTGATTTTTAATCTTTAAGGAGATTATCCTTTCTGGGGATCTGATTTATTAGTCTTATCCAGCTAATTTGCATGGTGCCCCCCATTGTACGAGATAAATCCTTCTCATGGTTAGGATAAATCTGACCACTTGGCGACCCTGTTTAATGCTGAGGTCCGTGGATTTCCTGCTGATTTTAGTGATGACTTTTCTAGATTTTTCGTCAACCTACAGCTGGTCTGAACGACAACTTCATGACCTAAATCAAGAAGCGCGTTTCTTTTTCGGAAGACTTTACTTCCTTTTAATGATGGAATTGATTCATCGTGTAGATCCATCTCTTCTTTTCTTTCATCGGGTAAAACAGTTTAGTTTAGTCCAAAGCAAAAGTATTTTTAGTTATTTGTTACAGATATATGTGACATATGTTTAAAATAACTTGGTAAATTTTCCCACACTTGGCTTTTTATTTTTCTTTTTATCGTCCTCTATTCCATTTTAAATGAATTTTGACATTTTAGTTTGTTTCTTAATTTATGTTCTTTCTGAGATAACAATAATTTCGGTGTTAAAACCTAGTTTTATCGTTCATAAATATGTATAAACATGATTTGAATTCATTTAATTGAAAAATTTTACTAGAATTGGGTAGTCAGTATATAAGACTAGGGCTGTTCTTTTTTATCAGAGAGCACTAGATTCTAATACAACTACTGCTTTACTAGTATTTTTAATGGTAACCAAGTGTATAAAGTAAAAAATTTTTAAAATCCGAAAGAATTTAACCCCTTCCCACACTTAAGATCTTGCAATGCCCTCATTTGCAAGAAATCAGTAACAATTTAAATTATTGAGGGTGATTTGTGTGAAAATGATTAAATTTTTACCAAAGTTTCCAAATATATTGGCGTTTGTTTGCTGAATGATAAATGGTGCACATCATTTGTTCATTCCGTCTTGTTGTTATTTCACATATATTTTGCATCTTGTCGTCAAAATTAGTTGCTTTTGCTGAACTTAATGCCAGTCTTTGAAAATGCGTTGTTTTACCCTGTTGTGTACATAAGATAAACTGCAAACATATATACATATTTTTGAAGTTTGGTATATTACCCCACATTCAAAAATTATTAAAATCTAAGAATAAAAGTTAGATAATTATAAAAATGATTACAATATTAACAAAAATATTAAATGTATCAATAATTACAAATTACAAAATAAAAAAAAATAATAATAAGTAAACTAAGGATGATATTGGTACCAATAGGGGTTCCAGGCATAACCATAAGTGCTATAGAATGCTTCGGCAGGATCATACGTAGGATATGGTGGCTGCATCTCTATAGACCAAGGAGGGAAGACGGGTTTCGGTGTAGGAATATAGTTTCTACCTATATGTTGGCAATGAGCTATGATCTGATTCTGATGAACTTGCCAATCTTCAAATGCTCTCTGTCTAGCATTTTCGTATTCCTGAGAAGCTATAAACCTATGCATTTCTTGCATCTCATTCCCCCCCTCCTACATTACCTTGCTGCTGGTTTCTCTCCACCTGTGGATGTCTACCATGGTATCGTACTGCGGCGTTATTTCGCCTCTTCAAAACTTTCGCACCATGGTATACATTTAAACCTATAGTATCGCGGGGTTCCGGCTCTTCTAGTAATAATCCCCCCCGACTTATATCCACACCGAGATATTCACCAATCAAAGTAATAAAAATACCACCTCCTATTATGCTATGTGGACGCATCCCCCGAACCATAGCTGATAAATAATAACCCACACAATATGGTATACTTACAGCACTCTGTGGGTCTCGAATACACATATGGTAAAACAAATCTTGTTCATTTACCTTTTCTTTGTTTTTACCCCTTTGTGTAATCGAATTAGCTAAAAACCTATGTATCACTCTTAATTCGGCTCTATCTATATCCAAATAAGAGTAATTTCCCCCTTTGAAACGGTGATGGCTTGTCATTTGACTCCACACACCGTGTGTATCAAAATTCTCATCTATCTTTCTACCGTTTAGTATCAATCCTCTACAATCGGCAGACGCTAACTCCTCAGGCGTATATATACGTAAAGCCTGAGCCATGTCCAGTAAAGACATGTGGCGCATCGAACCGCCTAACAAAAATCTAATAAAAGAACGATCGGTTAAACTAGCTACCCGATCATTCAACTCTATACTACATAACAATTCTTCACACCATACTTTATATACAGGTCTACGTATGGTGAATAAACATATCCAGTCATTAAAAGAAGAATTACCATACCTCTGTACAAGTAATTCCCTAATTGGCCCGGCCAATTCTACAGCTTCTAAGGGTCCCCATTCTATGACCCTCGGTACCTCAACAACCTTGGAATGAAGAGTATGCAAACCCCTTTGATATTTTGGATAATCTATCCAAAGTCTGTCAAATCTCAGGTTCGGGTGCAACTCTTCCAAATGCATATCGGAAAAGGTCATGACTGGATGAGGTACATCCTGCTTGTAGTAGTTATCCACCTCCTGTTGTTCCAAATTCTCAGCAGGAGCATTGCGGGCTTGGGATGAAGATTCACCCCTTTCATTCTGCAAAACACATCAAACACAATTTTTGTGCATCCAAATATGCATTAGTGTCAGCAAAATCATCAATCAAAATAATTACAATGACATTATCAATTTATATCAAACTTAAGCTTATTTTCACATTTTTATCAAATCTACACTTTTTCAAATAAGCATATACGAAAATGTTCGTCAAGTTCATAAGCATTCAACTCAAATAACATGTCAAAATAATCATTACTAGCAATCAAACAAGTCTCAAATGGCATTATCTTTCAAAAATCAAGTTCATGAATTTTAGACTTGAAAAAGTCCACTTTAATTCTCAAAATCATGTTTAGGCTCAAAGTTTGGATCATTTAACTACCTAGACATGTTACACTACTCAATTTAGCAACAATTCATGACAAAAATCGGCCATAACCTGTTTATATCAAAAAGCCCCAAATTTGCTCAAGAACACAAACCCTAGATTACTCAAAATTTGAAGTTTAAGGCTTCTAATCATGTTAAATAGTATCAATCTAGGTTATACAAGCATAATACATAAACAATTTAAGTCTAATTACACTAAAAAGCATCAAAATCAAATTGGGGAAAAAATAGCTTAAGAACACCAAATTTCGAATTAAATGGTGTTTAGGTGTAGAAATTTACCGTTTTTCTTGAGTAATTCTTAGATAGCATCCTTCTCAACATGATTTTAGCAAAAGATTTGGTGATTAACGGTTAAAAATTGTGATTTTGGGGGGTTTTTTTCGTGTTTTTGCGGAGTGTTTTTCGCAGGTTTCTGTTTTGAGTTTGTGGAGTGTGAAACTGAGCTGTTGCAGCTCTTATTTTTTTTTCTGTAATCCGACTCCTCCGCGAGTCGCGGGGATTTACCCTCCAAACTCCGCGACTCGCGGAGCTATTTTTTTTTTTTTTTTTTTTATAATCATTAACTTTTGAAACAATTAAGTACTTAATTTTAAAATTTTGTTTCCCTTGTTATTTAGGACGAGGTCGTTTCGGATCGATGTCCTAGTCCGTCCTTCGACAAAATTTTAAAATTTGTCTTTTTGTAGCGATTGTTTTAAAAGCTAATATTTTTTTGGGTTTTTTAATGTTTTTGGCATACTTTAAATCAATAAGATTAAAAATAATGATAATAAAAGTTCTCGTCCCTCCCTCGGGTAAAGCAATTTCGGTTCAAAGACCTAGTCTTCAACTTACGACGAATTTTAAAAATCATATTCTTAACTTAATGAGATAAAGTAAATTTTTGTTTTTAAATTCACACAACTTAAATATAAAATTCAAAATTATTATTAAAAATTCATACCAAACTTAAAATTTGAAATGCATAAAATTAAAAATTAATATTTTTTAAAAATTAAAAATTCACACCAAACTTAATTTAAAAATTTATAAATTCATATTAAACTTATATTAATTTTTCAAATATTTACAATTTTAAATATATTGTTTTTATAAAGTTTACAATATTAATTTAAGATTTAAATATTAATTTTAAAAATATGGTAAAAATAAAATTAAAAATCTTTTTGTCTTTTTATCCCACTTTAATCAATCAAATATTATCAAAAATATGCGCCCCTCTTTTCGGTAAAGTAATTTCGGTTACAAGACCTAATTTGACTCATGACGAATTTTTGAAATATTTTGGGTTGATTGATTAAAGATATTTATACCTTAAGAATAAACGTTAAATTTCGCAGTGATGTAATAAATTTTTGAATGATATCAATAATTTCGGTCGCCAAACCTAATTTTATTCAATACCAATTTAATACTTTTTAGCGAACAAATTAGCGTTTATTATCAAAAGGTTAAAAATAAAAATAAAAATAAAAACTGTACATACATACCTGTGAAATAGATTTCTTAGTTATATGATCTATTCCATTCATAAGATAGTCAGTTTAATTGGTTTTTCATTGCTACATAAGCGTAACCTCGAGCATTCAGTGTCTTTTCTTCTAAACATATGAACGGTCCGTCTCTGCATAAAGTAACAAATTCGGTATTTGAATAGGTTTGATTATTTGAACATTTACCTCCATGTGACCATTTTCCGCATTTGTGACATCGTTCTAGGTGTCGTGCTCTTCTTTTCGCTGCGGATTTTGATTTTCCTTTACCAAATTGTAACTTATTATCTTCGCATCTGGATTCTTTTCTAACTCCGTCCATTCTTTCTCTGATTACTGATACTATTTCACTCGGTAGTATGTCATTATTACGTTTAGTGATCAAAGCGTGTAGCATTAGACCATGGTTTAGTTCACAGGCAGTCTTCATTTTGTAAAAACCTAAAAAAATAAAAATTCAGAATGGGGGGAGAAGACTAGTTCTTTAGGGTCTGCTAGGGAAAGACCATTCGGGTTCCATTTTCGAGAACTACACGAAAACAGACAATCTAACTCTAACAGAAATACATATTATCCTTTAAAGACTTGATTCTCCCCACACTTAGTTAGCTGTGGTATCGAAATTATGATTAACTTCATTGTCGACTTCCATCGGACCATGTATGTAATGTTTAACTCTGTGACCATTAACTTTAAATTCAATCCCATTTGAATTTATCAATTCTATCGTTCCGTATGGGAAAACTCTTTTGACTATGAATGGTCCAGACCATCTTGATTTCAATTTTCCAGGAAATAGCTTGAATCGTGAATTGAAAAGAAGAACTCTGTCTCCTTCTTTAAATTCTTTTGAACTTCTGATTCTTTTATCATGCCATTTCTTCGTTCTTTCTTTATAGATTAACGAATTATCGTATGCTTCATGTCTTAATTCTTCTAATTCGTTTAGTTGACTTAATCGTATACGTCCGGCTTCATGTAAATCAAGATTACATGTCTTCAAAGCCCAAAATGCTTTGTGTTCAATTTCTACAGGAAGATGACATGCTTTTCCATAAACAAGTCTAAAAGGTGTGGTTCCAATTGGAGTTTTGTAGGCTGTTCTAAAAGCCCAGAGTGCATCCTCCAATTTAATGGACCATTCCTTCGGATTTGATCCTACGGTTTTCTCTAGAATACGTTTTAAAGCTCGGTTGGTATTTTCAACTTGTCCACTTGTTTGGATGATATGCGGTGGAGATTTTATGAGTTACTCCATATCTTTTAAGAACTTTCTCAAGTTGATTATTACAGAAATGAGTACCCTGATCACTTATTAAAGCTTTCGGTGTTCCAAACCTTGCAAAAAGACGTTTTAAAAAGTTGACTACAACTCGTGCATCGTTAGTTGGGAGAGCTTGTGCTTCCGCCCATTTAGATACATAATCAATGGCTACGAGTATATATAGATTATTATTAGATTTTGGAAATGGACCCATAAAGTCAATACCCCAAATGTCAAATACTTCACATACTTGGATGACATTTTGTGGCATTTCATCACGTTGACTTATTTTTCCGGCCCTTTGACATGCATCACAGGATTTGCAAAGAAGGTGTGCGTCTTTGTAAATTGTAGGCCAATAGAATCCAGCTTCATAAACTTTTCTTGCTGTTAGTTGAGGCCCATAATGCCCTCCTGTTGGTCCTGTGTGACAATGGTTTAAAATTTTACTAGCTTCATCTCCAAATACACATCGGCGTATTATTCCATCGGGACAACTTTTAAACATATGTGGATCTTCCCAGAAATAGTGTTTTATATCACTGAAGAATTTCTTTCATCTTTGGTACGATAATCCTTTTTCAAGGAATCCACAAACTAAGTAGTTTGCATAGTCTGCAAACCATGGGATTTCATTATAATCTATCTTCAATAGATATTCATCAGGAAAGTTGTCTTGTATGGCTGATTCATTCAGAACTTCTAATTCGGGATTTTCAAGACGAGAAAGATGATCAGCGGCGAGATTTTCTGCTCCTCTTTTATCTCGGATTTCAATATCAAACTCTTGTAAGAGTAAGATCCAACGGATTAATCTTGGTTTAGCATCTTGTTTTGAAAATAGGTATCTAAGAGCAGAATGGTCGGTATAGACCACCGTTTTTGCTAGAACGAGATATGATCGAAATTTGTCAAAAGCAAAGACAATGGCAAGGAGTTCTTTTTCAGTAGTTGTATAGTTCGTTTGTGCTCCTTGTAACGTCTTACTAGCATAATATATAGGTTGAAATCGTTTTTCAATCCTTTGTCCTAAAACGGCTCCCATTGCAAAATCACTTGCATCGCACATTAGTTCAAATGGTAGATTCCAATTTGGTGTTATCATGATCGGCGCATTAGTGAGTTTTTCTTTAAGAATATTAAAAGATTTGATACACTCATCTGAAAAGATGAATGGCGCATCCTTTTCTAGGAGTTTATTCATAGGAGTGGCAATTTTAGAAAAATCTTTTATGAAACGTCGGTAAAAACCGGCATGCCCTAGAAAACTCCTAACTCCTCTAACATTGGTGGGATGTGGAAGTTTAGCAATTACATCTACTTTAGCTCTATCCACTTCAATTCCTTCTTTTGAAATTTTATGTCCAAGAACGATGCCTTTTTTAACCATGAAATGGCATTTCTCCCAATTAAGTACTAGATTTGATTTTTCGCATCTAATTAGCATTCGTTCCAGATTAACTAGACATGATTTAAATGTATCACCGAAGACTGAAAAGTCATCCATGAATACTTCCATGCATTCTTCTATCATGTCGTGAAAAATCGCCATCATACACCTTTGAAAGGTTGCAGGGGCGTTGCAAAGTCCAAATGGCATGCGTTTGTAAGCAAAAGTACCATAAGGGCACGTGAATGTGGTTTTCTCTTGATCTTCGGGTGCTATTGGAATTTGAAAATATCCGGAAAATCCATCTAGAAAACAATAGTAACTATTTCCGGCTAATCTTTCCAACATTTGATCTATGAAAGGTAAGGGAAAGTGATCTTTTCTGGTGGCGTCATTTAATTTTCTATAATCAATACATACACGCCATCCTGTTACAGTCCTAGTAGGAATAAGCTCATTTTTCTCATTTGTAATGACAGTCATGCCACCCTTCTTAGGCACGCATTGAACTGGGCTTACCCATGGACTATCAGAGATTGGATAAATTAAACCTGCATCTAGCAGTTTAATAATCTCTTTCTTAACTACATCTTGCATATTAGGATTTAGTCTTCGTTGGCGTTGCACATACGTTTTATGACCTTCTTCCATAAGGATTTTATGTGTGCAATACGAAGGACTTATTCCTTTAATATCATGAATCTTCCATGCAATGGCTGGTTTATGAGCTTTCAACACAGAAATGAGTTGTGATTTCTCATTTTCAGTAAGAGAAGACGATATTATTACAGGTAATTCAGATTCACCATGTAAATAAGCGTATTCCAAATGGTTTGGAAGTGGCTTTAACTCTAATTTCGGAGGTTCTTCTATCGATGATTTATATCGATATCTGTCTTCTTCTTTTAGCATTTGAATTTCTTCTGTTGTTGGTTCATATCCATTAGCTATTAGTGTAGCTAACATTTCAGCTTCATCAATTGGTTCATTACCTTCTCCTAAAGAACATTCTCCTGTTCCTTGTAATTCTGGAAATTCTTCTAATAATTCTGCATGTGCATCTATAGTTTGAATATAATAACATGTATCATCTGCAGATTGTGGTTGTTGCATTGCTCTATCAACTGAAAAGGTAACACTCTCATCCTCTATACTTAGGGTCAGTTTCTTACCGAACACGTCTATCATTGCTTTAGCCGTGTTTAAGAATGGTCTTCCTAATATGAGAGGAACTTGAGAATCTTCTTCCATGTCCAAAACAACAAAATCTACTGGAAATACTAAAGTACCAACTTTAACTAGCATGTTCTCCATTATCCCTCTAGGATATTTTATTGATCTATCGGCTAGTTGTATGCTTATTCTGGTTGGTTTCAATTCTCCAAGGTCTAGTTTAGCGTATAGTGAATACGGCATTAGATTTATACTAGCACCTAAGTCTGCCAATGCTTCTATTGAACTAAGACTACCCAGAAAACATGGAATTGTGAAACTTCCTGGATCAGATAGTTTTTCTGGTATCTTATTCAACAGCACTGCTGAACAATTAGCATTCATAGTAATAGCCGAGAGTTCTTCCATTTTCTTTCTATTTGAGATTAGATCTTTCAAGAATTTAGCATATCTTGGCATTCCTGAAATCACATCAATGAAAGGAAGATTTACATTTATCTGTTTAAACATATCCAAGAATTTGGATTGCTCGGCTTCAAGTTTTTCTTTCTTCATTTTACTCGGGTAAGGAAGTGGTGGTTTGTATGGTTTAACATAAGGTTTATCCTTAACTGTGTTATCTTCATTAACCTTTTCAACTACCGGTTCTTTTTCCTTATCTTGATCAGGTTGTGGTTCTTGTGGAGTAGGAATGGTTTCATCAGAAGTTACAGGTATTTCCGGTGGTTTAAGTGTTGTACCACTTCTTGTGGTAATGGCTTTAGCTGTTTCATTCCGGGGGTTAGCATTTGTATCACTAGGTAGACTTCCCGGTTTTCTTTCACCTATTAACCTTGCTAGGTTACTCACTTCTTGTTCCAGATTTTGAATAGAAGCTTGTTGATTTCTAAATGCTTGAGCATTTTGTTCATTGGTTTGTTTTTGAGATGTGAAAAACTGCGTTTGAGTTTCAACTAGCTTCGTCATCATATCTTCTAAATTCGGCTTTTTATCATCGGTTTGTTGTGGTGGTTTGTTTTGAAAATTCGGTCTTTGCTGATTGTAAGTATTATTGGATACTTGTTGATTGCTAGGACCTTGTTGGTTGTTGTATGGAATATTTTGGTTATAATTCTGGTTTTGATTGTAAATCGGTCTTGGCGGTTGATAATTATTCTGATAATTATTTCCAGGCCTTTGGTTTATGTATGAAATATTCTCTCTTTGTTCCATTGTTAATTCAATACTGAGACAATCTTTTGTCAAATGTGGTCCTCCACACTGCTCACAACTAATTCGTATTGAGTGAATATCTTTAGTCATCTTTTCCATTCGTCTCTCCACAGCATCTATCTTTGCGGAAATGGAATCTAAGTCATGGCTAGAATCGGCTCTAGCTGCTTTAGATGATCTAATGATATCTTTTTCTTGGTGCCACTCATGTGAGTGGGAAGCAGTATTATCAATAATTTTGTAAGCATCAGTTTCAGTTTTCTTCATAATAGAACCACCAGCTGCTATATCTATGTCTTTCCTTGTAGTGATGTCGCATCCTTGGTAGAATATTTGTACTATTTGACAGGTGTCTAAACCATGTTGCGGACATCCTCTTAATAACTTTCCATATCTTGTCCACGTCTCATATAGAGTTTCATTTGGCTTCTGTGTGAACGTAACAGTTTCTGCTTGAAGTCTTACGGCTTTAGATGCAGGAAAGAATTGTTTAAGAAATTTGTCAACTAAAACATCCCATGTATCGATCGCCCCTTCAGGTAACGATTCTAACCAATCTTTGGCTTCTCCCTTTAAAGTCCAGGGAAATAACATGAGATATATCTGTTCATCCTCCACTTCTCGGATTTTAAATAGTGTGCAGATCCTATTAAAGGTACGTAGATGTTCATTTGGATCTTCCTTCGGCGCACCACTAAATTGGCATTGATTAGTCACCATGTGTAGAATTTGTCCTTTGATTTCATAATCTGGCGCATTAATGTCTGGATGAGTAATTGCGTGACCTTGGCCAGTGCGTTTAGCTCTCATTCGGTCTTCCATACTTAAAGGTTCCAGATTCTCCATAATTGAATTTGTTGAATCGGTATCACTAGATGATTCTGATTTAATGGTTCGTTCCTCAACAATCTCTGTTTGAATGATTGGTGGTTCCGGAGGAAAGTTTAATGGTTCAGGATCTATGAACCGTTCCTGAATATTCTCTGGATTCTCAATTGTGAGGTCGGGTTCAAAAAATGGATTATCGGAAATTTGAACTGAAGTACTTGGTTGAATGGATGACGATTCTAAAGAAAAATCAACGGCGGTTATATTTGCTAAATGTCTTGATCTAGTTACAGGTGGTGAACGTACAAAAGGTGATGAACGTCTTGCTCGGTGCATTCACTGAATATCCTATTAGTTTTAAAAAGGAAAGAAAAATTATAATAAGTTATCCAATCAATAGACTTTTCTGATTTTGCCCACGTTTCGAATAGCCAAAAGATGCAGCAGAGGGGCAGGATTCGTTTGGTCTCAATATAATTGAGGACTGTTTGGCTCCAATAACCCGGTCCACGTACAAATCCAACTATTACTACGAACCAGAAAATTTTGATGTCTATTAATTTAACCACTTAAAATAAATTTTCGTAATTTTAAGAAATTTAGATAAGAAGTAGAAAAAATTCTAAGTCCTAAAAACTAGAATGGCGAGAAATAAGAGAGAAAAAGAGTTCGTCGAAAAAGGTAGAAAAAGAAAAAAAAATGGTTGAAAAATAAAAGGTGACGGAAAAATAAAAGAAACTTATAAAAACTTAAAAATACTTGACTAACCTAACCTTATTACTACAACTAACTTAAAATTATAATCGCAAATTGAAATTACTAATTGGAATGATAATTGATACATAGTAAAAGGTCGTCTAAAAATATTAAAGCTTACAGGAAAAACTAAATTCCAAATGGAAATAACTTAAAAAGAAACTAAAACTTAAAAAGGCGTCGCAAAATTCTAAAGCACCTAAATCTTAGTCTAAAGAAAAAACACTTAAGGAATTCTACGGCAAAGCCTAAAAATCTAGGAGTAAAAATAACTATAGCAAAAACTAAGTTTAAAATTAAATATGAGCTAAAAATACAAATATTACGCTACAACGATTAAAAAGGTACAAAATATAAAAATATACAAAAAGTTGTAAAAAGTACAATTTTTATAAAAATATTATTTTTATATCATTTTTTTTATAAAACTACTAATTTTACAATTTAATAAAACTAATTAATACTAAATAAAACAAATTAAATAAAAAGTAAATCTTAAAATAAAACTAATAATAATAATAATAATAATAATTAAGGTTAAATAATAATAATAATTAATAATAAACCGTAATTAATGCTGAATTAGGGCTTCCTTTCGCCTGTCAGATACCCTCCGCGAGTTGCGGTATTTATTGCATCAAACCCCGCGAGTCGCGGGGTTTCAGAATTCAGCTGACAGGTTTGAATTTTTACGCGTTTTTCTTTATTTATTTTTTTTTTATTTTCTGTTTTCTGTTTTTAAATAAATAAAAGATTTTAAAATAAAACTTATATTTTTATAAACTAAAATAAAAATAAAGAAACTTATAAAACTTAAATATTTAACAAAATCTTAAAAATACATATATTTTTGTTTTTCTTTTTATATTTTTGAATAATTAAAACGTATTTTTACAAAACGAATTTTAATAAAAGTAAACAAAATTTTTTTTTTTTTTTTTATATTAGCGTTGCGCTTCCGGCTTTTAAGAGTGTCCCCGGCAGTGGCGCCAAAAATACTTGATGTTATGCGAGGTGTATATAAAATAGTTATTAATTTTAGCAGAAAATACTATTAAATACGATACAATTTTACACAAGATATTTATTTATTTATAGAATGGATATACTTAAACCTTGCTACAACACTTATAGGCAGTGTACCTAATCGTACAGTAGTGTAGTTTTTAGTAAGTCCGGTTCGTTCCACAGGGAAATCTTTAAACAAAGCTCAACGCTATATTAGTTTACTTTTATTAAAAATACAAATTTATATATAAGTAATATTATTATTATAAAGGGGGGTTTTTACCGTTTAATGACCGGTTTGTCGATTTTAAGACTTTAGTCGCAGTTAAAACCTAATGTAAAATATTAAATAAATAAAAGACTTAAATTAAAGCGTAAAGTAAATAACGATAATGAAATTGCGAATAATAAAAGTGCGATAAAATAAACTTACGATAATTAAAAAGTACGATAATTAAAAGTGCGATTAAATAACAATAAATAAAAGTGCGATAATTAGAAGTGCAATTAAATATAAAATAAAGGAAATTAAATATGAAATAAAAGAATTATGCTTATTTAAACTTCCGTAATCATGATGTTTGACGTGTTGATTTTAGTTTTATGCCCATGGGTTAATTGTCCTTTGTCCTGGATTATTTAATATGTCCGTCTGGTTTTTGTCCATAACAGTCCATCAGTCATAAATATAAAGTGCGAGTGTCCTCATCAAATTATTCTTATACCCGAAGTTAAATATTCCAACTAATTGGGGATTCGAATTGTAACAAGGTTTTAATACTTTGTTTAATGAATACACCAGGTTATCGACTGCGTGTAAACCAAGGTTTTACTACTTTGTAAACAATTACACCAATTACCCTTGAATGTAATTTCACCCCTGTTTTAATTATTCTAGTGGCTATTAATCCATTCCCGTGTCCGGTTAAATGAACGATTATTCGTACATATAAATACCCCGCCCATCGTGTCCGATTGAGTGTATATGGTAATTTATAGGGACGCCCAATTGTAAAGCTTTATATTAACATTAACAAACTTTCATTTAGTTAAACAAATATAAAGCCCATTAATAGCCCATAGTCTAATTTCCACAAGTGTCGTTCTTTTGTCCAAACCCCAATTATGGTACAAAGCCCAATTACCCAATTTTAGTAATTAGCCCAACATCATGATTACTTCGTTTTAAATAAGCATAATAATAACTTAGCTACGAGACATTAATATAAAAAGGTTGAACATAACTTACAATGATTAAAAATAGCGTAGCGTTACACGGACAGAATTTCGACTTACACCCTTACAACATTCGCTAACATACCCTTATTATTAGAATTATAATTAAAATTAAAATTAAAATATAAATTATATATATATATATATATATATCGTATAGATAGAGAGATGAGAGAAATAGAATATGAAAAATGATCAGAATTCGGTTTGCTTTATAGCCAGAGTTGAAATTTGGGGCTCCGCGACTCGCGGCAAAATGCTCTTCAAACTCCGCGAGTCGCGAAGAATGTATTTACAGCTCACACCCTTGGAGTTTCTCTGCCGACGGTTTTATAATATATATATATATAATATATATATAATTAATATAATTAATTATATATTATATTATATTTATATGCATAGTTAACTTGTAATTTTTAGTCCGTTGCGTCGAGCGTTAAGAGTTGACTCTGGTCCCGGTTCCGGATTTTCGAACGTCCTTGCGTACAATTTTATATTTTGTATTTTGCGTTTTGAATCTTGTACTCTTGTAATTTCGAGACGTTTCTTATCAATAATTGGAACCTCTTTGATTGTCTTTTGTACTTTTGAGCTTTTTGGTCGTTTGCGTCTTCAATTCGTCGAATCTGTCTTTTGTCTTCACCTTTTATTATTTAAACGAATATCACTTGTAAATAGAACAATTGCAACTAAAAGCTTGTCTTTCTTGAGGAATAATGCTATGAAATATATGTTCGTTTTTAGCATTATCAAAAAGCGTTTTGTCTAATTATGTCGGGAAGTGGGAGATCTTTATTTGAAAATTTGCAAATTAGGACAGAACTGAATTGGGGCCTGTGCGCGCCGCGCACCCTATGGTGGTGCGCGTGGTGCACTCCTCTGTAAAAAAAAAAAAAAAAAATTTTGTTTCGCGAAATCAATTGGTTATTGGTTTGGGTTGTTACAAGTGGTATCAGAGCATGGTCTAAGTTATTTAGGCGACTTGAGATAGGTGCCTAGACTTAGATTTATTTGTGTATGCGCTTTATGCGGGACTTGTAGGAGACGGGTCGGACCGGGTGTTGATTAGTGCTTAGGTTTATGTGAACTAACCTTGCGCTAATTGTTTTGTGTTGTGTTAGCAATCATCAAGCAAGATAGACGTTGTACTAGCAAGTTAATGCGACGTGCTCGCGTAACAATGATTAGCTACCATTGTTACGGGTTCAAATCGTGTCAAACAAGCGATGTACGATGATTGTTGAGCAAGATGGAGTAGTGTGGTGTATATGTACATTCATATGTGTTAGGTTTTTTCGTTCGTTGCTTAACCATTTCCGTTTTATAGTATGAAGACGAGAAACGGACCCGAGATCAATGAATGGGGTTCGAGCGAGGATGTTGAGTTTACGACCAAGGTTGAGGCCATTATGCAAAGGCGTCATGAGGCCTTCTTAGAGGATGTTAAGAAGATGTTCTTGAATTCGATTGACGAACAAGTAGTCAATCTAGTCAAGGAACAAGTTAAGATTGTTCTTAAAGAGGATAACGCGGGAAGACGAGACTTCCACTATAAAAACTTCAAAGATGCTCAACCTCCCACCTTTGAAGGTGAACGAGACCCACTCAATAGTGCTCGATGGATCTCCGATATGGAGGGGGCTTTCTGTACTAGTGAGTGCCCTCTCGATAAAAATACGAGGTTTGGTAGTAGCATGATGAGGGTGATGCCAAGTTGTGGTGGGACGCGAAAATCCGACTTTATGGCGAAGAACAAAGTATGAGTTTGACGTGGGACGAGTTTAAAGAAGAATTTTTCAAGGAGTACCGAACTTCGGTCGATCTTTCAAAGCTTAAGGACGAGTTACGTACTTTAAGGCAAGGGTCAATGGATTTGAACACTCTCAAGTCCACTTTCTTATCAAAGACCCAATTTTGCCCGGAGTATGACGGGAACGATCATATGTTGAAAGACGATTTCTACCGAACCTTGAATGATAACTATCAAGAAAGGATTAGTAAGAATTCGGCGAAGACTTTTGATGAGCTATTTGATATCGCTAAGGGTTTTGAGTCGCTTGCTCCAAGAAAGAGTGACTTCACCTTTGGCAAACGAAAATTTGAAGCTACTAGCCACTCGAACAAGAAGAACAAGAGTGTGACTAAGAGCATCGGTAGTGCGAAAAAGGGGGCTTCTAAGAGTTTTGGGCCCACGTGCTACAATTGTGGTCGACAAGGGCACTTGACTTGTGATTGTACAAACTCATCTTCCAACAAAATCGTTTGTTTTAATTGTAACAAAGAGAGGCACAAGAGGCCGGAGTGTCCCGAATTGCGCAACGATAATGTTAAGCGACTAGAGAAGGCGGCGGGTATGGCTAGGGGTCGAAATTATTTGATGACCAATGAGGAGGCCAAGCAATCTAGCGAAGTTGTCTCAGGTACTTTCATGGTTAATTCCAATCCGGCAAGGATACTCTTTGATAGTGGTGCAAACTTGTCGTTTGTGTCACCAAAATTTGTGCCCAAACTTAATAAACTGTTAGCTAAGTTAAGTCGTCCGGTAGAAGTTGAAATAGCGGATGGCAAGACGGTGCTAGTGGTTGATGTGTGTAAAAATTGTAATGTTGTGTTTGGTGTCGAAAACTTTAAAATCGATCTCATCCCGATGACTTTGGGTGATTTTCATATCGTTGTTGGTATGGATTGGCTCGATCATAATAGAGCCGATATTGCATGCCATGAAAAATCTATTCGAGTGAAGACCCCTAGTGGGAGAGAGTTAATTATTCATGGCGATAAACGAAGAAGACTTGTGCCGATATGCACTTTTGCACGGGCACGTCGTTTTCTTGTTGGTGGTGGCATGGCTTTTCTTGCCCATGTTGTTGATACTCGTGATGAGCCACCACCCATTCGTGAAATTCCGTGGTGAGTGAATTTGAAAACGTTTTTCCGGATGAGTTACCGGGTGTTCCGGCGGAAAGACAGGTTGAATTTCGCATTGAGTTGGTTCTGGGGGCTACCCCCATTGCTAAAACTCCTTATCGTTTAGCGCCAACGGAAATGAAAGAGTTGTTAAATCAAACCCAAGAGCTACTTGAAAAGGGTTTTATCCGACAGAGTGCTTCGCCATGGGGTGCTCCGGTTTTATTCGTGAAGAAGAAGGATGGTAGTATGCGGATGTGCATCGATTATCGGGAGTTGAACAAAGTGACGATCAAGAATCGTTATCCATTTCCTAGGATTGACGATTTGTTCGACCAACTCCAAGGTGCAACGTATTTCTCTAAAATCGACCTACGGTCCGGCTATCACCAAATGCGGGTCCGTGAGGAAGACATCTATAAAACGGCTTTTCGAACGCGTTATGGGCATTTTGAATTCGTAGTTATGCCTTTTGGTCTTACGAATGCACCGGCGACATTCATGGATCTTATGAACCGAGTGCGCCAACCTATGTTGGACAAGTCGGTAATTGTGTTCATCGATGACATACTTGTCTATTCGAAGAGTATGAAGGAACATGAACATCATTTGCGGAGTGTGTTAAAGACGTTATGGAAGGAGAAGTTGTATGCTAAATTCTCCAAATGTGAATTTTGGCTAAGGGAAGTTCAATTCCTTGGCCACATTGTGAACGAAAATGGTATTCAAGTAGATCCGGGGAAGATAGAGACGGTAAAGAGTTGGGGACGATCGACTACGCCTACGGAAATCTGAAGTTTTCTCGGATTGGCCGGTTATTATTGTCGGTTTATCCAAGACTTTTCTAAGATCGCTTCTCCATTAACGAAGTTAACGAGAAAGAATGCGAGATTTAATTGGGAGAACGAGCAAGAAATTGCTTTTCAATTGTTAAAAGAGAAGTCGTGTCAAGCTCCGGTGCAAGTTTTGCCAGAAGGGGTGGAAGACATGAGGGTTTATTATGATGCTTCTTTAAATGGGCTCGGTTGTGTTCTAATGCAAAGGGGTAAAGTCATCGCTTATGCCTCTCGATAATTAAAGGAACACGAGACGAGATATCCGACTCATGATCTTGAGTTGGCGGTGGTTGTTCATGCGTTAAAAATTTGGCGCCATTACTTGTATGGTGTCAAGTGTACGATTTATTCGGATCACAAGAGTTTGAAACATCTTTTTGATCAAAGAGATATGAATTATCGTCAACGTAGATGGATGGATGTGGTGAAAGATTATGATTGTGAAATACTTTATCATTCGGGCAAGGCGAATGTGGTCGCGGATGCGTTAAGTCGAAAGAGTCACCACCAGGCGTTATGATTAGGATTGTTACATATGATTATTACTAACGATTTTCTTGAAAAACTTGGTGTGATTCAAATTGGAGCTTACGTTCACAACAAGCATGCGGAACGAATTGTGGGGCAATCGGAATTCATTACTATGGGTTCGCGTGGTTTGTTGTCTTTTCAAGGAAGGGTGTGGGTACCTAAGATGGGGGATTATCGACGAGTGCTACTTGATGAAGCACATAAGTCAAAGTATTCCATTCATCCGGACACGACGAAAATGTATCTTGATTTGAGAAAGGATTATTGGTGGCCGGGTATGAAACGTGATGTTGTTAAGTATGTTGAACAATGTGTCACGTGTTTGCAAGTAAAAGCCGAACACCAAAAGCCGTATGGTAAGTTACAACCGTTGGAAATTCCGAAATTGAAATGGGAGCACATTACCATGGATTTCATTACAAAATTACCAAAGACGACGAGAACCCAATTTGATTTGATTTGGGTGATAGTTGATCGATTGAAGAAAAGTGCCTTGTTTCTTCCCATTCGGGAAGCGATATCATCGGAGACTTTGGCTAAATTGTTTATCAAGGAGGTAGTCGCTCGACATGGGGTTCCTATATCTATTATTTCGGATCGAGATACTCGTTTTACATCTCGGTTTTGGGAAAAGTTTCATGAAGATATGGGTACACAATTGAAATTGAGCACGACGTATCATCCTCAAACGGACGGTCAAACTGAACGTACGAATCAAGCATTGGAGGATATGTTGCGGGCGTGTATTATTGATTTCGGTGGTAGTTGGGATGAGCACTTACCTTTGGTGGAATTCTCGTACAATAATAGTTATCATACTAGTATCGGGATGCCACCTTACGAGATGCTTTATGGGCGGAGGTGTCGAACTCCGATTTGTTGGGGTGAAGTTGGTCAAAAATAAATCGGGAATACCGATTTGGTCTTAGAAATGAATAGTAAGATTGACATGATTCGGGATCATTTGAAAAAGGCGCAAGATAGACAAAAGTCGTATTCTGACAAGCGTAGACGAATGATCAAATTTCAAGAAGGTGACATGGTGATGCTTAAGGTTTCACCATGGAAAGGTGTTATTCGGTTTCGAAAACGGGAAAAGTTAGCTCCTCGATTTATTGGGCCATTTAAGGTTTTAGCTCGTGTTGGTGAAGTCGCGTATCGTTTGGAATTACCCGAAGAGCTTGCGGGGATCCATAATACATTTCATGTTTCCCATCTCCGCAAGTGTCTTGCGGATGATTCATCATGGGTACCGTTAGACGAGATTGAGCTAAACAATAAGTTAGAATATATTGAGGAGTCGATTGCCATACTTGATGAGAAGGTCAAAAGGTTGAGAAATAAAGAAGTGAGAACTTATAAAGTTCAATGGCGTCGTAGTAAAGGTTCCGAGTTTACTTGGGAGTCCGAAGAATTCATGTTGGTTTACCTTCCTTCTTGTCATGCGGCTTGGATCACGAGGACGCGCTCCGATTCAAGTGGGGGAGAGTTGTAAGACCCTAATCTTCATTATACAGCAGGGTATATATGGTACATAGCGTGTGGGTGAAGTTGTGTAATCAAACAGAAGTAAGAAGCTGAGCTGGGCTTGGTGCGCTCAGCGCACACCTAATGGTGCGCGTCACGCACTGTTCACTGTAGCCGGATCCATCTCTTTTATTCAGATATTTTGATGGGCTTTTTGGTAATTTCACTTGTGGACGAGTTAAAGGCCAGTTGGTCAGTTTGTGGAGTATCATTAACACCATTATCAACAACCTTATCCTCTTCACTTAAATTTTAGAGAGAGAGTGTGATTCTTGAGTGAGAAAGCTTAAATCCAAGGGGAAGAAGTTGTTCTCGGACCAAAGTGCGGGTATTAAAGTTGTTCATCTCCTCTCTAGCTCCGTTGTGGTTGTAGTGGTATGTTCTAACTTGAATTTCCTTACTTTGATTTTGTGTAAGGGTTAGGGTTTGGGTAAATGAAGAACATAAAACCCGTATTTGGTGATTTTGGGTGTTCTTGGGTAAGATGGAGTCATAAAGACTCAATGGTAACTAACCTAGGGTTTCAAAATGTTAATTGATGTTTATGAGTTCTAATTGGTTAGTTAATCACTAGCTGTGACGACCCGGAAATTTCCGACTAAATTTAAACTTTATCTTTATATTATTCTGACATGATAAGCAATGTTTGTTAAGTTAAATCTCAAGGATTTTAAACTATGTTTATACATTCATTTAAACCTCGACCAAATTCCAATGATTCACGAACCAATAAATGAACATATATGAATATGTATGTATATGTGTATATATTATAAATTGAAAATGTCAACAAAGTATTTAAACGTATAATGCTTTATATGAACGTATTTGTTTCAATATGATTATCGACAAAATTAAAAAAATATATATTAAATGATTGAATTATCATAAACATTGAATAATGATTACAAGTCTCTGTTGAGAGGTCCACTATTACTTGAGAAAATCTATTCCTCTTAACAATATTCGGAATAATTTGTAAAGCTATTTATAAATAAAAAACAAAAAGTGTCATTTACGAAAGTTAGACAAAAGTTAGTGGAGAATCGGTTTCCATAATATTCTATTAATCTATTTTCAAACGTACAAAGACGTTTTCAGTTTAAAAAGAACTTTATTATTAAAACGTATATAACTTTTATAAATATCTAGAATCACTTTTGACAACTCATTACTTAACCAGTATAATAAATATAACGATATTTATATTTTATTTCATTAAATATATATAACGATTTAAATTAATATTATATATATTTATACGCGTATTATACATACATAGTTTTTATACTTTTACTATACTTTAACTTTACCTTTACTTTACTTTTACTTTACTTTAACTTTAATAATTCATTTTAATAATTCATACTTTAATAATTCACTTTAATAATTCATACTTTAATAATTCACTTTAATAATTCATACTTTAATAATTCATTTTAATAATTCATACTTTAATAATTCACTTTAATAATTCAAAAATCTATTATAAATAGAATTCAATAGGTTTTATTATTTCATAGAAACTTGAAAATATATTTCTCTAAACTCACTCAATCGATTATATATATATATATATATATATATATATATATATATATATTTGCTCTGTATTATTTCAAGATATTATTTCAAGATATTATTAGTATACATAAAATATTACGACGGAGTGCTGTCCGAGTGATTTCAAAATAGTTTTTTTTTAATGAGTCGAAGCTAAGGAAATTATGGGTTATAGCGATGGAGGTGATGGGTATGGTTCATGGGTATTCCCGTGAGATCAACCTAGTGTTTATCATCTCCGTTGCGTCTACGTACTTTCCTGCAATATTGAATCTCAATATTGATACGTGAGCACTCATAACTTAACTTTTATATATCAATAGTGTATCCCTAACTAGTGCTCGAGTATATAGGATTATGCATACTTGTACATTCGATATTGTCCTTAGATAGGTTTGTTGAATCCTGAATTAGATACATATGCTACTGAGATAGGGTATATGATATGCATGTCGTTGGAAAGCTAGTGAAAAATTAAGAACTTTTCATTTAGATATCGAATGGTTTCGATGAATGGATTAGAAGTTATAGTCAACTGAATTTTAGTATTAATGTGAAAATGATCATTATTACTATCGTCGTTATTATTTTAATGGAAATATCATTGTTATTATAAAATATCATTATTACTATTATGTTAGTATTATCATTTTATCCTAATAACATTTTTAGTAAATATAAAGATTGTTATTTTTTTATAGAATAATAATAATTATTATTACAAAATAATACAACTTTTACTTATTATTATTATGATCAATATTATTTTATCAAATAAATAGGGGATACAAAGATATTTTTCACCACGCGTAATATAATTACATTAATAATACTTACCACTATAGTTTTACGATATTAAGTGAACTTTATAAATTTTACTACTTAAGATATATAAAAGTATATTTTATCATATATAAACGTTAATATAAATTTTTATTAATAAATGACTTTTATTATTATAAATATATTTAAATATATAAAACGACTATAGTTAAGTTATATAATAAACACGTATAAATTTTAGAAGTCATTTTGGGTCAAGTTGACTTTTGTTGACTTTTGTTGACTTTTGCATATTAGTCTCGAGCATTAGGATTGTGGTACACTATGACTTGACCAAAAATTGTTAGACAAATATTGACCAACATATAAATATATATAATTAATATAGGTTCGTGAATCTGAGGCCAACCTTGCACTTGTTAAATGACGTTATATGTATTTTTACTACGAAATACAGTATGGTGAGTTTCATTTGCTCCCTTTTATATATATTTTTGGGACTGAGAATACATGCGCTGTTTTTATAAATGTTTTACGAAATAGGCACAAGTACTAAAACTAATTCTACGTAGGTTTAAACCAGAAATATACCCTTAGCTTGGTAACATTAAACTACTTGTCTATGTACGGTAGGCGCGAATCCTAAAGATAGATCTATTGGGCCTGACAAACCCCATCCTGACTATGAGATGCTTTAGTACTTCGAGGTTATTTTAAACACACCTGATCTGGTGTACTTCAGAGGGTAAAACATGAGCGTTAAGGCTTGTTACCGGGTACTTACAACTTATAGAATACTTTTATACACTTGCGAGTGTACATATATTTATAAACGGAAATCTTGTGGTTTATTAATATATTGAAATGATTGTTATGATAAACCTATGAACTCACCAACCTTTTGGTTGACACTTTAAAGAATGTTTATTCTCAGGTATTAAAGAAATCTTCCGCTGTACATTAGCTCATTTTAAGGAAATTACTTGGAGTCATTCATGGCATATTTTGAAAGACGTTGCACTCGAGTCATTAAGTTCATCAAGATTATTATTAAGTAAATTATAGTTGGATGTATTATGAAATGGTGTGCATACCGTCAATTTTCATTGTAAAGAAAGTTTGTCTTTTAAAAACGAATGCAATGTTTGTAAAATGTATCATATAGAGGTCAAATACCTCGCGATGTAATCAACTATTGTGAATCGTTTATAATGTATATGAACGGGTCCTTTCAGTTGGTATCAGAGCGGTGGTCTTAGCGAACCAGGTCTGCATTAGTGTGTCTAACTGATAGTCGTTAGGATGCATTAGTGAGCCTGGACTTCGACCGTGTCTGTATGTCAAAAGTTTTTCTTATCATTTTTGTCGGAAATTGCCTGCTTATCATTCTTAATCTATACACGTTTTACTTCATTGATTGCATGAATAGTGTATAGACAAAATTCATATCTTAGCGTATCTGCTAATCCATATCTTAGCGTATCTGTTACTGTAAACTTTACCTGACATATCCCGTAAATTCCTCGGTAATCTACGAAATCTTTTGCGCTATATATATAGATATTCTATGTAATTAGAATACCACTCGATAGCCGGAAAATCATTTCATATTGAAAAATCCTTTATTCAATCGAACGAAATGGAATTCGTCATTAGTTCAAGTCCCTCGAATTTTGATATGGAATCCCACACAAGCTCCAAAAGCAGTGTGATCGGAATGGATCAACCAATTAGCCATCATCTATTCTGGATGAATTGGGGATGGGTTCGTAGCCTCCTCAATAATTGGAGACAAGAAGAAGGTGATCCCTTCCATCCACCACATTGCCCTCTTGGCGATGAACCTGAAGCACTTACCGGCGAACCGGTCCGAAACACTATTTTCTCTCTCATTTCCAGAGTATCTCGTCACGATTATACTACATCAAATTCTAGATTTTATTTATCCGCTCGTCCGAACTGACAATCACCCCGGTGTAATAGAAGAAGTCAACGAGCTTCGCGCTCTATTAGTGGCTTTAGAGAATATGGTGCAAGGGTTACAAACACCAACAGCAGCACCAGCAGCATAACCAGTATCACCATCAGCAACACCAACAGTACCATCACCACCACCACCACCAACAGTAACATCCGCATCCCACACTTCAACATCACAACCTATATCCCACGAGTACCAATGACATACACTCTATAGATACCAAGGAATACCAACAACAACAAACAATGAAGTATTGATTCATAACTTCATTGGAGAAACATTTTGCGACGATTATGTAGTCTCTAAAGTCTAAGAGATTATCTATTCTAACCCTAACCATAAATTAGATGAGTGAACCTAAATGATAGAAGGAAGAGTAGAAACCCTGACAAGAATGATGTGTGGTTTACAAGCTAGACTTGATTTACTAACAGCATCAACAGTACCATGAACATCACCAGTACAGTCAGTGCCATCAGCGTTGTCAGAATCAGCAGCACCTATAACATCACAAACTCCGTCAGTTCAAGAATCACCGTGGATATCATTATAAATCAACAACAAGTACGTCATATCAATGAGTTATGAAGTATTAACTCATTTCCACTGAAGGATTTATATGTATATCTTATATATATAAATTTTTAGACCATAATAAATATTTCCGTACTAAGCTATTATGTGTGAATCTTAACTACTCGGTTAATTCGTGTTACTAATATGCAATAATGTACGTCCTTCGTCCACAACTTAACCATCATTAACTACAATCTCTGCCTCAATTCAATAAATCCCAATTCATAATAAATCAAATGAATTATTCAAATATAAGTTTGATTTTTCACTTTCATCGTCGTTGTACTCGAAACTTTTCAAATAACATTATTCGTACCTTGCGAAATTCACAAGAATTCCACAAATACCAACAAATAACGAAGTATTAATTTATAATTTCAATTTTATTGAATAAATACTCCGTAAAAGTTAAGTAATTTCTAAAGACTTTAGGGATTATTCAGTTCTAGTTTCAACCGTAAATCAAATGAGTTTAATTTAATATTAACTCCTTAAATCTATGTTACATCTGAAGAAAATATGCACATATATATTTTCATAAAGACTGTAATAGAATTCTGTTGAACAAAATATTAATTGTGAAAAAAATTTTAACGGGTAGGTAATACCCGAGAGATATATAAATTCACAATTAATATGTTACATTTTTCGAATCTGATTAAGCAAATCATCAACTATATCCCTAATCTCACAACAATATACATTCTTGTATAGAAATCAAAACAACCATTATCACCCAAATTTGATTACGCATTCTGATTTTGACAAATCAAAATCCAAGTCATGATTTAACAGAAGACATCACTCTTAGATTCCTACATCTTTCAAAGCTATACTTTGACTTCAAATCTGTGTTAGAACATCATATGTATATTAACGATTACAAACTGTGTTCAAACTCTCCGAAGTTTTAGAAGACACTTCAAACAATGAACAATCGAGATGATGATCCAACCACATATTACCCATAGTTATGTACCTAAAAAGCTCTCGAAGCCAAAGTCATAGTTCGACGCGTATCCGTGTCAGACCCTTTGGCATTTATTAGCTAGAATGACTTTTCAATTCCTTTTCAAAGTAGGCAGTTTTGTCACTGCTCCAGCAAGTCAACTTCGACTTTTCAGTCGGACTAGTCTTATTATAACCTCGATAGATACGTTGCCCTTTCGTCATCGTTACTGGGGAACCTTTCATATCTCGCCACCTTAGCAATAAACTTACCAACAACTTCAATTATCTTTGACTTTTCTAAAAATCATTATATTTATTGAAATCACATCATTTACTCATCCGCATCTTGTAACGAGAATTGTCATACGAATCATCGAAAATCAGTAAACAGTATTTTGAAATCTCGCAGCATGTCTACGCCAACAGTTATATGTGTACATAAAACGTCTATCTCATGGACTTACATACTTTGAATGTGAAGTTCTGAAAAATATTTTGAACTGCAAACTAGTTCTTGAAATGCTGACGAAGCATCAAAAACTGTAAACGATCTTAACAGTAAAAAGTTTGATGACAAAGAATAGTAAGGTGGTAAAGCTGAGAAAAAGAGAAGGTTTGGAACTGGAAAATGGATTGAGCAAAGTATGAAGGAGGCTGTGGACAAATCACAAGGACGAAATCTACCTTCAAAGAATCCAAATGATTCAGTGTCTGCTGAAATCCTTAACAAATACCTTGCTCCTTGCTCTAAAACCCTTGCGGACAATATTCTTTATCATCCTCTTATCTTAAATATTCTAAGATATCATCGTATCTTCCATTATAAATATCTTCCATATTTCTGAAGATATTTTCATAATCATTCTTATCTAAAATCATTTATCCCCTCGCGTTATCTGTATCACATCATAAAGGAAACTGTTTTAGTTTCTAAATTCTGAAACCTTCGAGTATAAAGTATGAATGTTTTGAAGTAGTGTTGGGAACTGAAGCATGAGTTAGTATAATATAATGACACTTGATCAACGTGATTATATTACAGTAAGTCATGCTGATTTTTTAAATGAAACGTGATGATTCACAGATCATAACATCATCATGTGCCATGTTACACGACTCTTGTATTCTATTTAACCTCTAAAATATCAAGAAAATATTTCTTGATGATTCGGTCTTTTCCAGGGTATTCTGGTAATTTAACAAATCAAGACCGTGCCATTACCATTTCCTTCTTAGAACATTAACAATGTTCATTCCGAAATTTATATATGCGAATTATGGACCATTACAAGCGATGCTTAATCGCAAGAAGAAGAAACGAAAGGACAAAGCTCCAAAATAGAAATTGGAGTATAAATCGCAGCAAATAGGAGGGAGTATTAACTGTGGATGACAATGATTATAGAAGACAGAAGCAGGGACTTTGAAATATAAGGGAAGATAAAAACCCAACAACCACCCAAAAATTATAAACCGTATATATCGATGCATGTAGCAATATAAAGACACGGAAGAACTAAAAACACTATAAAACCGAGAGTATAGTAGAAGTAAATAGATTCTTCCGGAGGCAGATGAAAAAGAAGAACGGCAGATATGAAAGTGAGGAGTATATCGAGAATCAGTATTGGATGAAGCATATTGACAAATACTTTAAAATATGAGTTGAGGGAGAAGGAATAGAAGGTGTGAGTTGTAAGGAAACAAAGGAGGTGGATTTATAGTGAAATACCCGACAGAGAAATCAAGATGGATTATCGTATTAATTCGAAGAGAATCATAATATCCTTAATCACCGAAGCATCAAATCCAATATAGATTACAAAGATTTTCTTTAAATTCGGAGATCAATTGTGATGACGTCAAAAGATATGACGAATCACTATAATCTTATTTCTTTCAATTACGATAACTTCCCTCATACGCTTCGAGTAATCGAATTATTTTATCCATACTTCTTAGACATGATAAAACTTTATAATCGTCATAATAACATTCTCATTGTTAGCCATGACGACCTCTATCAAATTTCGGGGACGAAATTTCTTTAACGGGTAGGTACGGTGACGACCCGAAAATTTCCGACTAAATTTAAACTTTATCTTTATATTATTCTGACACGATAAGCAATGTTTGTTAAGTTAAATCTCAAGGATTTTAAACTATGTTTATACATTCATTTAAACCTCGACCAAATTCCAATGATTCACGAACCAATAAATGAACATACATGAATATGTATGTATATGTGTATATATTATAAATTGAAAATGTCAACAAAGTATTTAAATGTATAATGCTTTATATGAACGTATTTGTTTCAATATGATTATCGATGAAATTAAAAAAATATATATTAAATGATTGAATTATCAGAAACATTGAATTATGATTACAAGTCTCTGTTGAGAGGTCCACTATGACTTGAGAAAATCTATTCCTCATAACGATATTCGGAATAATTTGTAAAGCTATTTATAAATAAAAACAAAAAGTGTCATTTACGAAAGTTAGACAAAAGTTAGTGGAGAATCGGTTTCCATAATATTCTATTAATCTATTTTCAAACGTACAAAGACGTTTTCAGTTTAAAAAGAACTTTATTATTAAAATGTATATAACTTTTATAAATATCTAGAATCACTTTTGACAACTCATTACTTAACCAGTATAATAAATATAACGATATTTATATTTTATTTCATTAAATATATATAACGATTTAAATTAATATTATATATATTTATACGCGTATTATACATACATAGTTTTTATACTTTTACTATACTTTAACTTTACCTTTACTTTACTTTTACTTTACTTTAACTTTAATAATTCATTTTAATAATTCATACTTTAATAATTCACTTTAATAATTCATACTTTAATAATTCACTTTAATAATTCATACTTTAATAATTCACTTTAATAATTCATACTTTAATAATTCACTTTAATAATTCAAAAATCTATTATAAATAGAATTCAATAGGTTTCATTATTTCATGGAAACTTGAAAATATATTTCTCTAAACTCTCTCAATCGATTTATATATATATATATATATATATATATATATATATATATATATATATATATATATATATATATATATATATTTGCTCTGTATTATTTCCAGATATTATTAGTATACATAAAATATTACGACGGAGTGCTGTCCGAGTGATTTCAAAATAGTTTTTTTTGAATGAGTCGAAGCTAAGGAAATTATGGGTTATAGCTATGGAGGTGATGGGTATGGTTCATGGGTATGCTCGTGAGGTCAATCTAGTGTTTATCATCTCCGTTGCGTCTACGTACTTTCCTGCAATATTGAATCTCAATATTGATATGTGAGCACTCATAACTTAACTTTTATATATCAATAGTGTATCCCTGACTAGTGCTCGAGTATATAGGATTATGCATACTTGTACATTCGATATTGTCCTTAGATAGGTTTGTTGAATCCAGAATTAGATGTATATGCTACTGAGATATGGCATATGATATGCATGTCGTTGGAAAGCTAGCGAAAAATTAAGAACTTTTCATTTAGATATCGAATGGTTTCGATGAATGGATTAGAAGTTATAGTCAACTGAATTTTAGTATTATTGTGAAAATGATCATTATTACTATCGTCGTTATTATTTTAATGGAAATATCATTGTTATTATAAAATATCATTATCATTATTACTATTATGTTAGTATTATCATTTTATCATAATAACATTTTTAGTAAATATAAATATTGTTATTTTTTTATAGAATAATAATAATTATTATTACAAAATAATACAACTTTTACTTATTATTATTATGATCAATATTATTTTATCAAATAAATAGGGGATACAAAGATATTTTTCACCACGCGTAATATAATTATATTAATAATACTTACCACTATAGTTTTACGATATTAAGTGAACTTTATAAATTTTACTACTTAAGATATATAAAAGTATATTTTATCATATATAAACGTTAATATAAATTTTTATTAATAAATGACTTTTATTATTATAAATATATTTAAATATATAAAACGACTATAGTTAAGTTATATAATAAACACGTATAAATTTTAGAAGTCATTTTGGGTCAAGTTGACTTTTGTTGACTTTTGCATATTAGTCTCGAGCATTAGGATTGTGGTACACTATGACTTGACCAAAAATTGTTAGACAAATATTGACCAACATATAAATATATATAATTAATATAGGTTCGTGAATCTGAGGCCAACCTTACACTTGTTAAAAGACGTTCTATGTATTTTTACTACGAAATACAGTATGGTGAGTTTCATTTGCTCCCTTTTATATATATTTTTGGGACTGAGAATACATGCGCTGTTTTTATAAATGTTTTACGAAATAGACACAAGTACTAAAACTAATTCTACGTAGGTTTAAACCAGATATATACCCTTAGCTTGGTAACATTAAACTACTTGTCTATGTACGGTAGGCGCGAATCCTAAAGATAGATCTATTGAGCCTGACAAACCCCATCCTGACTATGGGATGCTTTAGTACTTTGAGGTTATTTTAAACACACCTGATCTGGTGTACTTCAGAGGGTAAAACATGAACATTAAGGCTTGTTACCGGGTGCTTACAACTTATAGAATACTTTTATACACTTACGAGTGTACATATATTTATAAACGGAAATCTTGTGGTCTATTAATATATTGAAATGATTGTTATGATAAACCTATGAACTCACCAACCTTTTGGTTGACACTTTAAAGCATGTTTATTCTTAGGTATTAAAGAAATCTTCCGCTGTACATTAGCTCATTTTAAGGATATTACTTGGAGTCATTCATGGCATATTTTGAAAGACGTTGCATTCGAGTCATTGAGTTCATCAAGATTATTATTAAGTCAATTATAGTTGGATGTATTATGAAATGGTGTGCATACCGTCAATTTTCGTTGTAAAGAAAGTTTGTCTTTTAAAAATGAATGCAATGTTTGTAAAATGTATCATATAGAGGTCAAATACCTTGCGATGTAATCAACTATTGTGAATCGTTTATAATGTATATGAACGGGTCCTTTCAGTTGGTATCAGAGCGGTGGTCTTAGCGAACTAGGTCTGCATTAGTGTGTCTAACTGATAGTTGTTAGGATGCATTAGTGAGCCTGGACTTCGACCGTGTCTGCATGTCAAAAGTTTTTCTTATCATTTTTGTCAGAAATTGCCTTCTTATCATTCTTAGTCTAGACACGTTTTACTGCATTGATTGCATGAATAGTGTATAGACAAAATTCTTATCTTAGCGTATCTGCTAATCCATATCTTAGTGTATCTGTTACTGTAAACTTTGCCTGACATATCCCGTAAATTCCTCCGTAATCTACGAAATCTTTTGCGCTATATATATATAGATATTCTATGTAATTAGAATACCACTCGATAGCCGGAAAATCATTTCATATCGAAAAATCCTTTATTCAATCAAACGAAATGGAATTCGTCATTAGTTCACATCCCTCAAATTTTGATATGGAATCCCACTCAAGCTTCGAAAGCAGTGTGACCGGAATGGATCAACCAATTAGCCATCATCTATTCTGGATGAATTGGGGATGGGTTCGTAGCCTCCTCAATAATTGGAGACAAGAAGAAGGTGATCCCTTCCATCCACCACATTGCCCTCTTGGCGATGAACCTGAAGCACTTACCGGCGAACCAGTCCGAAATACCATTTTCTCTCTCATTTCCAGAGTATCTCGTCACGATTATATACTACATCAAATTCTAGATTTTATTTATCCGCTCGTCCAAACCGACAATCACCCGGTGTAATAGAAGAAGTCAACGAGCTTCGCGCTCGAGTAGTGGCTTTAAAGAATATGGTGCAAGGGTTATAAACACCAACAGCAGCACCAACAGCATAACCAGTACCACCATCAGCAACACCAACAGTACCATCACCAGCACCAACAGTAACATCCGCATCCCACACTTCAACATCACAACCTATATCCCACGAGTACCAATGACATACACTCTATAGATACTAAGGAATACCAACAACAACAAACGATGAAGTATTGATTCATAACTTCATTGGAGAAACATTTTGCGACGATTATGTAGTCTCTAAAGTCTTAGAGATTATCTATTCTAACCCTAACCATAAATTAGATGAGTGAACCCAAATGATAGAAGGAAGAGTAGAAACTCTGACAAGAATGATGTGTGGTTTACAAGCTAGACTTGATTTACCAACAGCATCAACAGTACCATGAACATCACCAGTACAGTCAGTGCCATCAGCGTTGTCAGAATCAGCAGCACCTATAACATCACAAACTCTGTCAGTTCAAGAATCACCGTGGACATCATTATAAATCAACAACAAGTACGTCATATCAATGAGTTATGAAGTATTAACTCATTTCCACTGAAGGATTTATATGTATATCTTATATATATAAATTTTTAGACCATAATAAATATTTCCGTACTAAGCTATTATGTGTGAATCTTAACTACTCGGTTAATTCATGTTACTAATATGCAATAATGTACGTCCTTCGTCTACAACTTAACCATCATTAACTACAATCTCTGCCTCAATTCAATAAATCCCAATTCATAATAAATCAAATGAATTATTCAAATATAAGTTTGATTTTTCACTTTCATCGTCGATGTACTCGAAACTTTTCAAATAACATTATTCGTACCTTGCGAAATTCACAAGAATTCCACAAACACCAACAAATAACGAAGTATTAATTTATAATTTCAATTTTATTGAATAAATACTCCGTAAAAGTTAAGTAATTTCTAAAGTCTCTAGGGATTATTCAGTTCTAGTTTCAACCGTAAATCAAATGAGTTTAATTTAATATTAACTCATTAAATCTATGTTACATCTAAAGAAAATATGTACATATATATTTTCATAAAGACTGTAATAAAATTCTGTTGTACAAAATATTAATTGTGAAAAAAAAATTTAACGGGTAGGTAATACCCGAGAGATATATAAATTCACAATTAATATGTTACATTTTTCGAATCTGATTAAGCAAATCATCAACTATATCCCTAATCTCACAACAATATACATTCTTGTATAGAAATCAAAACAACCATTCTCACCCAAATTTGATTACGCATTCTGATTTTGACAAATCAAAATCCAAGTCATGATTTAACAGAAGACATCACTCTTAGATTCCTACATCTTTCAAAGCTATACTTTGACTTTAAAACTGTGTTAGAACATCATATGTATATTAACGATTACAAACTGTGTTTAAACTCTCAGAAGTTTTAGAAGACACTTCAAACAATGAACAATCGAGATAATGATCCAACCACATATTACCCACAGTTATGTTCCTAAAAAGCTCTCGAATCCAAAGTCATAGTTCGACGCGTATCCGTGTCAGACCCTTTAGCATTTATTAGCTAAAATGACTTTTCAATTCCTTTTCAAATTAGCCAGTTTTGTCACAGCTCCAGCAAGTCAACTTCGACTTTTCAGTCGGACTAGTCTTATTATAACCTCGATAGATACGTTGCCCTTTCGTCATCGTTACTGGGGAACCTTTCATATCTCGCCACCTTAGCAATAAACTTACCAACAACTTCAATTATCTTTGACTTTTCGAAAAATCATTATATTTATTGAAATCACATCATTTACTTATTCGCATCTTGTAAGGAGAATTGTCATACGAATCATCGAAAATCAGTAAACAGTATTTTGAAATCTCGCAGCATGTCTACGCCAACAGTTATATGTGTACGTAAAACGTCTATCTCCTGGACTTACATACTTTGAATGTGAAGTTCTGAAAAATATTTTAAACTGCAAACTAGTTCTTGAAATGCTGATGAAGCATCAAAAACTGTAAACGATCTTAACAGTAAAAAGTTTGATGACAAAGAATAGTAATGTAACATCCCAGAAATTTCCGACCAAATTTAAACTCTAATCTCTATATGTTTCTGACACGATAAGCAAAAACCCTAATTTTGAGTCTAGAAAGTTTGAAATCTGTATTTGGATAATCAATTACCCTTTGACTGTTCTCGACGATTCACGAACAACTATTTGTAAATAGGTATTATATATTTAAATAAATAGATATATTTAAGAACCATTTGTTGAATTTTAAATTTTTTTTTTTTTTTTACTTAGGGTTGGGGGCTATTGGTGAATTTAATTTTTTTTAATAATTTTAAACTGTTAATGACTGAACTCTTTTACACTAATGACTAAAATAAATAAATAAAATTAAGGTAAAAATTTGGGATTTTTATGTGTATCTTTGTCCGCCACTGATTAATGATCGAGATCAATATAATATTTGAAATTAAAACGTCGGCAGATAAATCTAAATGTTAGGCTGCTTCACTATACTTAATTGAATTATTAATTATTATTTACGTTAGTGTTTAACATGTTTATCTCTGTGTCTTGACTTTTTCCATTTCTTTCTTCTATATATGTGGTATACACTAATATATCCAGGGAAGTACCACAATAAACAAAACCCACTTCATCTCCTTCTCTTCCTCCTGCATAACACCTAACATCATGACCACCGCCGGCTATCATCACAACCTGCAACTTCTGTCGATTACTGTTACACGATAACACCACCCTCATACCCATAACCATTATCATCTAAAAACCATCACACAAACAACACTCGATTAACCACGTTGCTCGAAACTACTACTACTAATCTACCTTAGTTTTTCGTTATTTTACAATTACAAACCTATGTATCAAACACCCATTGTTTTGACTACTGTTCTGTATCACCTTCGTTAAATACATCATTCCTCACCACCTTAAAACTTGTACAAGACATATAACCTGCAACTCGATCGTTCTATGATTTGTTGTTTCTGTTTTCTATTTCCAACCTCTGCCACTCTACTGTTTCTGTTACCGATCGAGAGCAGCCCAACCAAAATCCACCACCGCAACATCTCATCACCTCACTCTCTCTCTACCTCAACATCTCTCTCTCCTCCTTCTTGATATCTTCTTCGTTGCTACTGCTACTGTTTGTTTTGTTTCTGTTACGGTTGGGCAACACCACAACTCAACCACTTCACACCTACAAGTTCCTGTTTACTACTGCTGCTCGATGTTTCTACTTTTTGAAATGAAACATATTTGATACATAATTGTATTAATATTGCATAAAATATTAAATAAACATTAACATTTATTTTATAAATATTATATAATTAATAGGTGAAATTATCTAATTTCGATTAAGTGTTAATATATATTTACGTGATATAGGTTCGTGAATCCGAGGCCAACCTTATACGTGTTCAATGATGTTATATGTATTTTTACTACAAAATACAGTATGGTGAGTATATAGTCCCTTTTTTTAACTTTAAATATTTTGGGATGAGAATACATGCATTTTATGATTTACGTTATGGACACAAGTGACTAAAATTACATTCTACGAGTTGTACCACTGCATATCTCCCTATAACTTGGTAACTACTATTTACAAGCGGTATTGTAAACGCGAATCCTGTTGATAGATCTATCGGGCCTGACAACCCCAACCGGACTGGACGACCAGTATTCAACGGTTGCACAGTACTTCGTTTCGGTGACTACACTTGGTACGGTGTAGTAAGATTTCATAATAAAGGGAATATGCGACGTTGATTAAATGTTAAGTATGGTTATCAAGTGCTCAACAACTAAGAATATTTTTATTAAAATGGTTATATATATGAAATCTTGTGGTCCATAGTTATAACGTTGCTAGCATCAAACCTATATATCTCACCAACTTTATGTTGACGTTTTAAAGCATGTTATTCTCAGGTACGAATTAAGTCTTCCGCTGTGCATTTGCTCATGTTAAGGATATTACTTAGAATCGATCATCGCAATGGAACTAAATGTTGATGACTTCGTCCAGGAGGATTAGGACGGGTTGTTAAAGTTGGTATCAGAGCGGTGGTCTTAGCGAACCAGGCATTGCATTAGTGTGTCTGACTAGTAGTTGTTAGGATACATTAGTGAGTCTGGACTTTGACCGTGTCTGCATGACAAAAAGTTTTGCTTATCATTCCTAGTCGGAAACTATCTGCTTATCATCTTTAGGAATTGCCTGCTTAAGTCTAGACACATCTTATTGCATTTACTGCATTGATAGTGTATAGACAAATTCATATCCTATCGTATCTATTACGGTAAACTTTGCCTAATATTTTCCGTAAATTTCTCTGTAATTTAAGGGATCCTGGTACTATATATATTTATGCATATTATGCATTGAGTATACCATCCAACTCTCATTGCTCTCACTAAGCTTTTCATACCAAAAATCTTTCTGTGATCGCGTACGATGGCCTCCACGAATCGACAAAGTTCCTCTGACTCCGAAGATAGTGTGACGGGAGCGCATCAACCGATCAACTACCGAGATTTCTTTAGAAAGTGGGGATGGGTTCGCGAAATACTTACTCTATGGAGAAATGAAGAAGGTACTCCATATCATGAGCCGAATCTACCGCCTAATGTCGGAGTACTCGACCCGCTCACCGGCGAACCTGTTCGCAATACTGTTTATACCCTCGTTGCAAGAATTTTTCGTCTTGAGGCTACCATTAACGTAACTAGAGAAGATATCCAACCTCCATCTCACACTAATAACCGGCAAGGGTTAGTAGAAGAAGTCAACGAACTTCGCGCTCGAGTAGTAGTTTTGGAGAATATGGTGCAAAACTTAACAGCTCCAGCAACATCACCGGCATCAACATCAACACCAGTACCACCAACAACCCAAGTTTCAACATCACCTGCCTCAACATCTCATTCTGTACCTCGAGCCTAATCATCGTTTTACGTATCGTTCTATCTACTTTATCTTCGTTCTACCTATCGTTCTACATCGATTATCTTCGCTTTACGTATCGTTCTACCTCATTTATCTTCGTTCGACATGGCAATTATGTAACCTCTAATGTTTTAGAGATCATGTAATTAAGTACTAACGATAAATCAAATGAGTTTGATATCTTATTGACTCATTAAATCCATAATTACATCTGAAGAAAAAATATATGCAAGTATATCTTCATAAAGATTGTAATTAAAAATCCTTTCGTACAAACTATTAATGATGAAAATATTTTAACGGGTGGGTAGTACCCGAGGAATATTTGGATTTCACATTAATAAGTTACACTGTACATTTTTCGAATCTGATTCAACGGTCATTTGCTATCCTACTTGCAATCACCGATATACATATCCGTTCATTCCAGATTAATCATTACCATTCAAATTTCATATTCGGATTTTGACCTATCAGAATCCAACAAGTGGCATAAAGAAGAAAACATTGGACAAAATAAAATTTGTTAGAAACAGACGAATTAACTAACTGAAATATTGTTAGGAATCCACGCTAACTGTTCCTAGCTAACTGTTCCCGGCTAACATTTAATTTATCGCAATTTACATTCTCGCAATTTTATTTATTGTTATTTAATTTCTGCACTTTACATACTGTCGGGACACATGTACAACAATACGTCGGATTAATTCTGAGACAACACGTTGTATAATGGGTCATGATATATATTTATTTATTTTACGCACTTTAAATAACGGGACACGTATACAAGGTTTCGACTTATCATATTGACCCATCTATATATATATTTCGGAACAACCATTGACACTCTATATGTGAAGGTGGGAGTTGGCTATACAGGGTCGGAGTTGATTCCAAAATATATATATACTTTGAGTTGTGATCGACACTGAGACCGGTACACGGGTCACGATACGTATGTATATTAAATTATATATGAATATATTGAACTGTTGAACTATTTGACCATTGGACAATCGGACTAATAGACTGCTAACTATGGACAAGTAAAATGAATTAAAATATTGATTATAACATATGAAACTAAACTAATCTTCAAGTTTGCCACTTGATTTCACCTTAAACCTCATTTGTACCTCGACAATTACAATCCGCGTTCAAATCTTTCATGATTTTTGAAAACATCTCGATCGGGAAAATGAACCAACCGCACTTCATTTATGGAAGAAAAGATTCTTGCATATAGTTATGCACCCGAAAACTCTCTCGGAGACTGAGTCAACGTTTAACACGTAGCAGTGTTAATTCCTTTAGTGTTATTATTACCCAAAATAACTTTGCAATTCCTTTTCAAATTAGCCAAATTTTGTCACAGCTCCATCAAGCCAACCTCGACTTTTTCGTTCGAATCAACCTTATTATAACTTTGATACATACAACAGGTTTTCCTTATCAATATCGGGGAACCTTTCATATTCCATCATGTTATCATCAGCATTTAATCATCTAAAAACACAATTCGCCCGAAAACGCCTCGGATTGATAAGTGACGATTCAGTTATGGCTGTATTAAATGCAGAGGAAACAGTAAAATTGTAGATGGCCTAAATGGCCAAAAGTTTGATGATAAAGAAGTGAGTGTTAGGAACGCTCGATAGAAAATTTGGTACTGAAAAATGGATTGAGCAAACTGTGAAGGAGACTCTGAACAAATTACAAGGACTAAACTTGTACATAAAGAATCATGACGATTCTGTAGCGAACACCTTGCTTCTGAATCTAAACCCTTACGGGTCAAACTTCATCATCATCCTTCGACATTAGAAATTCCAAGATATTATCATATCTTTCATTATAAATATCCTCAAAATTTCTGAAGATGTTTTCACAGCTATCCTTATCTGAAATCATTTATTCATCCGTAATATCTGCGTTACAATATAAAAGAAACTGTGTTAGTTGCTAAGTTCTAAAACCTTCGAGTTTAAAATAGGAATGTTCTGAAGCAGTGTTGGGAACTGATGCATGAATTAGTATAATATAATGAAACTTGATCAACTTCATTATATTACAGTAAGTCATGTTAAGTTTCTAATGGAATGTGATGATTCACAGTACCGTCATCATGTGCCATGTTACACGGCTCTTACAATCTATCCAATCTCTAAACATATCAAGAAAATATTTTCTTGATGATTCGGTTTTCTTCAAGGTATTCTGGTAATTTGACAGATCAAAATTGTGTCATTACCATTTACTTCTAAGAATATTACTGAATTTCATACCTACGATTTTCGGACCATTACAAAAGATGCTTAGTTGAAAAGGAGGAAAAGAAAAAGAATGAAGCTCCGAAATAAAAATTTTAGTAAAAATCGCAGCAATTAGGAAAGAGCATTAACTGCGGATGACAATGATTATAGAAAACAAAAGCAAGGACATCGAAGTATAAGGGAAGATATAAAACCCGACAATCACCCAGAAAATACAAACCGTGTATATCAATACGTATTGCAACGTAAAGACACGGGAGAATTAGAAACATTCTAATTCCAAGGAAATTATAAAAGTGAATAGATTCTTCTGGCGACAAATGAAAAAGAAGAATGAAAGATATGAAAGTTAGAGGTATAATAAGAATCAGGATTTAGATGGAGCATATTAAGAATGAGTAGAGGAAGAAAGAATAAAAGGTGTGGAGAATAAGGAAACGAAGAGGGTGGATTTATAGCAATATATCCGACAAAGAAATCAAAACAGATTTGCCGCATTAAATCAAAGAAGATCCTGTTTCCTAAATCGCCGAAAAACCAACTCTTATTACGTAAGATTTTCTTTAAATCCCTTAAATTCCGGAGATCAATCATAACCACGTCATCAGTTAAAACGATACCATATTACTCATTTCACTCTTTTGTGATAGCTTCACTCGTACGCTTCACATGATCGAAATATTTTATCTATATCTATCAATAATGATAAAACTCCGTTATTATCTCATATTCGTCATGAAAACATTCCTATTGTTATTTATGACAACCTCTACCAAATTTCGGGGACGAAATTTATTTAACGGGTGGGTACTGTAACGACCCGGAAATTTCCGACCAAATTTAAACTCTGATCTCTATATGTTTCCGACACGATAAGCAAAAACCCTAATTTTGAGTCTAGAAAGTTTGAAATCTGTATTTGGATAATCAATTACCCTTTGACTGTTCCCGACGATTCACGAACAACTATTTGTAAATAGGTATTATATATTTAAATAAATAGATATATTTAAGAACCATTTGTTGAATTTTAAATTTTTAATTTTTTTTACTTAGGGTTGGGGACTATTGGTGAATTTAATTTTTTTTAATAATTTTAAACTGTTAATGACTGAACTCTTTTACACTAATGACTAAAATAAATAAATAAAATTAAGGTAAAAATTTGGGATTTTTATGTGTATCTTTGTCCGCCACTGATTAATGATCGAGATCAATATAATATTTGAAATTAAAACGTCGGCAGATAAATCTAAATGTTAGGCTGCTTCACTATACTTAATTGAATTATTAATTATTATTTACGTTAGTGTTTAACATGTTTATCTCTGTGTCTTGACTTTTTCCATTTCTTTCTTCTATATATGTGGTAAACACTAATATATCCAGGGAAGTACCACAATAAACAAAACCCACTTCATCTCCTTCTCTTCCTCCTGCATAACACCCAACATCATGACCACCGCCGGCTATCATCACAACCTGCAACTTCTGTCGATTACTGTTACACGATAACACCACCCTCATACCCATAACCATTATCATCTAAAAACCATCACACAAACAACACTCGATTAACCACGTTGCTCGAAACTACTACTACTAATCTACCTTAGTTTTTCGTTATTTTACAATTACAAACCTATGTATCAAACACCCATTGTTTTGACTACTGTTCTGTATCACCTTCGTTAAATACATCATTCCTCACCACCTTAAAACTTGTACAAGACATATAACCTGCAACTCGATCGTTCTATGATTTGTTGTTTCTGTTTTCTGTTTCCAACCTCCGCCACTCTACTGTTTCTGTTACCGATCGAGAGCAGCCCAACCAAAATCCACCACCGCAACATCTCATCGCCTCACTCTCTCTCTACCTCAACATCTCTCTCTCTTCCTTCTTGATATCTTCTTCGTTGCTACTGCTACTGTTTGTTTTGTTTCTGTTACGGTTGGGCAACACCACAACTCAACCACTTCACACCTACAAGTTCCTGTTTACTACTGCTGCTCGATGTTTCTACTTTTTGAAATGAAACCAACTCGACGAATGATAATGATACGAATTTAAAAAAAAAAAAAAGAGTTATATTCCAAGGATAAGATGTTATTGTTTAGCTCCAGACAAATTCCATGGCCACCCACTACATATTGTCGAGCATATTTAGTATCCAATGAAATTTTGTTCATTTCCAGCTCACCCTATTTTTTTAAACCGTTCAATCATTAAAAGCTATCAAAAGGAAATCGAATCCTTTAATATTTTTGCAACTTGGGCCATATTATGTGAACTTTATTTGAGCCGTAATCCAAGCAATGGTGTTGGGCCGAATACTTTGCAACTTGGGCCGTAAACCTTGATTTTCATGTTGGGCCGAACGGTTTCTGCTGCTACTTACGATTTCTATTTAGATTGATGATGATTTTATGATTATGATGGTGATAATAAAGATGGAATGATGGTGTAATGATCATTAAGATGATGCTGTAATATAATAATCAAAGATGATGATGAGAATAGGTGTTGAATTTAGGAAGAAAATGATAACAGTTGTATATGTTAAAAATTTAAAGACACGGGTATAATCAGAAAGTAACCAGCAGTTCATGGGTTAGGGGTGTTTTTGTTTAAACGAGAGGTCTTGGGTTCGAGCTCGGCTAGGGGTACTTTTGTTTTTAAAGGGTTTATTAAAGGTAGTTTCATTTTTCAATTTCATTATTTATAAATTATCATTTTTATTGAAACTATTATTCTAGTCATCATTATTATTTTTATCATTAACATAATTTTTATTATTATTAATATTAACATTATTTTTTTAAATACATAAAAACATATTTGATACATAATTGTATTAATATTGCATAAAATATTAAATAAACATTAACATTTATTATATAAATATTATATAATTAATAGGTGAAATTATCTAATTTCGATTAAGTGTTAATATATATTTACGTGATATAGGTTCGTGAATCCGAGGCCAACCTTATACGTGTTCAATGATGTTATATGTATTTTTACTACAAAATACAGTATGGTGAGTATATAGTCCCTTTTTTTAACTTTAAATATTTTGGGATGAGAATACATGCATTTTATGATTTACGTTATGGACACAAGTGACTAAAATTACATTCTACGTTGAGTTGTACCACTGCATATCTCCCTATAACTTGGTAACTACTATTTACAAGCGGTATTGTAAACGCGAATCCTGTTGATAGATCTATCGGGCCTGACAACCCCAACCGGACTGGACGACCAGTATTCAACGGTTGCACAGTACTTCGTTTCGGTGACTACACTTGGTACGGTGTAGTAAGATTTCATAATAAAGGGAATATGCGACGTTGATTAAATGTTAAGTATGGTTATCAAGTGCTCAACAACTTAGAATATTTTTATTAAAATGGTTATATATATGAAATCTTGTGGTCCATAGTTATAACGCTGCTAGCATCAAACCTATATATCTCACCAACTTTATGTTGACGTTTTAAAGCATGTTATTCTCAGGTACGAATTAAGTCTTCCGCTGTGCATTTGCTCATGTTAAGGATATTACTTGGAATCGATCATCGCAATGGAACTAAATGTTGATGACTTCGTCCAGGAGGATTAGGACGGGTTGTTAAAAGTAAGGTGGTAAAGCTGAGAAAAAGAGAAGGTTTGGAACTGGAAAACGGATTGAGCAAAGTATGAAGGAGGCTGTGGACAAATCACAAGGACGAAATCTACCTTCAAAGAATCCAAATGATTCAGTGTCTGCTGAAATCCTTAACAAATACCTTGCTCCTTGCTCTAAAACCCTTGCGGACAATATTTTTCATCATCCTCTTATCTTAAATATTCTAAGATATCATCGTATCTTCCATTATAAATATCCTCCATATTTCTGAAGATATTTTCATAATCATTCTTATCTGAAATCATTTATCCCCTCGCGTTATCTGTATCACATCATAAAGGAAACTGTTTTAGTTTCTAAATTCTGAAACCTTCGAGTATAAAGTATGAATGTTTTGAAGTAGTGTTGGGAACTGAAGCATGAGTTAGTATAATATAATGACACTTGATCAACGTGATTATATTACAGTAAGTCATGCTGAGTTTTTAAATGAAACGTGATGATTCACAGATCATAACATCATCATGTGCCATGTTACACGACTCTTGTATTCTATTTAACCTCTAAAATATCAAGAAAATATTTCTTGATGATTCGGTCTTTTCCAGGGTATTCTGGTAATTTAACAAATCAAGATCGTGCCATTACCATTTCCTTCTTAGAACATTAACAATGTTCATTCCGAAATTTATATCTGCGAATTATGGACCATTACAAGAGATGCTTAATCGCAAGAAGAAGAAACGAAAGGACAAAGCTCCAAAATAGAAATTGGAGTATAAATCGCAGCAAATAGGAGGGAGTATTAACTGTGGATGACAATGATTATAGAAGACAGAAGCAGGGACTTTGAAATATAAGGGAAGATATAAAACCCAACAACCACCCAAAAATTATAAACCGTATATATCGATGCATATAGCAATATAAAGACACGGAAGAACTAAAAACACTATAAAACCGAGAGTATAGTAGAGGTAAATAGATTCTTTCGGAGGCAGATGAAAAAGAAGAACGACAGATATGAAAGTGAGGAGTATATCGAGAATCAGTACTGGATGAAGCATATTGACAAATACTTTAAAATATGAGTTGAGGGAGAAAGAATAGAAGGTGTGAGTTGTAAGGAAACGAAGGAGGTGGATTTATAGCGAAATACCCGACAGAGAAATCAAGATGGATTATCGTATTAATTCGAAGAGAATCATAATATCCTTAATCACCGAAGCATTAAATCCAATATAGATTACAAAGATTTTCTTTAAATTCGGAGATCAATTGTGATGACGTCAAAAGATATGACGAATCACTATAATCTTATTTCTTTCATTTACGATAACTTCCCTCATACGCTTCGAGTAATCGAATTATTTTATCCATACTTCTTAGACATGATAAAACTTTATAATCGTCATAATAACATTCTCATTGTTAGCCATGATGACCTCTATCAAATTTCGGGGACGAAATTTCTTTAACGGTTAGGTACTGTGACGACCCGAAAATTTCCGACTAAATTTAAACTTTATCTTTATATTATTATGACACGATAAGCAATGTTTGTTAAGTTAAATCTCAAGGATTTTAAACTATGTTTATATATTCATTTAAACCTCGACCAAATTCCAATGATTCACGAGCCAATAAATGAACATATATGAATATGTATGTATATGTGTATATATTATAAATTGAAAATGTCAACAAAGTATTTAAACGTATAATGCTTTATATGAACGTATTTGTTTCAATATGATTATCGACGAAATTAAAAATATATATATATTAAATGATTGAATTATCATAAACATTGAATAATGATTACAAGTCTCTGTTGAGAGGTCCACTATGACTTGAGAAAATCTATTCCTCTTAACGATATTCGGAATAATTTGTAAAGCTATTTATAAATAAAAACAAAAAGTGTCATTTACGAAAGTTAGACAAAAGTTAGTGGAGAATCGGTTTCCATAATATTCTATTAATCTA